>NC_090442.1:564474241-564794164 GCF_031143425.1 Pleurodeles waltl
GGAGTTCACCTGACAACAAAAGGCAACAGGGTTCATGTGTAGTGATCACCAACACATCATAAACACAAAAACTCTTTTCAGAGCCAATCCCTCTGGCATATACATATTAATTTATGTCTAAATACTTTTTTTTTTAAAATATCATCCGGATCTATGGATCCATCCACAGATCTTAAAAAACAAAAACAATTTTTTTTTCACATTTTCTTCCCAATAATTCCTAATGTGCCATATTTATCTGAACCCCTCTGGTCAGGGAACTCTTGCCATGACCCCTTCATATGTATTACTGCCCACATTTTAGCCCTGGGACCCTTTTCCATCACAATAAAATGGCACCCACAGCTCTGCATCTCAGGTGACAGCCACCTTACTTTGTATGAGTATCTCTCTGAGTGGGAGAGTGGCCATGAGAGTGTGTGATTGGATATCAGAGTAGCTGTAAGAGTATCTATCTGGAATGTGAGTGGATGTAAGAATATGTCTCTAAGTCTGAGAGTTAATGTAACAGTATCTATCTGACTGTTAGAGTGTGTAAGAGGGTGTCTCTGAGTGTGAACGTAACTGTCAGAGTATCTGTGTGTCTGTAAGAGTGTGTGTAATAAATTGTCTCTGAGTATGAGAGAGAGTGTGAGAGTTTCTCAATGTCACAGTGATATCTCTCTATGAGAGTGGGTATCAGAGGGTGTCTCAGGGTTTGAGTGTACGTCTTGGTGTGAGAGCGGGTGTGAGGGACTGTGTGTGAGTGTGACAGTGGGTGTGACAAGTTGATTCTGAGCATCAGACTGCATGTGTCTCTCTGGGTCTGAGAGGGGGTATAAGACTTTCTGTATAGGTGTGAGAGTGGGTGTGAGACTTTCTCTCTGAGTATGTGAGTGGGTGTGATACTGTCTGTCTGGATGTGAGAGTGGACATGAAAGTGTCTGCCCTAGTGTGAGAGAGGGTGTGAGAGTATCTGTGTGTGTGAGTGACTGTAAGAGTGTCTACATGGGTGTGCAAGTAGGTGTGAGACACTCTGTCTAGAGGTTAGCGTGAATGTGAGAGGGTATGTCTTGGTGTGAGAATGGGTGTAAGAGTGTCTCTTTGGGTGTGAGAGTGTCTGTCTTATTAGGATAGTGGGTGTAAGAGTGTCGGTCTGGGTGTGCAAGTGGTGTCAGACTGTGGGTCTGGATGTGAGGATGGGTGTAAGAGTGTCGGTCTGGGTGTGAGAGTGGGTGTGAGAGTGTCTGTCTGGATGTGATAGTGCATGTGAGAGTGTCTGCCTTAGAGGTTGAGAGGGGTTGTAAGATTGTCTGTATGGGTGTCAGTGTGAAAGTGGATATTAGAGTGTCTGTGTTAGTGTGGGAGTAAGTGTAGGAGTGTCTGTCTGGTTGTGACAGTAGATGTCAGAGGGTATGTCCTGCTTTGACAGTAGGAGTGACATATCTCTGTTGGTGTGAGAGTTTATGTCTGGATGTAAGAGTGGATGTGAGAACGTCTCTCTTGGTGTAAGAGTGGGTGTAAGAGTGTCTATCTTAGTGTGAGATTGGGTGTAACAGGGTGCATCTTCGTGTCAGAGCGGGTCTGAGAGTGTCTACATGAATGCCTGTGTTTGTGCACTAATATTTTATATTTTTTATGGTTTCTGAGATCCATGGGTCCATTTGTGGAGCTCAGCATGGCCCCTGTGTGGATTGATGGGTCGAAAACCTTTTAAATAATCACACATTTTATTGCAAATTATTCACTCATCAGCCACATTTACATGAATACTCAGGGGTCAGGGAACTCCTGCCCTGACCCCTTCATGTCAATTACAGCCCACATTTGAGCCCCGGGTAGTGTTCCCCGCTAAAAAAAATAGTGGCAGCAACTTCCCAGTAAGAAGATACACGGAGCATCTGTGTCTCTATATATCTCTACAGGGAGTGCAGAATTATTAGGCAAGTTGTATTTTTGAGGATTAATTTTATTATTGAACAACAACCATGTTCTCAATGAACCCAAAAAACTCATTAATATCAAAGCTGAATATTTTTGGAAGTAGTTTTTACTTTGTTTTTAGTTTTAGCTATGTTAGGGGGATATCTGTGTGTGCAGGTGACTATTACTGTGCATAATTATTAGGCAACTTAACAAAAAACAAATATATACCCATTTCAATTATTTATTATTACCAGTGAAACCAATATAACATCTCAACATTCACAAATATACATTTCTGACATTCAAAAACAAAACAAAAACAAATCAGTGACCAATATAGCCACCTTTCTTTGCAAGGACACTCAAAAGCCTGCCATCCATGGATTCTGTCAGTGTTTTGATCTGTTCACCATCAACATTGTGTGCAGCAGCAACCACAGCCTCCCAGACACTGTTCAGAGAGGTGTACTGTTTTCCCTCCTTGTAAATCTCACATTTGATGATGGACCACAGGTTCTCAATGGGGTTCAGATCAGGTGAACAAGGAGGCCATGTCATTAGATTTCCTTCTTTTATACCCTTTCTTGCCAGCCACGCTGTGGAGTACTTGGACGCGTGTGATGGAGCATTGTCCTGCATGAAAATCATGTTTTTCTTGAAGGATGCAGACTTCTTCCTGTACCACTGCTTGAAGAAGGTGTCTACCAGGAACTGGCAGTAGGACTGGGAGTTGAGCTTGACTCCATCCTCAACCCGAAAAGGCCCCACAAGCTCATCTTTGATGATACCAGCCCAAACCAGTACTCCACCTCCACCTTGCTGGCGTCTGAGTCGGACTGGAGCTCTCTGCCCTTTACCAATCCAGCCACGGGCCCATCCATCTGGCCCATCAAGACTCACTCTCATTTCATCAGTCCATAAAACCTTAGAAAATCAGTCTTGAGATATTTCTTGGCCCAGTCTTGACGTTTCAGCTTGTGTGTCTTGTTCAGTGGTGGTCGTCTTTCAGCCTTTCTTACCTTGGCCATGTCTCTGAGTATTGCACACCTTGTGCTTTTGGGCACTCCAGTGATGTTGCAGCTCTGAAATATGGCCAAACTGGTGGCAAGTGGCATCGTGGCAGCTGCACACTTGGGGGCATATTTATACTCAGTTTGCGCCGAATTAGCGTCGTTTTTTTCGACGCAAATTCGGCGCAAAACTAACGCCATATTTATACTTTGGCCTTAGACGCATCTAGCGCCAAAGTATGAGGAAAGAGCGTCATTTTTTTGCGTGAACGCCTTCCTTGCGTTAATGAGATGCAAGGTAGGTGTTCCCGTCTAAAAAAATGACTGCGCCGCAAATGCGTCGTATTTATACTCCCGGGCAAAAATGACGCCCGGGAGTGGGCGGGGCAAAAAAACCCCGCATTTGCGCCGGATTTTAGCGCCTGGGTCAGGGCAGGCGTTAAGGGACCTGTGGGCTCAAAATGAGCCCACAGCTGCCCTCCCATGCCCCCAGGGACCCCCCTGCCACCCTTGCCCACCCCAGGAGGACACCCAAGGATGGAGTGACCCACCCCAGGGACATTCAGGTAAGTTCAGGTAAGTATATATATTTTTTTTTGGCATAGGGGGGCCTGATTTGTGCCCCCCTACATGCCTCAATACCCAATGACCATGCCCAGGGGACATGGCCATTGGGCAAGGGGGCATGACTCCTGTCTTTACTAAGACAGGAGTCATGTAAATGGCGTCTGGGCGTCGTTAAAAATGGCGCAAATCGGGTGGAGGCGATTTTTTGCGTCAACCTGACTTGCACCATTTTTAAGACGCCCTAGCGCCATTTTTCCCAACGCCGGCGCTGCTTGGTGTACGTGTTTTTTTTCCACGCACACCAGGCAGCGCCGGTCTGCTTGCGCCGGCTAACGCCATTCAATAAATACGGCGCCCGCATGGCGCTTCAGAATGGCGTTAGCCGGCGCAAAACTTTTTGACGCTAAACTGCGTTAGCGCAGTTTAGCGTCAAAAAGTATAAATACGGGCCTTGACTTTTCTCAGTTCATGGGCAGTTATTTTGCGCCTTGGTTTTTCCACACGCTTCTTGCGACCCTGTTGACTATTTTGAATGAAACGCTTGATTGTTCGATGATCACGCTTCAGAAGCTTTGCAATTTTAAGAGTGCTGCATCCCTCTGCAAGATATCTCACTATTTTTGACTTTTCTGAGCCTGTCAAGTCCTTCTTTTGACCCATTTTGCCAAAGGAAAGGAAGTTGCCTAATAATTATGCACACCTGATATAGGGTGTTGATGTCATTAGACCACACCCCTTCTCATTACAGAGATGCACATCACCTAATATGCTTAATTGGTAGTAGGCTTTCGAGCCTATACAGCTTCGAGTAAGACAACATGCATAAAGAGGATGATGTGGTCAAAATACTCATTTGCCTAATAATTCTGCACTCCCTGTATTTTTTGGTCTTAAATAACTCCAAAACTACTACCTAAGTTACACCAAATCACAACGAATGTGCTTTTGTGACCAAGATCTAGCTTTCTGCCAAATTTGGTGCAATTCTCTCTAACGATTCAGGCTGTAGCCGTGTTCAAAATTTAGAAAAATCCCATTGACCTAGAATGGGGAAATTTTTTGGGTGATCCCCACCTTGACAGCTTGCTCTGAAACCTTAAAGAAAGCAGATGAACTGACCAAAGTATAAGTTTGTTAATTTCATGAAGATTCGTCAAGTGACGCCAAAGTTATTGGCAAAACAAAAAACACCTGTCCATGGTAAAATATAGTGCTAACTATAACTATCTAGTTATATATGTATAACTTAATGGCGATCGCCAGTAGGTAGTTATAGTTAGGACCATGTTTCCATTGAAAAAGAATTTTTGACCTGCTTATATCTTTGGCACGGTTTGACGGATCTTCACAAAATATTCCCAAAATAGTGTGCCAAAGAATCTTGTTGTCTGATTTTGTAAACTTACGCCACCTGTGATCAAGGCTCATTACCAAGCCGAAACATATCAGAAAAAGGAAGAGAGTGCAGTGCCTATTATATTGAAGAAAACATTCTAGAAGTTTTCTGCCATTGGACTCAGTACATTTCTTTCTCTGTGCTTGACAATGGGGTTGCTCCGTCCCCATTGACTGAAGCTGCCATGCAGGGTCAGGGGTTCTCTTTTTCAGGGGACATTTGTTTCATGGAATGTGGGTGCATGGTCCACTTACCTCTAGGTGGGTAAAGGAATGTTCTGATATTTCCTCAGTGTGGAGGTGAGAAAGGGAACATTGAAGATGGGATATATTTCCCAGTGGCAGTCACCACTTGACGAATCTCCACAAAACTTTCCAAAAATGTTTTTGATTAGTTTGTGCATGCAAAGATTTGGGACGATCCATCAAGCAGGGGCTGAGAAAAAAAGTAGGTCCCAAAACATGTTTTCCCTATTCATTTTTCAATATTAACATTAGACACAGCTACAGTCTAAACCAGTGGTTTCCAAACTTTGGTCCAGGGACCTCTGGAGGTCCACGAAGCCTTCTCAGGGGGTCTGCGACTGCTTAGAAAATTAAATATTATTAACAGATTAGGTCCCCAGCTTTCAGTAATGACTCAGTGGGTTGGTTCCCGGATCCAGTAATGATGCAGTGGGAGTCCTTGGGTTCCAGCAATGATAAAGTGGGGAGTCCACAGGAGTCAAAAGGTTGGGAACCACTAGTCTAAACTGCTGAATGTATTTACACCAAACCTGTCAAAAAGCAAGATCTTGGTCCAGAAAAAGTGCTTTTTGTGTTTTGGTGTAAATACATTCAGTAGTTTTTCAGCAATTAATGCATAAATCTTTTGTGTATCTAGGGACCAAGAGCCTCCATGGATCCAACAGATGTCCTGGTAAGATATGATTGGCTGCCAACACTTCAACCAACAAGTGTGGCAGCCATCTGAGAACTCAGGACTCAATCCTAAGTCTTAAAACATTTGAGAAAATTGGCATATTGGGGCAGGGTAGGGATATTGTGAACCCCTAGGCCTGGTGAACGGGGTCCATGCTTGCAGCTAAAAGTGTTGTTTTTGGAGAAAAAAGAATTGCTGCAAATTTGTGGAGGATCTACCGCAAAATTCCAAAATAAAAACAAGTGTCGGCTCCTGTGCTTGTTTTTTTAACCTCCTCCCTGGGGTAGGCTAGAGCTTGGGGGAACAAGGAGTTTATAGTTGGGTGCGGGGGCATGTGTGCCCCTCCCACCCCAGGCTGATTTTGTCCCAGGGGACCCCATCTCCCAGGGCATGACAATTTTTTAGGGGGAGAGACGTATTCGACCCCGGGCCAATTTCTGTCCCCTTGACTCCATCCCCAAGGGCACAATGTACGTTTCAGGGGGAGGGGGGCACAGGGCCCCTCTCCCTAGGCTATTTCCGGGCCCAGGTGCCCCATTCCCAGGGCTTGATGTATTTTTTAAGAGGAGGAGGGCCTCATGGCTCCCCTCCCTGAGCATTTAAAGGCCACAGGGGATCCCATTCCTCGGGGGCCTCTAAACTTTTGATGATTGAGAGAGACCTCACAGCCCTCCTCCCTGATACGCTATTGGCCCCGGGCACCCCATCCCCCAGGGCTGGCTCACTAGCTATGTCCTGGGAAGCCCACCCCCAGTCACAGCAGTTTCCCTGCCTGCACCAGCTAATGCTGGGCAGGAGCATTTTTTAATCTTTTGCCATGTGTGAGCAATCACAAAGCATGATCCCAGCAGGTGGGAGCTTTGAAAATACTCTAGCCAGCTGGGATCAGACTTAGGATCTGGTTTCCTGCCCGCACTGATGCAGGCAGGAAAATAAATCAAAATATTGCTTCCTTTTAGAGGGAGCATCATTAGTAGCTGTTCCCTGCGGGCAGCAGCAATGCCTGCTCCACTGCATGTGGGGAGCTCGTTTGGAGTTTGGGTTATGGAGCCCATGGGGCTCCACTGGACCACCTTAAACTATATGATGGGTGCCATGGGTGGGCACCAGTGCACCTACCTTGAAGTAAATAGTACCACAGGGGTGGGGTCCCTGGGGCTGGTAATGGCTCTGAGAGGTGGGCAGTGTGGCGCCCCACCCTGTCATTTTTAGCAATGGCCCTGGGGGATGGGATCCCAGGGTCTCAAAAGGCTCAGGGAGGCGGGCCATGTGCCCTTCCACCTCCTTCATTTAAAAATACCAGGGCCTGAGCCATGAGGTCCCCAGGGCCAAATAAGACATGGGGGGTAGCCAGAATGCCAACGTCCCCCTTAATAAAATAAATAAGGCCCTGGGGAATGGGGTTCCCAGTGCCTAATGATGCTCAGGGAGGGGGCCACATGCCTCCCCTTCCTTTTCAAATATAAATGGCCCTGGGGAAGGGGGTCCCAAGGGTCATAATAGGTTCAGGAAGAGCTCCACGTGGCCCATCTGCTCTTTAAAAAAGACTTTTAAACATTACGCTGTTACTGAACACTTCACCTAAAAATTAAGAAACAACAGAAGTTTCTGCGAGACTAGATTGATTATGAAAAAGGGAAGATTTTAACTTTTGGTAAGAAGTATGAGCTGATAAGAGGTAAACAATCAAAGTGAAGGAACCAATTCCTGGAAGCCACAGTCATAACCCAGGATCAGTGGAGTCAACAAATATGGTTATAATTGTTGGGACTTCTGACAGTTTAGGGAACAAGAGAGTGACAACTGTGAAAGTGATGTTTCTGACTGGGCGGAGGCTGAAGGAGTAAAAATCAAATTTTAAAAATAATTCAACCTTTTGGGCCACGGAAGGCTGGAGGCTCAACTAGGAAAGGGAAAATGACAGAGGCCGCGGAGGAAAAGGACTTGCAAAAGAATCGTAAGAAAAGAGGAAGCTAAGAGAAGCCCTGTAGGAGTACTGACAAGGGGCCAGATGATATCAAAATGAAAGACAAATTAACTGTGGTTAACCTCTAAGACATTGATCTTACTGAGTCTGAGATCCAGTTACTGTCTTTGGGGTTATGTGTCTCTCCGACAGCTTATTTCAATTAGCTCAAAGTAGGATTTACTTTTTTCACTTCATAAGAAAGCTGAAATTGTTGAAGTGGTTTGCCATCAAACCTAGTCCTATATGTGAAAGCCATATAATGTAGTCATCCAATTTATTGATTAGTGATGTGGAAGTTTTACATACTTTATATGAGCTGGATAGCAATGTGATTCCTGAACCTGATCCTTTTCTTATTTTGACAAATATTGATATTGACATTGACTTGAGTTGTCCAAGTGTGTTTAAGCCAAATTCTGTGTTTCTCCCTCCAGTGGTCAATGATGCTATTAATATATTTGATAAAGGTGTCATCAGAGGAATGAGCAAATTAAGATCTAGAGGCTTTACACGGTGGAATAATCTGTAGCATAGTCATTGGAAATCTATAAGATCCTTACAAAATAACAGGGAAATTGTGATAAAGAAGTCAGACAAAGGTGGGAATGTGGTAGTCTTACCCGTTCAAATGTATTTGGATGAAGTCTTGCAACAGCTAAATGATGTCACTAGTTATGATATTGCAAGTATGAGCGCTATTAAGGAAGCAAATAACAAATATTTTGAGAAATTAGAAGAAAGGAAAGATAGAGCGCTCTCGGAATAGGAAGAATGCTAGTCCTTGAGGACAGAGGTCCCAAACATACCGGCTACCTATTTTCTTCCTAAATTACATAAAAACCTTACAAATTCCCCTGGTAGACCAATTGTCTCTTCGAGGGGAAGTTTATTGGAAAATACCTCTAAATATGTTGATTTCTTTCTGCAGCCATTTGTTGAAACACTTCATTTATACATCAGGGACACCACTGATTTTTTTACGTTTGATTAATTATTGTAGGAAAGTCCTCCTTTTTGCCCTGGTCACCCCCAAACTTTTTGGACAGGTACCGGTGGTTACTGACTCTTGGCTGTGCCCTGGGTACAGCTTACCAGTCCCCGGGCCAGTGCTCTGTGTAAAGTGGATATGCAAATTAGGCTAATTATAATTGGCAAAGTTAACCTACCTATAAGTCCCTAGTATATGGTAGGGCATGGAGGTTTAGGGACCCCAGCATAGGTAGTGCCCCCATAGGTGCACTGCTGAGGTGTCCAGTGTCATTTTAAAGGCATGTTGGCTGCTTTTGAATTAAAGTTACATGCAAAATCGACTTTGGAATTAAAAGTAGTTCCAAAGTCTTAAACTACCTTATTTTTACATATAAGTCACCCCTAGGGTGTGCTCTATGTGCCCCTAGGGCTGGGTGCCATGTAACTATAAGCATGGACCTTATAAAAATAGTTTTATAAGCCCTGGTGAGGTAAAACATCCCCCAGGGCTGGCTCACTGACTATGTCCTGGGAAGCTCACCCCCAGGTAGTCATCCTAAACATTTGATACAGAGTATTCCATACAGTGAGTTATTTTCGGCCCCAGATGCCCCATCCCCAGGGTTTGATGTATTTTGCATTTGGAGAGGTGATGTTGAGATGGCCTATACATTTGGTAATATTCTTAATGACAATTCATTGAATTTAAAATATTCTAGTCGTAGTGACTCTAACTCTATTGAGTTTTTAGATGTGAAGATCTACAATGAGAATGGCAAATTGGTTAGCATCTTGCATAGAAAAGAAATGGCTGGTAACAGTTTGTTACATGCGAGTAGTAGTCATCCTAAACATTTGATACAGAGTATTCCATAAAGTGAGTTATATTTGGCCCCAGGTGCCCCATCCCCAGGGCTTGATGTATTTTTTAAGGGGAGGAGGGCCTCATGGCTCCCCTCCCTGAGCATTTAAAGGCCACGGGGACCCCATCCCTCGGGGGCTCTAAACTTTTGAAAATTGAGAGAGACCTCACAGCCCTCCTCCCTGATACGCTATTGGCCCCGGGGACCCCATCCCCCAGGGCTGGGTCACTGGCTATGTCCTGGGAAGCTCACCCCCAGGTAGCCATCCTAAACATTTGATACAGAGTATTCCATACAGTGAGTTATTTTCGGCCCCAGATGCCCCATCCCCAGGGTTTGATGTATTTTGCATATGGAGAGGTGATGTTGAGATGGCCTATACATTTGGTAATATTCTTAATGACAATTCATTGAATTTAAAATATTCTAGTCGTAGTGACTCTAACTCTATTGAGTTTTTAGATGTGAAGATCTACAATGAGAATGGCAAATTGGTTAGCATCTTGCATAGAAAAGAAATGGCTGGTAACTGTTTGTTACATGCGAGTAGTAGTCATCCTAAACATTTGATACAGAGTATTCCATACAGTGAGTTATTTTCGGCCCCAGGTGCCCCATCCCTAGGGCTTGATGTATTTTTTAAGGGGAGGAGGGCATCTAAACATTTGTAAATTGAGAGAGACCTCACCGCCCTCTTCCCTGATACGCTATTGGCCCCGGGGACCCCATCCCCCAGGGCTGGCTCACTAGCTATGTCATGGAAGCCCACCCCCAGGTAGTCATCCTAAACATTTGATACAGAGTATTCCATAAAGTGAGTTATATTTGGCCCCAGGTGCCCCATCCCCAGGGCTTGATGTATTTTTTAAGGGGAGGAGGGTCTCATGGCTCCCCTCCCTGAGCATTTAAATGCCACGGGGGACCCCATCCCTCAGGGACCTCTAAACTTTTTAATTGCAGTTCTGACAGGGCCTTTTATCAAGAGGTAGAGACAATGACAAAGAAGTTTCTCCAAAGGGGTTATACCAAATCTACGGTTGATAAGTCTATACAAAAGTATCTCAAGTCAATAGATAGGATCTGTTGACAAAGAAGAATAGGGTTCAGGATGGTAAGCAACCAGTTAGGTTCATTACAACATATCTTTGTTACATCAGTGAATTGAAAAAGATCTTTAGTAAATTTTGGCCTGTCTTAAAAATTGATGAAACACTTGCCAAGAACCTGAACGAATATCCACGCTTTATTTTTAGGAGAAGTATTTCTCTTAAAGATTCTCTAAGTAGACGTCTTATACCACAGGTTCGAATTAATAATCCAATTCAAGGTTTTTATATCTGTGGTAAACGTAAGGCTTCCAAGCACAGTGATAATGTAAAAAAAGTTATGTTTCCCACAATTTCTAGGCATTACATAATCAAGAAACACTTATCCTGTAAACCGGATTACTATGTTTACACAGCCTTTTGCCCCTGTAATAAATTTTATATTGGCAGTAACATTCATGTACCTAAGAAGCGAGTACTGGAACACATTAGGGCAATTTTGCTCAATGATAAAACATATCCAGTTGGCAGACATTTAAGGAATTTTATGACCAGAAGGTTCATCTTTTAAAATATGAGGTTCTGGCCAGAATCCCAGTCAGAGAAAGAGGGGGGAATAGAGTTTTGGAACTGAGAAGACTTGAATCGAGATTGATCATTGGTTTCAATATGTTATATCCTACAAGCCTTAACATGGACGAAGAATTGGCAATACATGTGGTTTTCTAGATCTATTTCCCATTTTTAAGGAAGTTATATTTTTACAGCAATATACAGCTATTTGTCTCCATGATGTTTTTTAAACAATAGTGCACTGTTTTTAATCTTTTTTATTTGTTTATATGGTTTATTTCACAGATTGGTGCCACTTGGTGTCAGATATTGAAGGACGTACAAGGTAAATAATAATTATTGGAATTTGGAATTATATTTAACAGAAGACCAGCAAAAGAGCTATTGTATTCCTTTCCTTTTTCTTAATTTGCCCACTTGGGATTGATTGATCTGTATATTTAGAGAACCCCTTTTTGATATTTTTGGGAATAGCCCTTAGTTCATCAGACAATGTAAATAGTCGAAACCCCTGTTGGATTCAGGATAAATACGTAACATCATTATTTTTTTAAGGGCTTAGTAAATTTGTAACCTTTACTTAATGGTGTTTCAAATATTATCATGTATTTATGTAACAGTATTTTCATCAAAAAGAGGTGCAATATTAGGCATTTATGTTATTTATAAGCTTTGCCTTCTATACAGCTGCTTTGAGTAATCGTTTCAAAATGGCCAACACTGGGTGAGACGTTTTGGTACTTCTCGCTGCATAGTCCTTCTTTAATGTTTGTGTTTTGTAAGTTTGCACTTTAGAATAAAAATGGAAAGAGTTGAGAAGTTTCTCACCCGTGAACAAGGAAATTTGGTTTCCAAAATGCATAGGATTTTTCTGGATGCCTAAATAAACTTCACTTCAGCAAGACATTGTGGCCGAGGTTCTTTTTTTTCACCCAGTGCATGATTTGTGAAGTTCCCTTGGGTTGGATGGACACGTGATGCATAATGTATGTATATACATACTACTGACTCTAGCCAGTAGATAATTATAGTTAGGACCAACTTTTCCCATAAATGGAGCATTTTTTGTTTTGCTAATAGCTTTGGAGCTGTTTGACAAATCTTTATGAAATTTTCAAAACAAGTTTGCCATTTACTATGGCTGCTATGTGTGATTCGTCAAGCAGGGGCCGAGAAAATGGGGGGGGGGGGGTCCGAATATGCTTTTTCCCCATGCAAACTCAATGGGGGTTTTTCATTTTTGAACACGACTATAGCCGGAACTACTGAACAGATTTACACCAAATTTTGCAGAAAGCTACATCTTGGTCCAGAAAGAGTGGTTTTCATAATCTGGTGTAAATCTGTTCAGTAATTTTGAAGTATTAAAAGGAAATAAAATATAGATATTTAGGGACTCGGATGCTTCACCAATTCATTGACAGGGGATTCATGGATCTGTGCAAAAATCAGGGCCCTAATTGATTAGCCACAACCTGACAGGAAAGTTGCAACTTTAATTTTTTTGTCACTTGGCCCAGGGGAAGGAAAATATAACCTGTAAAAACACATATGAAGTCAGGATACAGGTATCTTTACCCCATGGGACAATTCACAAATATCTCACCGGCAGTTTACATTTCCTATGAAATGTGCAATGGGAAATAACCAACATTTTTTTCAGGAGTATTCTCTGCAAAATGTTAGGGCCCAGATTTATCAAAGGATCATGTTGCCCTTGCCACACTCAAGGTCATGTAAGGACTGCTCAATCCTAAATTGTATGCCTACCCGACAGAAGGGCAACAAGGAGAAATATCTTAAAAAGAGGAAAATACCTCTGAGGATTGTTTCTGTTTGGGAAGGTGTCCCTTCCTACACAAAAACAATCCTACCTGCAACACAGGCACTATTGCACCATAGTGCAAGGGTGCCTGTGCACCAGCGCAGGGAGAAAGCAGGAATGTACCACATCTCGGTAAATATGGTGCATTCCTGCTCCCCCCATTTGATGCAGGTCAGCATGCGGTCTTACTGCGCTGTGCTGCATCAAATATTGATGAATCAAGCCCTAGGTTTTGATGTTTTTTTTTTTTGATTTTGTGAGAGTTTTCACATTTCCTGTTCCTGGATGTCAATAAACAGGGCATGCCGGTGGGCAAGCTGCACTTTTTCATAGAACACCGATAAGATGAAATTCACTTACTGCATGTTATCATAGCTGTGCAAGCACACCCCACTAAATTCTCTATGTGACTGCCTATATCTGTAATGCTGGCAAGTACAACTTCTGCAGGTTATTGATGTTGTCCGCCTACCCGGAATCCAGAAGCAGCTGGAATGGTGGGTTGCTGAATTTGTTAATAACTCATCTTCATTTCTTGATAGTTAACACTGCTTAAAAATGTGACGAGTCCACAACATTAAATGGCTGATGCACATAAAAGAAGATCTGCGGGCTAATGTAGAATGGATTTGTATGAAAACCCATGGAGAATCAATCGGCTAACTAAACCTTTAGTGAAAAGCAAAATATTAAACTTTGTAGTTGGGAAAAGAGTGGAAACGGAACTGAGGAAGAAGCCAGTTGAAGCACATTTTCAACTGTGCACAACTACCCATATGGAGCCATATCTAGCCAAGGTGCCAATACACCAGAGGTGCTGCTTGACAGAATTTAGACTAGGTATGTTCCACTATTTGGTATCTAATCCCTCAGATGCTTAGACCAACAAAGATCTGATACTATGCCCTTCTCAGGACCAGCTGCACCTATTCTTTTTCTGCAAACTATGAAAGGACTCAAAACATGCCTATTAAGACCCTTGTTGGGGAATCTCAACATCAGGGAGTGTAAGGCTGCACTGGAGTATCTTCAGTTGCTCCATAATGATGTGGTCTGTCCCGCAATGTATAGGTTTATTGCTGCCGTAGTCAAATAGCATAGGCTAGTCTGGAAATTAATGAGTAAACGGACCTAGCATTATACGCACTTAGGGCCAGATGTATGAATCTGGCCCATTGCGATTCGGTAATTGCGATTTTTAAGAAATCGCAATTACCGACTCGCAAAGGGCCATGTATCACATTTGCGATTCGGTAATTGCGATTTCTTAAAAATCGCAAATGCAATTACCGAATCGCAAATTGCGATATTGGCCCCATTCGCAGCTATGGGCCTGTTGGGCCATAGCTGCGAATTTTTTGCATTTCCTAAATTGCGATTTCTGGAACAGAAATCACAATTTGGGAAATGCAAAAGGCCAGGGTGCTGGGGGCCTAAGGCCCCCTCTCCTGCACCCCATTTTTTTTTTTTTTACCATGTAAAGTACACACATGCCAAAAGGGCATGTGTGCTTTACATGTGAAATTTAAAAATGCAGATTTACTGCATTTTTAAATTTTGCACCAGGTTACCACCTGTTTGCAGACAATGGTATTTTGCATGTGCAAAATATCATTCTGCGAAAAATCGCAATTTGCGATTTTTTGCAGAATTGCCTTGCGACCTGAATTTTGCGAATCGCAAATTGCGATTCGCAAAATCCAGGTCGCAACGCAGAAAATCGCTATTTTTGCGATTTTCATTTTGTGGTCTGCGAATGCCTTTGATGCACTGCAGACCACGATTTTGCACTCGCAAACGGCCGATTTCGCAGTTTGCGAGTGCAAAATCATTTGATACATCTGGCCCATAGTTACATGTATGTGAATCAATTATGTGGCCTATTTTTTGCTACTGTTTTGAGACTGTTTTATATTATATATTTTTGTTATTTATGGTATGTTTTAGCATTTTATGCACTTAGCCACATAATGTATAGTTCTGTATGCTAAGGACCTTGAACACGTTTTACTTCGGAAGTGCATTTTATTGATTTTAATGTGTGATTCCTTTTAACATAACTTGCGATCATGTATGGCTGTGGAGCAATTCTGAATATGGCGAGTTTGTCATGCATGAGTTGGGGTTTTTTCAAGAATGAAATGTAACTTATATTTGTGCTTCTTTGTGTTTTTTTAACTGAATAAAGATTGAAATGAATGAATGATATGTAGTCAATACAGTGGCAAAACTCTCCCCTCTCTTGGTTTGGTGCCACTGCTAATTCTTTCCCTTTGATATTGGCTTTGCAACCTCAAAGGTGAAGCTCTCTCTCGCTGATCCCTTCTTAATTACAACACCCTAATGTGGTCTATCCATTCCTATAAGCGAAAAGAAAAATAAGCACTGTTATAGTCCATAATAGTAAATATTTCAACACGGTGTTTAAATCTCTTGCATTTCACAATATCACATTTGTCACTAGATACCACTCTGCTGCGTTCTGGTCACAGGGAAACATACATTTTGGGAGACATGGTCTTTGGAAGATATGCGAGAGGGATCGGGCGACATTAGAGACAGGGACGCAGGTAGACATGGGAGATACAAGGAAACACAGGAAATATGCATGCACTTTAGAGACATGTACACATAGACCTGGGGGGAAGAAGACACCGGCAGTCAAAGGAGATAAAAACAGGGAACATTATGGTATCTAGCACAGGAGATATCTGGACATTGGGAAACACCACAAATAGAAAGAGAGAGATGTATACATAAACACAGGAAATGGTCAAGGGGCAAAGCAGGCATTCGCAGACAGTCTGTGGAGTACCTACACGTATTTAGGAGAGACAGAGAGAACAGAGCATCACAAACAATGGGAGGCACCGGCATGGAGATACATGCCCTGTAAACATTGGAGGCAGGGGAGACATATCAGACACAGGGAAGCACACTAAAGATTGAAACATATGAAGAGAAGCAAGCATAGGTTAGCATGAACAGAGGGAGATGCAGACGTGGGTTTTTATAAATGCTACTTCCTGGCAAAGTAGTATAGTTTGCACAAAAATTCATGTTAATCTAAAAAAAACTTTACAGAAGATCTACAGTTCTGCGCTACAACAATTACAGGTATGCGCTGTAAAAATTTTTAAAAGTCCATGATTATAAGTCAGCCGTAGCGGAATGAATGCGTAGAATTTCGCAATCTTATTCTAAATCAGTACGTTTTTTAAACTCTGTTTTCCAGGTTTGGGAGAACCAGGCCCAGGTTTTCTGTCTGGTAATTACGGCTGGAAAAATCGCATGAGGCTTTGGCTGCAGCAGCAGTCAAACCTTATTCTTCGGATTTTATTCTCACAGGATAGACTATACACTGCCCCAATGTCCCACCAGAAAATATCCTTTCCTTCCTTTAACTACACCCCTAGCCCCTTCTGCAATCCCACACTACCCAAAGGTAGCTGCCTACATTTAACACCTGCTCTGAGAAAGTGGTAAATGTTTCCATTAAACCCTATTGGTTTGGGAATTACTTGTGGTGTTAGGTTCAGAAAATCAGTCCCACACAGTAATTCCCCAGACCAGGAGGTTTTATTTGTAATTGCATGGTAATGGAGTAGGTTTATCACACAACAACTATACAAGCATTTGCAATGCTACTGTGCCTCCTGTACCGTGCAACTTGTAATTAGCCCCACAGTAATGAAATATATCGCCAAATAACGTAACCCCAGACCCCTGGTGGGTGAGAAGCTCCATGCTGATCAATGTTTACACTTGGACTTGTCCTAATATGTACATTCTCCTCTCATCTTGACACTCTAAACAACTACGCTCAGCTGCATAATGTCCCCCTTTGCGCCTTGTTTTCTGATGTCCCTCTCCCTGAGACGTCATGACCTGTGTTGCTTACTACAAAAAGAACCAGTGACCATTTCTATCTTTGTTCAAGTATTTCTTGCTTTTGACACATTTTTCATGAGCCCCTTCACATTGATTGCAGGAACGGAGTCTTTGCCGAGGTCCTACAAATTATTGAATTAACATAACAATAGCATTCCATTCCATTGGCACTTAAAAAGTGTTCCATATTCATTAGGTACCCTAGGTACTTTTCTCTGACTATACTAAATCACCCTCAACATCTACTCCGCTCATCCGCACCCACTGATTTCCGTGCACTATGTGAGCGTCTTTTCTGTAGATCAGTTATGCATCTGCATTTCACGAGCTCAAAGTGGACCTCTTGAAAGCACTGATCCTATCACACTTCGATCATTGCAACAGGGTATATATAAGGATCCAGCAGAAGAACCTAAACCAACTTCAACCAGTTCAAAATCAAAATGAAAGATTGGTTTGAGAACTAAATTAATCTAATCACATAACCTCAGATTTCAAAAGTTTACATTGGTGACTTATCAAACAAAGAACAGTATTCAAGATGTCTTGAAGTTCAAATTACATAACACAATTATTCACCACTTACAAACCTTCGCACCCCCTGAGGTCCATATATAGCAACAGAATCATACAACATCAAGAAAGGTGCTTGTAGAAAAATCCTAAGTATGCCAGTCCAAAAAGTCAGACTTCTGCCCTCAAGCAGCAGCATGGCCATCTCAAGTGTATAACACAGCTGTAGCCCTTCCTGTTCCAACAGGCTTATTTTGGCCTCAAAGCCAAATCATTTGACTATTTTGCTTGAAGAATGTGTTCAAACTGCGTTAGATGCTTGTTGGTTATGGATCATTCGGCACATAGTCAATACTGGAATTTTTCAAGCTCTCTGAAAAGCTGAACTCTCAGAGGTTACTCGTTCTTCCTCTCCACTGGATCTGGAATGCTACTTTCTGGGCTCTGTGAATGTTCTCGCTAGTCTTTTGTGACATAGTACTGTCCTTCCCTTATCAGCTCAATTCGCCTATTGACACCCAGGAGCAGTTTGCTTGCAGCATGAATCGCTTTCGGATCACAAATCAATAAATAAATAAACAAATACATAAATAAATAAATAATTTATTTCTAATGTACTGCCTTGAGTATTTCCTGAGACTTATCTTCACAATGAGAATGTAAATTATTCTCCAGACAAAATCAGCCCTGAAGTTTTGACTGGGAACCCCTACCTTGCCTTCTGAGTGACTAAGCTGTGATAGAAACACGCCGAGCAGTAACATATAAACTTCACTTTACTCGCTCAGTAGCTGACCCAAAGGTCGGATTTTCAATTCTTCCGTTTTGCAAATCTACATAACGCCTTATGATGCATGTCAACGAAAAAATATCGCGGCTCATTTTTTGCAATTATATCAAACAATAAACTGCATCATAAAACACAAAGTATGCTTGCCTGTACAGCTGAAACAGTAATATGCATAAATGAAGTCGGTGTAACGATTGATAATTAAATATGACTAAGATGACAAGAGTAAATAATGTTAGAAAGTCAGGAGTGTTGAACTCATTAATGGGATAAGAGGTTTCCACATGAGTAAGGAAATAATGCATATTGATTTCTAATTACACACCTTGTTTAGTCCTAAGTGTTTACTTGCTCAGCAAAATGTCATGGAGATGGTTATCTTTTTTATCTAAAGGGCTCAACCCTTCTATTTTCAGGCATAGTACTATTTATTCAACGCTATAAAGGCAAAGTAGCTTAAGTATCCTATTCCATAAGCCACTGAGAAGCAATAACCTTGCTGTTTTTACATGTAGATTCTCTTTCTGATTAGACAGAGAAGTAGAGAATGTAAGAGTTAAGTAGTTTAAATAAAAGCCCCACATTATGAGGTTGGCAGGCAGACATTCCAACCTACCCCCGTCCCTGCCAGGTCCAAGATACCGACGGGCTGACAGCAGTTCCTGGTTGTATTCAGCCACGGTGGTGCTGAACTCAGTGCTGCTCTGCTGAATACAACCTTGTTCTCCGCTAGCCTTTTTCATGGCAGTCTGACTGCCATGTAAAGGTTAGCTGAGAACAAGTGCAGGTGGCCACATGGTGTCCTGTGAACTGCCCATGCCTGTGGCATGAGCAGTGCAGGGGTGCCCCCGTCCATCACCCTTCATGCAGCAGCTCAATTATGAGCTGGAAACAATGCTGCAATACCTTTACCATTAAGCTGACCAGCGGAAACCTTGGTTTCCGCCAGTCAGTCCAGTGGTGATAGTTGTAATAGGCACAGTGGAAAGAGCTCCGGGACCTCGACGGTCTTCTCACCACGGGGCTGGCGGGTCGGCGGTCAGCCTGCCAGCCTCGTAATGTGGTCCTGAGTCTGTATTCTGGAAAAAAGGCATACAGCTGTTTCAACCTCTCAGTATCAGGGAGAAGGTGTGGAGGAGACACCAAGCATGTTAGTCAGAAATGGTTGTATGACAGAACCATGCCTGCTGAAACAATGCATGCCTTAACAATGTGGTCGGAACCACGACCGCGTCTTTTCACGCATGCCTTTACGACGCATACTTTTCCAACAAATTCCATTTTAAAAGCATGCTTAGTAAAAGTATATGCAGAAACGTCATGTGTGGTTCTGTCATACAACCCCCTGCCCACCCTGAGGCCCAAACCTACCCCTACCCCTAATAAATAAGCTACACAGACACACCTACCAGCCATGAGCCCTACAACCTTCACCAACCCCAATAGCTAAACTACTTGAAGAGCCCTAAAAAATATAACCTCGACCCTCCAACCCTGCCCCTAAAATCTAAATTACCCCGACACCCACTCTCACTGAGCCCTAAAAAACTACCCGACCCCTGCCCCGTTCCTAAAAACTAAACCACCCCAACAGGCCCCACCCGCCCTGTCCCCCAAAACCTTCCCCAACCCTAATAACTGAGCTACCCCGACCCCCCAACACACCCTAAGATCTAATAAAAGTGCCCAGACTCCCCCAACCCTGCCCCTAAAAAAAGTATCCCGAACTCCCACCCATCCCAAGCCCTTTTTCCACCCGCCCCTAAAAACTACCCCCAACCCTTCCTCAGCCCCACTTACCTCACCACGTCCTCTTCCGATCCACTTTGCCTTTTTCTGTCCCTTAGCCATGGATATGCATAGTTTGGCACATGTGTGGTTAAGGCACAGAAAAAGGTATTCGCTGTTCCTGCAAGCATTGTTACGCTTGTGTGGTAAACGTCTGTGCTGTTCACAGGTTGTTTAGGATGTTTTCCTGTCAGAAACACACTGAACACATCCATGATATGTGTATGCACAGCGACAAACCGATGTGACCTCCTCAGCAACCCTGAGTCAGAAATACGTGGTCAGACCAGACAAGTCCTGTGACTTAGTCCTGAAGCAACTGATTTGCAGATCACAGATAGGGTGACGTATCCTGTAGACAAAGGCGTGAACAGGAAAAACCCACATCGATACATAGTCCATATTTGTCCTGCGTCAGCCTTTCAGTGCCAGCACCAGTAGCTTCAGTGGCAGTTAAAAAATGACATATATGACTTCAAGTGACCCTCCCTGGCTTCAGCGTGGACCTTCACCCACTGGATGACTTTGAGGTATAGGGAAAAAGCTAAGAGAGAAATTAAAACATAGTGGTCTCCCTAAAATCTCTTGTTGGTCTAAGTCAATTGTGAACAATTAGTTTGGATTGGTGTTTCACATTTTCTATATTCAGTTTGGCCTTAAAACTTTAAAACTTCAAAGGTTTTTTTTGCTTTTTAAAGTTTCCTCCTTTTCTAAATTGTGTTGGGAATTCAAATCTGTACACTTTACTTTAAAATTGTTAGTAATGCTTGAACTTAACACGGCTGGACTTCTTTGAGGATTTGCCTTTTGCTTGTGCACAGCTATTAAAGGTTGGGCAGTGTTTAGCGATATAAAAGGGTGTGTTCGTTTGTGACTTCCCAAATTAACTACCCACTTTCTGACGCCCACCATTTCCAATATTTGAGCTGCTGGAGCCATGCATTTGGTATGAATTAAAAGTATATATCTCAGTAAAGTCAGTGGTGATGGTAGGAATTCAGCCTACCCCAGCTACAGACACAAAATCCCCTGCAGATTTGTGTAATGTTATCCACATTTGTAGACTAAGGGCCTCATTACACGTCTGGCAGTCCAAGGACCGCCAGACTTGTGGTGATGCTCGGACAGCAGCGGCAGGGGCATTCCGAGCACCATACTATGACCATGATGGAGCCACCAGGGTCTGACTGGTGGCACCGCAAGGTTGCTACCAGCCAACGGTCTGGCGGTGCGGCGGTTTCAATCCACCACGGCAGAGATGCAAGCAGCGTTGCCCTCTAGATTACGAACCACGTTTCCACCACCCTTTGCATGGCAGTCTCACCACCATGCAAAAACTGACAGAAAGGGGTGCCGAGGGCCCCTTGGGCGCCCCTGCACTGCCTGTGCACTTGGCATGGGCAGTGCAGGGGTCCCCATGGACAGTCCAGTTGAGCTTTTTATTGCCCGAATTACGGGAAGTGAAAAGCGAGATGGGTGATGTTGCATCCAATGCCCCACAACATTGTCGCCGGAACGATTACGAGCTGGCATCAATGTTTTAAAGAGTATTCTGCTGGGCCAGCGGAAAACTCAAAATACGGCCAGCGGGTGGAAAACAAAGTGGTGGTTTTCCGTCTGAAAGAGTTGGGCCCCTGAGTGGCTACTGCAATATTTCAGATGCCAAGCTTGTAAATCTTGATGCTTGTGGTTTTATTATTGGCAGGTATTAGAAAAATAGAGCACTGTGGAGTTTAAAATGTTGGAAGAGATGATCATTGTCATTAACAAAAATATCACCTTCCTATACTCATACTTATAAAACCACAAATATTGAGAACAGAAATATCTTTGTTAAAAAAATCTATTTTTACTTATTTTGAAAGTACAAATATTAAGAACAAAAATATTGTCACCTTTGAATAAACCAACAATATGTCAAAAATATCAATTTCCACAAAAACGACTACAATAACACCCCCAAAATATTTACATCATCATTTGTAAATATAAAAAGTACCCCCTTTTACGTTGAACAATTATGTAAAATAAACATTAAATATATTTATATATTTTAATAATAAAAGATTATGGCCCTCATTCTGACCCTGGCGGTCGGTGATAAAGCGGCGGCCAAGCCGCCAACAGGCCGGCGGTCTAAAATATGCAATTCTGACCCTGGCGGGAACCGCCAACACAGCCCGCCAACTTAACACTCCGCCCGCCACGGCGGTACAAACAAACAGCGCGGCGGTTCCCGCCAACAGCCAGGCGGCAGACAATGTACCGCCCACCCTATTACGACCCACCAATCTGCCACCTTTTCCGGGGCGGGAGCACCGCCGATAAGAACACGGCGGAAACAGACTACGAACGGGAAAACGCTCACCTCTACGCACTCCACGCGAGATTCCGGCAGTATGGAACCAGAGTTGCAGGTCATCCCCGCACTCCTATACCTGCTCATATACCAGGAGCACGCCCGGCGGCGCGGAAGACATCGGTGAGTACTGCACCTACGACACAGGGGAGGGAAAAGATTACCGGCACACACCCACCCACCCACACCCACTACAACACACACATCAATGCATTCCCACAGATCACTGTCACAACCCACAAACCACCCCCCACCGAAATAATGCAAAGACCAAAAGACGAGATCATAAACGGGCAGATATATTGAAATATGGACACCAGTAATCCCAATAAATAAATAAACTATGTACAAAATATATACAGCTACTAAATGTAGTCCAACCACTGTCCGTGGATCACAGGGGTCCTGTGCAAAGGGGCAAGGCCCAGTCCCACGACAAGAACTCCACGGAGAGAACACTGCAGGGGCATCAGAAAGAAAATAGGACAGGCACCTCAGGGGGAAGGGAAGGGGGGGCACCTCAGCCACTTGAGTACACGACGCCAGATCCACGAGGGGACTCCATGACCACTGGGCCATCCTGGGGAGAGCAAAGCCACAGTCCAAACAGTCCATACAGTGGGTGGCCTGCCCACTGGGCCATCCTGGGGAGAGCAAAGCCACAGTCCATACAGTCCATACAGTGGGTGGCCTGCCCACTGGGCCATCCTGGGGAGAGCAAAGCCACAGTCCAAACAGTCCATACAGTGGGTGGCCTGCCCACTGGGCCATCCTGGGGAGAGCAAAGCCACAGTCCATACAGTCCATACAGTGGGTGGCCTGCCCACTGGGCCATCCTGGGGAGAGCAAAGCCACAGTCCATACAGTCCATACAGTGGGTGGCCTGCCCACTGGGCCATCCTGGGGAGAGCAAAGCCACAGTCCATACAGTCCATACAGTGGGTGGCCTGCCCACTGGGCCATCCTGGGGAGAGCAAAGCCACAGTCCAAACAGTCCATACAGTGGGTGGCCTGCCCACTGGGCCATCCTGGGGAGAGCAAAGCCACAGTCCATACAGTCCATACAGTGGGTGGCCTGCCCACTGGGCCATCCTGGGGAGAGCAAAGCCACAGTCCATACAGTCCATACAGTGGGTGGCCTGCCCACTGGGCCATCCTGGGGAGAGCAAAGCCACAGTCCAAACAGTCCATACAGTGGGTGGCCTGCCCACTGGGCCATCCTGGGGAGAGCAAAGCCACAGTCCATACAGTCCATAACAGACCCCACTGCCACTGGAGGAGGCAAGTTGGCCAGAGGACATCCTGCAGCCCTGCCCGAGATAGATCCTGCCCTGCCACGTCTGCCAAAGGGCCAGCGGTTCTTGCCTTGAAGGGCCCAGTTCAGCGGTTCTTGAGACGGCGGTGCCCAGTTCAGCGCTCCTTGCCTTGAAGGGCCCAGTTCAGCGGTTCTTGAGACGGCGGGGCCCAGCGGAGCGGTTCTTGAGACGGCGGGGCCCAGTTCAGCGCTCCTTGCCTTGAAGGGCCCAGTTCAGCGGTTCTTGAGACGGCGGGGCCCAGCGGAGCGTTGCTTGAGACGGCGGGGCCCAGTTCAGCGGTTCTTGAGACGGCGGGGCCCAGTTCAGCGCTCCTTGCCTTGAAGGGCCCAGTTCAGCGGTTCTTGAGACGGCGGGGCCCAGTTCAGCGGTTCTTGAGACGGCGGGGCCCAGTTCAGCGCTCCTTGCCTTGAAGGTCCCAGTTCAGCGGTTCTTGAGACGGCGGGGCCCAGTTCAGCGCTCCTTGCCTTGAAGGGCCCAGTTCAGCGGTTCTTGAGACGGCGGGGCCCAGCGGAGCGTTGCTTGAGACAGCGGGGCCCAGTTCAGCGGTTCTTGAGACGGCGGGGCCCAGCGGAGCGGTGCTTGAGACGGCGGGGCCCAGTTCAGCGGTTCTTGAGACGGCGGGGCCCAGTTCAGCGGTTCTTGAGACGGCGGGGCCCAGCGGAGCGGTGCTTGAGACGGCGGGCCCAGTTCAGCGGTTCTGGAGACGGCGGCCGGTCTATGGCCAACTGCTAATTGCCTGGTGGTGCCCTCCTGGGCAGCGGGGATGGTGCTCCTTCAATGCCCACCTGGGCTGTGGGTGGTGGGGCCCTCCTGGCCAGCTGGGCTGGGTCCTCCCTGGGCAGCGGCTATGGGGGTGGTGGGCTCTCCCGGGGCAGCTGTGCCGGTTCCTCCCGGGGCAGCGGCTATGGGGGTTGTGGGCTCCTCCTGGGCAGCAGGCCTGCTGCCTGACCTCTCCGACTTGCTGCCCTTGCCCTCCTTAGTCGTGGGCCTGTGGCCCTTTCCTCCCTTTGGAGCTGTGGCTGGTGACTGTCTCTGGGTGGTGTCCGGGGGGGATGTAGAAGGCGGGCTCCTGCGGCGCCCCTTCCGCCTTCTGCTCCTCTTCCCAGGGGGTGGGCTGGCTGTCCCCTTGCTGCTGGGCGAAGATCCAGACATGCGGGCTGGCGGGCTCCAATACCCCTGCACCCTTGTCAAGGGGGCTGCAGGGCTGGTGGTGGCTGAGGTGCTCTTCTTACCCCGACGAGAAGGAGGGGGGGGGCTCAGGGTCAGGAAAGAAGTTAGTAGTGGCGAGGAAGAGTTTCTTGGGACAATGGAGAGTGGTAGGTACAGTGGGAATGGGAGTGGAGGGAGAGGATGTGGTTGTAGATGAGTCACGTTTGCTGTCTTTGGGTGCAGGTGCAGGAGGGATAGGCTGTCGTGAGGTGGATGGCTGTTGGGTGGGTGGGTGGCTGCGTTTGTGTGGTGTGGAAGAGGGGGTGACAGACACAGTGGGAGAGGACACAGGGGACGTGTAAATGGCAGTGGGGGTGGTGACTGCACGTGTGCGGACTGGAGTGGAGGGTGTGCTGGTGATGGAAACACTGGCTGATGGTGAGGTGAATGGAGGTGTGAGTGTAGACGTCACAGGGAGGGAGGAGGGAGACGAGGAGGTGGGGGTCACAGAGGTGGTAGTGACTGTTGGCATGTCTGCATCGGAATGTTGCGTGTGTGAATGTCTGCGTGATCTGTGGTGCTTATGTTTGGATGAGCTTCTCTTGGGTGTTGAGGTGTGTGCAGGCTGGTCTGATGGTGTGGGTGGGACAGGCAGAGGAACAGGAGACTGGGAGGAGGGAGTTAGTAGAGGCAGGCAGGAGACAGGGACAATGGCTGCCGTCAGTGCTGAGGCCAGAGCCTGGAACGATCGCTGATGGGCAGCCTGACCCGAATGAATGCAATCCAGGTACGCATTGCTGCGATGAACCTCCCTCTCCACCCCCTGGATGGCATTCAAAAGGGTAGTCTGCCCAACAATGAGCGTTCGGAGGAGGTCAATGACCTCCTCACTGAGGGCAGCGGGGGTAACAGGGGCAGGGCCTGAGGTGCCTGGGGTGAAGGAGATGCCCGGCTTCCTGGCAGAGCGGGCACGGGGCGAACGCTGAGGGGCTGCTGGGAGGGCGGAGATGGTGCGCTGGGTGGCGGCTGTACCTGTAATGGCGGGGGCACGGATGGTGCCACCCCCGCAAGGGAGCCCCCTTCCGAGGACGTGTCCGTGTCGCTGCAGGGTCCAGTCGTCCCCGTCGTGGAGCTCCCCTCGCCCTCCGTCTCACTGGTCCAGTCTGACTCTGTGGCATGGCCCTGTGCCATGTGAGATGCAGCTCCCTCCTGCCCCGATGCCACTTCTCCTCCGCCTGATGATGCTGATGCACACAAGCACAGAAAGACAAACAAAAAGGGGGGGGGAGAGAGAAATAAAGGGATATTGATTACATGGATCTCCGGTACAGTTAGCGGACATGACAGACACAGATGCCCCCTGCACTAAGTTGCGCACTTGGGGTCCGCTACGCATTCCGTGGAACATGCCCTACACGCCTAGAGTTGACAACTGCACCCATGGATGACACGGCCCAGGGATGGCTGTACTGACAAACTACTGAGGGTGGTGGCTGGGGACACAGGGGCTTACGGGGGTGCCCAGCCAAAGTTCTCCCGACAGAATACCGCAGCGCGGTCAAAAGACCGCTGCGGTAATTCTGAGTTTCCCACTGGGCCGGCGGGTGACCGCCAGAAGGCCGCCTGCCCGCCCAGCGGGAAACCCCCTTCCACGAGGATGCCGGCTCCGAATGGAGCCGGCGGAGTGGAAAGGGTGCGACGGGTGCAGTTGCACCCGTCGCGATTTTCAGTGTCTGCTATGCAGACACTGAAAATCTTTGTGGGGCCCTGTTAGGGGGCCCCTGCAGTGCCCATGCCATTGGCATGGGCACTGCAGGGGCCCCCAAGGGCCCCACGACACCCGTTCCTGCCAGCAAGGTTCTGGCGGTCAAAACCGCCAGAACCAGGCTGGCGGGAAGGGGGTCGGAATCCCCATGGCGGCGCTGCCTGCAGCGCCGCCATGGAGGATTCCTCAGGCCAGGGGAAAACCGGCGGGAAACCGCCAGTTTCCCTTTTCTGACCGCGGCTTTACCGCCGCGGTCAGAATTGGCCTGGATGCACCACCAGCCTGTTGGCGGTGCATCCGCGGAATGACCCCCTTTAACCTATAGTTTTTGTTTACCACATGTGCACGTCTATTTGGGATTCAACTTTCATTAGTTTGATTGGTTCTTCTGTTGATGAGAACATCATCCGGCTCTTCAGGTAACAAAATTGTTGCTCATAGTCTTTTAGTCAGTGCTTCCATTGTTCTAGTCCTGGGAAAGTACGTTTAGCCTACCTTACAACTAATTGTATCAATTCTTCCTCATCATCTCCTGTCCACTGGTACATTTACAGAATTTTCTAGCAGAGCTCTCTGAACTCTGTACAGTTCAAGGTCCTTTTCTCCAGTTCCAGCCCCAGGCAGCTTTGTCGCGTCTCCAAGTTAAAGCAGACAGGGCCCAGCGAAAACCAGGCCTCCAGTATGGCTAAGTTAAGAACACGAATTATCATAAAACATAGGTTATACATTCAAATATGACATATTAGTAAAATTTTTTATTATTTAGCATCTTGTTAATACACATGGTGACCACTCCCCGTGGGCACATTTTACCCATACACGTTATTTTCAAATATTAGTTTCTTTATCGAGTTTTCTCATTAGTGTTCATACGCAAATCATTAGAAATTTCTCATATTAACATATCTGCTCCAACAGTCCCTACTCTGATGACTAAATATATCATCACACCTTTCCCTTGTCAATCATTTACAAATTACATTCAGCTACATTTTGATTTCTCCACCTTATATTTTCCCTATAGATTCTTCTCTTGGGTTGTTCTTCCCTCCTCTGATCATTTTTGGCCTTATTTAATTTAATTTTCTGCCATAATTTACACGCCGCCCATTAGCCTGATATGACAATAATCACAACCAATATTCCTTGGACAATTTTCCACAATATCCCACCCCAAATTTGACTAAACCAATTTCTCACTACAACAAATCCATTCCCAACCTTTTCCCAAACTCCTGGTTCCTACAATTCTTTCAAATCCTTACTTGCATTAGTTAAATTAGTAAGTAGATCTTTTATCTCTTTCTTGTTCTCAGGACTGTACGAACAACAGTGCCTTGCATTAATCATTTTACATACTCCTCCATCCTTCGCTAATATTATGTCTAAAGCAAACCTATTTTGAAGCGTCATAGCTCTATTCGCAGCTAGTTCAATGTTTAGTAAAAGTATGGCTCCTGTAAAGTTAGGCAGCATATTATCCACAATAGTAGACAGTTTTCGTATCTTATTTACATTCAATATAACTCCCACGGAAGGAATTATTGCTCCAAAAATATCACCTACGATTGCAGAGGCTGTTTCTCTCTTTTGTCTCATCTGGTGTAATTCAGTCATTTTCGGTATCTTTTTCAGATCATCTATCTGATAAATCTTAGGAAAAAGTATTCCCAAGTAACATGTCCCATACCATCCTCTAGGAAGACGGTAATAAGCATTAAGTCCACAAATATAATAAATCCCAGGAATCACAGGGTCTGCACCATTCAGCATAAATGTCCATTTACTATGAAACAAAAACACATGCCTACATTCACTTGTTCCTACAAATAAAGTGTCAGTGCATGATTTTGGCCTATATACACAAAGCTTCCCTACATGTAGTGCATCTAAAGCTAATCTCCCTCGTGTTTTAATAGCAGTATAAGCGTAATCATTCTTGTAGGTTCTTTTCTCTAATCCTTTTTCCAGATTCTTTTTAGTGCTTTTCTCCTATCGTCAGTATGCCTTATAAAGATCTTCTCCGTAGGTGCTAATAAGCAAGTTAAATTATTACGATGCGCATAAGCCGTGCCAAAACCCATTGTAGGCTCAAAGAATCCTGTAACTATTACTATATCATGATCCTTAGCTATCTTACTCAAATATCTAATTATGGGAACAAAGGAAAATACAACATCATAGTTTGAGTAAAAATACTGTATATACTCCTGATTATAGAATCAGGTTAGTAGCAAACTACAAGTTATACCATAAGTCAGAGGTAGACTATGATAAGTGACCCCCTCTTCCACAGAGGAAGGAATCTGCGTGCACACAAGACAATCTTTTGCATCCATCGTCTCCACATATTCACTCAGCAACTGATAAAAGACGTTAGAAGACAGCTCTCCCTTTGCGTTAGTATAATCATGCAAATATTGTTCATCTAATCTAAACCTCTCTAAAGCTGTTAGTGTAGTAGGTTCAGATAAAGATGTAACATCAGCTTCTCTCATCTCATGAATAGACATTCCCACAATCATTATTATAAACAATATACCACACATAATCGCAATTCCTACACTCAAATACCTACAATACCTAATATTCTTAGTGCTATAATCTAATCGAGCTACGATCTGTAAAGAATCAGAAAGTAGAATTAACTCTTAAGTAAGGTGCAACAAGAAAAATCAAAAAATCAAAAATATACTTCTTCTTCGCGCTTCAGATTCATACAAAAAGACCCCTTTTTCTTCCTTTGTCAAAATCGGTTAGCAGCTAGTCATCTCCGGATTATCAAATGTCATATCAGGTTATCAGTGTCTCTTATGGTAAAGTCAATAATTTTCAGTTTCGCTTTCTTTTAACTCAACAACTCAGTCTATTGGTTCTCTTCAGGTTGCATCAAAATACTGATTCAGAACTTCTCAGTCAAAGCAAAAATACATAAACTCATTTTGCCAATCACTTGTTGCGGCATATCCCACTCAGGCCCTGCGTATCTTCGACTTGCTACTCTGTTCCTTTTCAACTCTCGTTCTCCTGCTAGCTCTCCATCACTTAGTTCGTCTTTCCTTGTAACGTCTATTTCTTCTGCTATTGTCTCACTTATAACGAAGTCCTTTTTCTTGCCTATTTGATATTCAGGCCAATGGTCTCCTTTTCTTGTTTCTTCTGTCAACAATCTCTTTAAGATTGGACTTTTCTCTTTTGTCTTGTCTGTAGTGCTTTCTCTTGATGGACCTGCAATGGGTTCAGGAGGAGTCAGATCACTTTGGCTTTGACCTCTCTCAACTCTTTCCCCCTCATGCTCTGGCACTTGGTTTCCTTGTGGTTCGTCACCATTTGCTTCTGAGAGAGCCTCCCCTGTGCTTGGGTCTCAAGTCACTTCCGGCGAGTTAATTTTTTGCTCTGTCTCCTGAACTTCTGCACCCTTGTCTCTCACTGGGGTGATTGATCCATCTGCTGCCAGTTCTGGATCTACTTCAGGCTCGACCTGCTCTGGTTCTGGTTCAGGGAGAACTATTTCCTTTGCTGCTGTTGGTGCGCTCAACAACACTTCTTCATGGTACTGAGGACTCACCACTCTCTTGGTATGGCTCGCATGGATCCAGTTGGGCAAACCTGCACATTTTACAGCTGTTGTAGTTGTCAACACCACGTGTTATGGACCTCTCCATCGTGGCTCTAGGTAAGTCTTGCGCACATGCTTTTTGATCACGACCCAATCTCCTGCCCTTAGGTTGTGACCTGGGTCATGAATATGTGGCAGTGTAACGGCTTGTACCTGCTGAGAGAAAGATCGAAACACGTCAGCTAGACTCTTTCAGTAGTCCAACACCATATCATCTGTAATATTGACAAGAGCATTGGATGGTATTGCTGGCAACCTCATTGCTCTACCCATGAGAATCTCATGTCGGGACAGTCCTGTTTTCCTGTCAGGTATATTTCTCATTGACATTAACTCTAGAGGCAATGCATCTGTCCATTTCAGATTCATAGCAGCACACATTTTGGCAATTCTTGACTTCCAAGTACCATTCATCTGCTCTACAAGTACTGATGCTTCTAGACGATAGCTGCAGTGAAGCTTCTGTTCAATGTTCAATGCTGCACATAAGAGCTTAATCACTTCATTATTGAGGTGTGTTCTCCTATCTGATTCTAAAAAGATCTGGAATCTGAACTCTGGTATCAACTCTCTAAGTAACAGCTTTGTAACTGTGAGGCTATCATTCCTACGTGTGGAGTATGCTTCAATCTAATGACTAAACACACACACAATCACCAACACGTACTTTAATCCGCCACATGCAGGCATCTCAATGAAATCCAATTGCATTCTGCTGAATGGTCCACCTGCTTTTCCAATGTGACTCAATTTCACGACTGTCCCTTTTCCCACATTTAACTGCCGACAGATCCCACATCTGTGACACACTGCTTCAGCTGCTTGCCTGAACTTTGGATTGAACCAATCAATCTTGAATAACCTAATCATGGCATCTCTTCCAATATGTGTCCCTGACCATGGTAATACCGAGCCATCTGAGTCAACAGACAATTCGGCAATACCATCTGACCCTCCTCAGATAAACAAATTTCATCTGGTCTCTGTACACACTTCAGCTTCACCCGCAACTTATCCTTCTCTTGTTTGTCTGCTTTTTCTTGTAATGTTTTCAATTCTTCTAGTGTGTCAATTATTTTCAAAGCAAAACTTGTACAGTTGGTCTCTTCTGGCATCAATTCCCACTTATCCTTGAACGATATACAGTTTAGGGCGCAAAATCTTGCGACCTGGTCTGCATACCCATTTCCCAAGGAAATGTAATCTTCTGTTTTTTGATGTGAACTGCATTTTAACATGGCAATTTCTTCAAGTAACTAAATTGCATACAGCAATTATTTTATACTGTCGCCATTTTGTACTGGTCTTCCACTGGAGGTCATAAAACCTCACTGCAAACACAATTGATCAAATTCATGAACAATTCCGAATACGTGTTGACTATCAGTGTATATTGCCACTCGCAGCCTGGTTGACACATAACAAGCTCTAGTAAGAGCCACCAGTTCTGCTACTTGCGCAGAATGCATAACGGGAAGCCATGATGCTTCTAAAGTTCCTGTAACGGTACATACAGCATATCCTGCTCTCAAAGTGCCTGTCTCATCTCTAAGACATGAACCATCCACAAAGACAATTTGATCATTTTCTTCTAACCGAGTAGCTCTAATATCAGGCCTCGGCATTATGCATAGTTTGTCACCTCAAGACAATCATGCTCTATATCTTCTTCTTTTTCAATTTCAACTGTATAACTTGGCAATAATGTTGCTGTATTCAACACTGTACATCTTTTCAAAGTTACATTTGGAGTTCCTAAAATGCTCGTCTCATACCTTGTTAGACTGGCCCCCATCAAATGTTGTGTTTTCATCCTTTTCAGTAAAATCTCAACACAATGTGGTACCATTACCATCACTGGTTATCCCATGACCACATCTTCACATTGGTAAAGACTTTGACCAATTGCGGCTACTGCTCGCAAACAATCTGGTAAAGCTGCTGCAACCGGGTCCAAGGTAGCTGAAAAATAAGCTACTAGGCGATAAGCACCTCCATGGAACTGTGTCAAAACAGACAAAGAACAAGCATCACGTTCATGACAAAACAATGTGAAAGGCTTTGTGTAATCAGGCATTCCCAACGCTGGAGCTCTGCACAAACTCTCTCTCAATTCAGTGAATGCCTTCATCTGGTCCTCATCTAGGATAATGGGATCTGTAACTCATTTGTCAGTCAGCTGCTGTAGGGGTTTGGCTATCTCAGCAAAATTTGGGATCCACTCTCTACAGTACCCTACCATTCCCAGAAACATGCGTACATCCTTCTGGGAAGTCGGGGGGTTTCTCTGCAAAATCATTGTTATCCTCTCTCAGGAAATTCTTCTCAGTCCTTTCTCAATTTGATGTCCCAAATATTTAACAGATTTCTGACAATACTGCAATTTCACAGGTGGAACCTTGTGTCCAAACTCTCCCAAATAATTCAACAGGGCAATCGAGTCATGCTTACACTCGTCCCTGGTTTTAGATGCAATCAATAGATCATCAATGTACTGTACAAGAGTCGATTGGCAAGGTAATTCCAACGACTCCAAATTCATTTTCAGAATCTGATTGAACAGGGATGGGGACACCGTGTACCCTTGTGGAAGCCTTCACCAGCTATAGACTTTATCTAGGAATTTGAAACTGAAAAGTAACTGACTATCCTCGTGAAGTGGTACTGAATGACAAATCAACCACTGTGAACCACTCTGACTCGCATGGAATCTGACACAGTATCACTGCTGGATTGGGTACAATTGGACAACACTTAACCACCATGTCATTCACTTTTCGCAATTCCTGCACAACTCGTACCTTTCCACATGCCTTTTTCAATCCAATTATCGGTAAATTACATGGGCTTCTCAACACTTCCTTTAGAACTCCTTGTTTTAGAAAATCTCCAATTATCTGCGCAACTTTCATCATCACATCTTGCGCCATGTTATATTGTGGAAGTTTCGGGAATTCAAGATTTGGCTTCATAGTGATTTTGATAGGTTCCACTCCTTTGATCAATCCCACTTCCTTTCCTGTCAAGTCCCAAACTTTCTCCTTTATGGTTCCCTGTAATTCTACATGCAATTCCTTTATAGTGAAGATCAAGAACATTTCAATCAGTGAGCATCATTGAATACCATGGCTGACACCTGTTCCTCCTCATCATCACTATTTGTTTGGACTTCTATCCCTGCATCTGTACAATTTATAGTTCATTTGGTCTTGCACAACAAATCTCTACCGAGCAAGGAAACGGGAGTTGAGTCACACACCGCAAATCTATGCAGCCCCAAATAATTTCCATTTAGACTTGCACTGTTCTGTGATAGGATTCGTCAACTGTCTACTTTCCACTCCTGCAACCTGAACTGTCCTGCCAGAAAGAGGTAAATTCGGTACTTCCACACTCCTCACTGTGGAGCGTGTGGCTCCAGTATCAACTAAGAATGAGACCTTGTGACCCATTACCTTTCCTTTCACGAAAGACCCTCTCTGATCTACCTCTAGGGATTCAGCAAGAATACAGGCTCCCTCATCCGAACTGTCACTTATCCATTCATATTTTATTTCATCCTCACTGTGAAATGGGAATTGGTGTACTGTATTGTTACTATTGTCCTGTCTTTGACCTGTGACCTGTTGAGTAAGCATAACCTGTTGCTGTTCCATCGGTGCTTGGGGTATGTGCTTTTGCTGTCTAGGCACCATAGAAACCTGCTGCTGTATTGGTGATAAAAAATTGTGCTCGAGGCACCTGCAACTGTCATACAGGCAAGAAATGTTGACCTCCATATTGAGCATTCAGAACTATGCCGCTCATTTTTGGGATCCTTACAGTTTGAACTGCACCAACATCACCTTGCTGAGCCATTCCTTCCTGCACCATCAATAGGCATTCCCGCTTCCAGTGTCCTACGTTTCCGCACAAATGACCAAGCAACATCTTTTTCATGCCCTTCATGTCATTCTGAACAACCACTGTGCCTAAATCCGGACCGTGCATCATATCCATTCTGCGTCCTCTACCCCTCACTTGAGGTTGAAACATGACAGCTCTCTTTTGTGGCGGCATCGGCGGCACTAAACCTCCTTGTACTCCTGATTGGGTTGCCTTAATCTGCATCACCATTGCTTTCTCTTTCAATTTCTTTTGTTTCAATTCGACCTCATCACTACAATTTTTAGTATACTGCATCAATCGGCTTTGCCTGCCAGCAGATCAAATGATTCTTAATCATCTGCCCTACTTCTGCTCTCAAGTCTTCAACAAATCTGAACACGAAATGCAACATGTTTTTTGGTTCAACCGTTTCCTTGCCACTGTACTCCTTAAAAGCCTTCAGCAACCTTTCATAGTAAGTACGTATTGACTCTTTAGACTCCTGGACTGTCCTATCAATCTGCTGCCAATCAATGTTCTTAGGAGAAATCCTAGTCTTCAGGAACTCAATCACCTTATAATAATTCTTCATTACCTCAGGTGACGGTGCGCCTGTAACCTTATCTCTCTCGGGTTCACCTGTTGGCCAATCTACTGCCCTCTTACAATCGACCCATAAGTCGGCTGGAACAACTATCTCCAATAGTGTGTTCAGGTCTTCCTAAAAACATTTAGAGAGCTTCACAAACCTCTCAGTCTGCTGATTCCATTCAACTGGCTTCTCTCTCAACTTGGGATAATCATTCGTCAAAGACAATGGCCCTCATTACAACCCTGAGAGTAAATCCCTCTTATCGCCATGCTGAGGGCCGTCAAGATACCGTGGCGGAAATCTGCTACAGGGAGTACGACCCACATCTCGTAATCCGCCACAATACAGACACCCACACAAGTCCACCACACCAAAGGCCAGTGATAAATTGGCGATAGCAAAACCTACACCGTCACGCCAACAGGAATACACCCACACTATAACGACCCACGAATCAACGCGGCGGTCTTTCAACTGCAATAATCCATTGGCGGTACACACCGCCACGCTCAAAATACACACACATTTACAAAACACAACCACATTGGACAATTCAAAATACACACACCTGATACACATACACCCACCACAGCCACACACTCACACCACTATAAAACACACACCCACATTACCCACAACCCCTTACAACGAAATGTTTGGAAGAAGCAGAGCGAGAGAGAATAGCAAACACAACACCAGCATCCACAGGCACACCACACCATCACTCGTACAATATCCACGCACCTCAAAGAACACACACCAACACAACACTTCACACAGCACAACAAACATCACCTCACACATCACTCACACCACATTATGGCACCTTAAAGACACCCCAGGTTTTCTGAGGAGGAGTTCAGGGTCATGGTGGAGGAAATCATCCGGGTAGAGCCACAGCTATTCGGATCACAGGTGCAGCAGACATCCATTGCAAGGAAGATGGAGTTCTGGCGGAGAATTGTCGACAGGGTCAATGCAGTGGGACAGCATCCAAGAATACGGCATGACATCAGGAAGAGGTGGAATGACCTATGGGGGAAGGTGGGTTCCGTGGTATCAAGAAACCAGGTAGCCATACAGAGGACTGGCGGTGGACCCCCACCTCCTCCCCCACAACTAACAACATGGGAGGAGCAAGTCTTGGTGATCATACATCCTGAGGGCCTCGCACGAGTAGCAGGTGGACTGGACTCTGGTGAGGCAAATATTTACTATTATATCCCCCACCCTACCTGCATGCCATCACAAACTCCTACCCCTACCCTCACACCCATCACCCCACCTCCGCACAGACACCCCACTATCACAACCACCACATCCCAAAACCAAGCCCTGCATTTAACACCAATGCATGGACACCATCACCAAAGCATGCCCAGTAGAGAGACTCACCCAGGCTCAAAATCACTAATCACACGAGGGCCAAGGCAATAATGCAAGCACAGTAGTAGAGGGTAACTCACCCATTGCACAAGATGGACCCCCCATATACAATAACAATTGATTTACACCCCAACAGGACCCCTACCCAACATCACCGGACAAGTGGTGCCAGCCATATCCAGTCCGCCCACAGAAGAGGCCCACAGTGATGAGAGCAGCTCTGCACGCCTGGATCAAGATGACCAGGCCGGCCCATCAGGGACCTCTGGACAGTCGGTTCCCCTGCCACAGTCACAAACCACCACTGACCCTACCCCCTCAGAAAAACCCACCACAGCACCCACCCAGCGGGCCCATGCCACTGTCCCCAGGACAATCAGGGACCAGGGGGCAGTGGCAGTGGGCACACAGTTCAGGGGACAGAGGCACAGGACAACAGGGAAGCTGGGAGGACTGCTGTGTGACGAGGAGGACAGGCCCAGGGAATCCACTTTCCACGAGGCACTCTCCAACATCATGGGAGCATACCACCATTCCCAGGAGACCATGGGCACTGTACTGGCTAAGTTTCAGGAGACCCAGCAGCTGCAGGAGGAACAGTACCTGGGGATCAGGGAGGACTTGAAGTCCATTAACACCACCCTGGTCACCATTGCAGGGGTTCTGGCAGACATGGCCAACACCATGAGGGACACAGTGGCACACCAACGGGCCCATGACACTAGCCTGAATGATGAACAGCCCTCCATGTCTGCCGGCGCTAGTGGACAGGAGGTCCTGTCAAAGGACCAACAGGCCACCAGAACCCCACCCCCTGCAAAAGGAGAACCACCCCGCAAACGGTCCCTGCGATCCAGGCACAAGACAAAGAACAATACCAAGACCCCCGCCAGGAAATAAGACTCTCCTGTTTGTCGCCCTTCTGTCCCACTATGTCACCCTGACCACCTTGAACTGCCATTACTCCACTTCCTATGCCCCCATGGACAATGCACCTGTGATACAAAGAGAATGGACTTCACCATGGACATTCTTCCACCATCAACCCAGCCCATTGCACATACCTCTCCATTGAATAGCACTTAAATAACCACCCTTGCAACACAAAATGATCTGGAGTCAGTCTTTACTTTCACAAGTGTGTTATTACAACCTCTCTGACAAATATCAATGTCAATGTTCATTTACACATACCAATGTTTGACAGTTGTTGGACAGCAGTAAACATAGCAGAAGGCAGAATGTGGTACCCAGATCTGTGAAAAGTTAAGGCAAAGTGAACTGTCAGGGTCCATACACAGAGGTAAAAAGGCAGAATCATGCAATGTCCTACAATAGTCTGATATGAGAGGAGCAGTGCCAGTCTCTTACCTGTGTGTCACTGGAAGTACTGCATGATGATGTTGTTTTGGTTGTCTATATCTTCTTCTTCTGCCTCCTCTTCTTCACTGTCCTCAGGCTCCACAGCTGCCACAAGACCAACATCAGGCCCTTCCTCCTGAAGAAAAGGCACCTGGCGTCGTAAAGCCAGGTTGTGCAACATACAGCATGCCACGATGATCTGGCACACCTTCTTCGGTGAGTAGTATAGGAAGCCACCTGTCAGATGGAGGCACCGGAACCTGGCCTTCCGGAGGCCGAAAGTCTGCTCTATTATCCTCCTAGTTCGCCCATGTGCCTCATTGTAGCGTTCCTCTGCCCTTGTCCTGGGATTCCTCACTGGGGTCAGTAGCCATGACAGGTTGGGGTAACCAGAGTCACCTGCAAATATCGAGGGGTATCTGTTAGACACACACCAACCCTTAGGGACTCTCCCCTACCCAGACACCTATTCAAAGTGTGTGGGGACCTTGGGCTCACCTATTAGCTACATACAGTGCCTCTGGAGTTGGCCCATCACATAAGGGATGCTGTTATTCCTCAAAATGTAAACGTCATGCACTGAGCCATGATACTTGGCATTCACATGGGAGATGTACTGGTCTGCCAAACAAACCATCTGCACATTCATGGAATGGTAGCTTTTGCGGTTTATGTACATCTGTCCATTCCTGCGGGTGGGACAAATGCCACATGTGTACCATCAATGGCACCAATGATGTTGGGGATGTGTCCCAGGGCATAGAAGTCACCTTTCATTGTGGGCAAATCCTCCACCTGGGGGAAAACTATGTAGCTGCGCATGTGTTTCAGCAGGGCAGATAAAACTCTGGACAACACGTTAGAGAACATTGGCTGTGACATCCCTGATGCCATGGCCATTGTTGTTTGAAAGGAACCACTGGCCAGGAAATGGAGTACTGACAGGACCTGCACTAGGGGGATTCCTGTGGTTTGGCAGATAGCTGACATCAGGTCTGGCTCCAACTGGGCACACAGTCCATGGATTGTGGCACAATCAAGTCTGTAGGTGATAATGATGTGTCTGTCTTCCATTGCTGACAGGTCCACCAGGGGTCTGTATACCGGAGGATGACGCCATCTCATCATCTGCCCCAGCGGATGTGCCCTATGGAGGAGAAGGGTGAGCAGAGGGTCATATACCACATAGCTTGCACAAGGGTGTTTTGCATGATTGTGATGTAATCGGTGTGTGGCGCTGTCTGTCCATATTCCTGCCCAAAAGTGCTGTGAAGCAGTTAGTTGCCCTGCCATGTGGCCCCCTGAAATGGCGGCTGCCTGACCTGTAAGGGGGGACAAGGGGAAATAAGGTAACTTCGCTGGCGTTGTGCAGTGTCGCGGTAGGCAGACGAAGACCGCGGCGTAAGTCAGCATTGGTTATCATTGGGCCCTATGGGTTCCAGGATCCAATGACGATGTATGCCGGCGGTGACGGTGCACACCAACGCGGACGTAACCGCCATTTTCTATCTGTTCACTCACTTGATACCTGACCTTCAACAGGAGAGGACCTACACTGCAAGTGCTGCTGTGACCTGGGTCTGGAAGCGACAATGGCTACAGTGTCTGGGGAAAGTGCCCCTGCCTTCACTGAGGAGGAGTTGGACAACCTGGTGGCTGGGGTCCTCCCCCAGTACATGCTACTCTATGGTCCTCCAGACAAACAAGTGAGTACACTGTGAGCATGATGGATGGGACATGAATGTGTGGAGTGGCATAGATGGAAGATACATGTGGGGGGGGACTGTGGCCAGCATGTGAGGATGGTCAGTGTATGTGTTTCAGGGCATGGTTGGGAAGTTGTGGCCAATGAGTAAGAATAGCCGGACTGGGGAGTAAAATCCATTCTTACTTTACTTTTCCTTAGGTCAGCACCCACCAGAAGAAGGGTATTTGGCGTGCTATCGCCAAGGAAGTGTGGACCCTGGGGGTCTACCATAGACGGAGCACCCACTGCTGTAAAAGATGGGAGGACCTGCGCCGCTGGAGCAAGAAGACAGCAGAGGCCCAGCTGGGGATGGCCTCCCAACGAGGAAGGGGTGCCCGTCGCACTATGACCCCCCTGATGTACCGGATCCTGGCAGTGGAACATCCGGAGTTGGATGGGCGCTTGAGGGCATCACAGCAGCCACAAGGGGGTGAGTACAGTGTCATTCAGCTGACTCTGCGCGCTTTACAAGGTGTCTGAGTGGGGTAAGTGGGGTGTGGGTTCCCCTAGGCTAGGGCGAACTTGCTAGGGTAGGTCCCTTGTTTTGCATGCTCTGTGGCACTCCAACCCCAAAAGTGGTAGTGGCCATCTACACCGAGTCAGGTTTCTGTGGGTTCCAGGTGTGCAGCAAATGGGCTTAGGCACAGTCCCCCATGGGCAGGTGATTTTCCTAAGAACTGTTAGACTGAAGGCACCAGTGGGACGGAGGGTGAGGGGAGCTCCACGACTGGGACAGGAGGAGACAACAGCAACAGCGACTCCTCCTCTGATGGGAGCTCCCTTGCGGTGGTGGGCACCTCTGTGCCCACCATAACAACAGGTACAGCTGACACCCCCCCTACCAGCACCATCCTCCCAGCAGCCCCTCAGCGTGTTTCCCGTGCCCGCTCACCCAGGAGGGCGGGCATCTCCATCACCCCAGGCACCTCGGGCCCTGCCCCAGTCAGCCCTGCTGCCCTCAGTGAGGAGGCTATTGACCTCCTGAGATCCCTCACTGTTGGGCAGTCAACCATACTGAATGCCATCCAGGGTGTCGAGAGGCATTTGCAGGAAACAAATGCATACCTGGAGGGCATTCATTCTGGCGTGGCAGCCCAACAGAGAGCATTTCAGGCTCTGGCCTCAGCACTCATGGCAGCCATTGTCCTTGTGTCAAGCCTCCCCCCTCCAACTTCCACTACCCAGACCCAGTCCCCTCTACCTCAGCCTATCCCAAGCACACCATCAGACCAGCAGGCACACACATCAACACACAAAAGTGGCTCAGGCAAACATAAGCACCACACATCCCACAGGCACTCACACAAGGGCAATACCCATGCAGGCACAACAACATCCAGTGCCTCCACTGTGTCCCCCTCCTCCATGTCCTTCACATCCCTCCCAGTCTCGTCTCCACTCACACCTACATGCACTACATCCTCAGCCACTACCTCCATCACCAGCACGCCCATCACCACACACCGCTCAGATGCAATCACCACCCCCACTACCATGCACACGTCCTGTGTCCTCTCCCAGTGTGTCTGTGAGCCCTCCTCCAACACTACACAAATGTAGGCACACACACACTCAACAGCCATCCACCTAACAACAGCCTCCAGCCCATGCACCTTCACCCAAACTCGGCAGACGTACACCTCCTACAACCACTACCTCTTCCTCCACTCCCAAACCCCCTCCATCTTCCCATCCCAGTGTGTCTAAAAAAAACTTTCCTAGATAACATTGACCATTTCCCTACACCTCCCCCGTCCTTTTCCTAGTGCCAGGGTGTCCAGATCCCAGCCCAGCACCTCAGCCACAAAATCCACGGACACTGTGGTCCCTGCAAGTCCGGGAACATCAAAGGCGGCACCCATCAGGGCCACATAGTGAGGCCAAGGATCATCCAATTCCGCCACCTGCCAAGGTGAAGAAGGGGCCCACATGCCGAAGGGAAAAGCCGCACCCACCACCCAGCAAGGCCTCTTCCAGAACCAAACAGGACAGTGCCAAGGTCCCAGCAGTGATTTCCAAGGTGGGGAAGGGACACAAGGCCAAAGGGAAGTCAGCTCAAGGCACAGAGCCTCCAGGTGAGGGACTGGTGTCACCCCTTCTGCAAGACAGAACAGCAACCTGTATGGCGGTGGACACCAGCACAATCACTGCAACCTGCACCGCCACCTGCACGTCTGCTTCCTCTGCTACAGTCCCCATCATCATCACGCTTCTGAGACTGCAGGAGACGGCCTGGTGTCTCCCTCCACAGGTGCTGACACCTGCACCACCGGCAGCATCTCTGCTGCAGACACCGCCGCAGCCACCACCACCTGCCCCGCGATGTGCCTAGCCAGTGCCACCACAGCGGACATCAGCAGCATCCCCAGTGGGCAGCTGTCCGAGGCTGCAGGAGACATCCTGGACCCTGCACACACTACATGAGGCACCACAACCAGCACTGGCAGTACCAGCAATTGGCAGGCTGAGTCGCCGCAGGGTGGAGGGTGCCTCTGCCTCCATGGAGTTTCATGCTACCTGTTCCCTGAAAATCTCGTGGATTACATACCCAGGTGAGGGAATTGGAACTGCCACACCCCAGGTGCAGCACTCTGGGCACCATGCCCCCTCCAGAACCAGTGGAGAAATGCATCCACTACCCCAGTCCTTGGCAGGATGAAGCACTCTGGGCACAAAGCCCCCTCCAGATCCAGAGGAGAAAAGCATCCACTACCCCAGTGCTTGGCAGGATGAAGCACTCCGGGCACAAAGCCCCCTCCAGAGCCAGTGGAGAACAGCAGCCGCTAGAAAGACTGTGGCTTTGTTATCCCCAGGACCAAGCAGTGGGCACACCACCCACTTGAGAGACTGTTTCTTTGCACTCCCCAGGAGCAAGCAGTGGGCAAACCACCCACTAGAGAGACTGTGGCTTTGTACTCTCCAGAAGCAAGCAGTGGGCAAACCACCCACTAGAGGGACTGTGGCTTTGTACTCCCCAGGAGCAAGCAATGGGCAAACCACCCACTAGAGAGACTGTGGCTTTGTACTCCCCAGGACCAAGCAGTGGGCAAACCACCCACTTGAGAGACTTGAGAGACTGTGGCTTTGCACTCCCCATGAGCAATCAGTGGACATGGAGCCCCCTTGTGGAGCAGTGGCATCGTCCCGTCATCCGGTTGAGTTGCCCCACCTCCCCTTCCCCCTGAGCTGCCTGTGTTTTTTTTTTTACCTAATGCTCCTACAGTGTTCTCTCTGTTTTGAGGCAGGTGTCATGTGTGGGCTTCGCCCAAGCTTTTTGGGACCACTAGTCGACGGACATGTCATGGAACAGTATACGGACTTGTGTACTTGCTGTAAATATTTGTATATACTGATCTTGTAAAGTTATGTTGGTCTATCTGGATTTTCGATGATTACACTCGTTACAATCATTTCTTTTGTTCTTTGCGTTCTTCCAGAGGGTGACGGGGTGTATCTGTGATGTTATTGGATGTGTGTGTGTGTATGTTGTTGTGGGTGGGGGGTGGGCGTGTTGCGTGTTGCGTGTTGCGTGTGTATGTCACTCTCTTTTTCCTCCCTCCCTCCCCTGTGTGCTAGGTGCAGTACTCACCGTGGTAGTCGCCACTGTCTTTGATGTTCCTGGTAGAAGAGGAGATAACACCTGTAACTCGAGCTCCATGGCATCCTGGTTCCTCGTTGGGTGTCGAGAGGTGAGTGGTTTCCCTTCCAAAGACTGTTACTGCCATGCTTTTGATGGCATTGGTACCGCCCCGCAAAAGCTGGCGGATTGGTGCCTTGTAATAGTGTGGGCGGTACATTGTCTTCCGCCTGGTTGTTGGCGGTTACCGCTGCGGTGTTTCTTGCCACCGCTGTGGCGGTCGGAGTGTTGAAGTGGCTGTCTGTGTTGGTGGTTTCTGCCATGGTCGTGATTCTATTTCAGTTACCGTCGGCCTGCTGGCGGTATTACCAACCAGTTATTCAACTACTGAGCTGTCAACCCTTGCAATGAAATATTACTGGCATTCGGGACTGGCAGCTGCTGCGCCATTGCACCCGAAGCTTGCGGTGTCAGGAGTCTCAGGCTCTGACTTGTATTTGTGACATTTACCGCATTTGGCAATGCCACAAGAGGACTGAAACCCACAGAAGGTCTAGGTTCACTAAAACCCTGTCCTGCAGATGATGCCAATTGTGTGGAATCTCCTGCTCCCCTTCTCACAAGACTCTGTGACATGTCAGTTTGTTCCCCTGTCTCCGTTTTCTTCTGTGCATATAAAGGTACTGCTGGACCAACAGTAATTGGTAACAATATTGCATCGGGAGCTGCCCTTGCACCTGCACCTTGTGCAAGTGGTACCCCCATTGCCTGATTCATTACTGGTGTAAAATCAGCCGAAGTTCCTGTCAGAGGGGTCATTTTCGACGTGTGCTGAGGGCAACAACATTGGTGTTGGGTCTGTTTGAATCAACATTGGCTTCGGAAGCACCTGCTCCCCTGGCACCATGATATTTGAAACAATCTCAAGAATGGGTACAACTGGATAAAACCTCTGTACTGAAGGTGGATGCATCTGTGCCTGAGCTATAGTACTAGTTACTGCAGCAGGTGTACTTTGTGCTACCCCTGGTAACTGTCCTCCTTCTGCTTGTACAGCTCCCACAACTCCCTGGGATGTTCCAGCAGTAGCAGGAGGGGCTGTAGCTTCAGTTCCCAGACCCCCTGCTAGGTTGTCATAGGTGGAGGTCTGTCTCTTAACAACTGCGTAATGAGATCCTCAACATCAGTGTCGTCATCTATATAAGACTTTTTATTTTTCATCTTTCCCTCGCTCTCCTCTTCCTTGGCACTATCCCCTTTCTCTGACGCATCACCCTCTGTAATTGCTGGGAGCATTTTAATCTCTTTCATCGTCGCCATTGCCCACCTTTTTTGCTCCCAATCCCATCTAGCTTCTGCTAGTGACTTTTCTACTTTCTTTATCCTTCTGTTGAACTTCAGCTCTTGCTGCTGTCTGGCCACTAGCTCCCAAACTGCTAAAGCCTCGAACTGTGCTGGTCCTGGTAATGGCTTCATATCATACAATGATAATCGCAACTGATCCAAAATTCTCAAATTAAAGGTTCTGTGTTCCGGAAAAGCTAATGTCCCTTGATTCTTAGTCAGTTTACTCCATTGCTTTAACCAAAGACACAGAGCTATACCCTTCTCCGTCATCACAAGATACGCTGGAGAATCCTCCAGGGGGGTCGGCTCACCTACTGATGCCTTAATGTAAGAATCACCCTTCATTGAACTCTTCAATGCCTTGAAAAACTTAATTTTTGCCTGTTTTTGTGTGTTATTAATTCAATAAATGAAATGACTTTTACTCCCGAGATTCCCTTCACCCGTTTACTCGACCAATTGCCTCTCACCTATGGCTGCCAATCCGGTTGCGGCTGACACACAGCGGCTGACAAAGTCTTGCGACTTGTTTTCCTCAACTCGGTTTCACTCAACAAATGCAATTTTATTGCAAGCGCCTTTACCAAAATAATAAATAAAACAAATCTGCTGGTTGACTACAGGAAGGGACACAATCGCTTCATGGACCTTACGGATTTTCACTAATGGCTCTTTCTGGCTCTTTAGCTATTCCTCTTTCTCAGTCCCCTACGTTCGCAAGCAAAATGTGACCCACAAATTTCACTCTCAAATGATCAATGGGTCTGTCCTGGTGCACTTAGGAATCGCCAAATCTCAGTCGAAGTTTCTCTTACTCAACTACCACGCACTCTGACTTGTTGACCACACCAGATCAACCTACTAAACCAGACAGATTACAACATATAACCAAGTGTCTCCTACACTTGTCAATATTCTCTGGAGTCTTAGACCACGCAGGGTCCGTACATCACCAACAGCCACGTGGATAATTTTCAAGCACAAAGCACCACACACATTTGAAGTTCAACGACTTCCCTACTCTCACACTATGGAGTACGCACACTCCTACTAACACTTATCTGGAGTATGCAGACTCCCTACTTCACCTCACATACACCACAATTCATCTGCAATTTGCTTAAGCCTGTGCAAGCTCAACCTACTACTCTCATACTATCTCACAAATACGCCGATAACATACTCAACCTTACCAACGGGATCCAAGATCTGGGAAAGTTATTTCTTACTTACATTTCTTACCATTGCCATTTCAGAAAAACAAAATTCAAACCTCATAAAATACAAACAACTGAACCTAAGTTTAAACTACTACCATAACCACTAGTCACCACTTAACTAGTTCCCCAAGGAAACTAACCATCCAGCTGCTACCAAAAACTGTTAGCGCGCCTGGTCCTTAGTAAGTAAACTTACAAGGGGACATGTATAGGTCGATGAACCTTTTGGATTGCATGGAGTATCCTAGTTAAGTAGTAGACTAATTAACCATTAATAACCACTATAATCAATGTCGAACATTTATGAAAACCCTATCTAATAAGAAATACCATAACTCTCAAGAAGGTTAATCATTTGTATTCCCTATTAGTTAAAATTCTAATCAAAACCTGTATTCGACTTTATTGTTAATCAAGCTTTATTAATCATCACAAAACAACTGTTCACCAAAGAAAATCTCGAGCAATCAAAGTAACACATAAGTTAGCCTAATCTTTAAAACAACTATAAAGTAATTCAGCAGTGCAATTTTAGTCAGTCTTTTGTCACCGTCGAAGTCACCCTTGTCAGCCTATCTAACCTAGATTAGCATCAGCATGTGGGACTTCATGCGAAAACAATTTAGACAAAAAGATTAATTTGGAAAATCTATCTAAAGGAGCAAAAGCAATTAAAACAGTGCAGTAGGTACCTAGAAGAAAAAGCACTTATTAGTCAGTCACATTGTTATAGCTACCTATCCCAGATTGATCAGCAACGAGTCAGTCTTCGTCTCCAGATCATCAGTCATCAGCAAGGTATCAGGCTCCCAGAGAGTAAGCCCAATTATCAGCACTTCGGACAGCATCTCCTGGCGACATCAACTTTCGCCTCTCTGCTCTAAATTTCCTTCCCTTGTCATGACTTTTTATTAGGGTCTCTCAGTCCATCCCACTAATTGCTAATTGGTCAATCTTATCAGAAGTTATGACTCTAACCTATAGTTTTTGTTTACCACATGTGCACGTCTATTCGGGATTCAAGTTCTATTAGTTTGATTGGTTCTTCTGTTGATGAGAACATCATCTGGCTCTTCAGGTAACAAAAGTGTTGCTCACAGTCTTTTAGTCAGTGCTTCCATTGTTTGAGTCCTGGGAAAGTACGTTTAGCCTACACTACACATAATTGTATTCATCTGTCCTCATCATATCCTGTCCACTGGTACATTTACAGAATTTTCTAGCAGAGCTATCTGAACTCTGTACAGGTCAAGGTCCTTTTCTCCAGTTCCAATCCTATGCAGCTTTGTCGGGTCTCCACGTTAAAGCAGGCAAGGCCCAGTGAAAAACAGGCCTCCAGTATGGATAAGTTAAGAACACTAATTATCATAAAAGATAGGTTATACATTCAAGTATGACATATTAGTAAATTTTTTTGTTATTTAGCATCTTGTTAAAACATATAGTGACCACTCCCTGTGGGCACATTTTACCCATACACGTTATTTTCAAATATTAGTTTCTTTATCGAGTTTTCTCATTGGTGTTCATACGCAAATCATTAGAACTTTTTCATATTAGCCTATCTACTCCAACAATATCATGAAGAGTCCAAAGCCCTGTAGGGAAGAAAGGACGTGGCACACCAGCTAACACACACCAGCTTATTTGTGCATACAAAAGCAACTCGTTTCAGCTATCACATAGCCTTTGTCAAGTTGGAATAATGTGCTTGATGAGCCTTAGAAATAGTCATGTTGGTTCATAAATGTAGAAGGCACTTTAATTGATGATGCCACACTTCATGAAGAAACAAACAATTATTAAATCCAAAAATCCATTAGAAACCATAACATTTCATCTAATTATGAAATCAAAATTTCCTAGTATTCCATAGAAAATCTAATTATCAATGACTCCAACTGGAATACAGTGCTGAACGAGCCATTAATAAACATTTGGTTCATAAATATAGGGGGCACAGGTTCATTCACGATGTTGTACTTCATGGTAAAAGAAAACAGTCTATAAATTAATATGAAACAATGATATTTCAATGGTATTTCAACAAATCAACTAGCAAGAGTTTCCATAATATTTCATTCAAACAAAAAATGTTCATTATCAGTCATTTTGCAGCATTTATAAAAACATGTCTTCCTCTAGCACATATTCCCTAGTGCAACCAAATCACAAGTGTTTCAATCAGCCAAAATAAGAATCCCCTTGTGGAAAAATAACAATAAGTGAATAAAATAATAGTGACAGCAACCTAGACGCTGGTAACAAGTTCACTTATACAGGATCTTGGAAATCGACCAATTGAAGTATATATTATTGTAAAAGGATCAATCATCAGACTATCAATTTGATCACATAAATCCACTATCACTGGGTAAGTGCCCAACGTATATCAACAATCTAATACATCCCAATATAACCTTCTGCCATATGCTCATAGATGTTTTACATTACATTGATCCACTCATCTGTTTTGCATTGAAAAAATGTAACATAACTTAGATGAACAATCAAAATTGTCAAGAACATAAGTGGCAGAAGCCAGAAAATCATCATGAAAAAAAACTGGAAAATAATTTAAATTATAACAGAAGAATAGTAAAACTCAAATTAGAAATTACTCAGAGAAAACAAAGAAAAGAAATAAAAATGATTCCTGGTATGAAGAGACTGAAAAGGGGGTCAAAGGACGAATTCAAGAACCATAGCAAGTATGAATGCCTTAAAGCATCTTACACCCCAATATGAACAGACAAGTCTTTGTCATTGTTTAACCCATACGAACATTTGGTGTTGAGCTGAGTAATATTGTATGATCCCAAAATAATTATGAGCTATCTTTCTTGACCCCCCTCTGTTAAAAGTGGGGTTTCTGTTTGTCAGAGTATCTACTCAGTACAAGCAGGAACCTCCACTTCTAGTCAGGGTAAGCTGGATATGCACTTGGAGATAACCTTTGCTCACACTCTGGTAGCTTGGCACAGAGCTGGGTTGTTTATCTAAAGAGGCTGGGCCGTATTTATACTCTGGTTGCGCCGAATTTGCGTCGTTTTTTTCGACGCAAATTCGACGCTAAACTAACGCCAACTAACGCCATATTTATACTATGGCGTTAGACGCTTCGGGCGCCAAAGTGCCCGGAGTGTGCGTAATTTTTTAGCGTGAACCCCTTCCTTGCGTTAATGATATGCAAGGGAGGCGTTCCCGTCTTAAAAAATGACTCCCAGGCCTTTACGTGGAATTTATACTCCCGGGCAAAAATGACGCCCGGGAGTGGGCGTGGCCAAAAACGTCGCATTTGCGCCGCTTTTTAACGCCTGGGTCAGGGATGGCGTTAAGGGACAAGTGGGCTCAAAATTAGCCCAGAGTGCCCTCCCCTGCCCCCAGGGACCCCCCCTGCCACCCTTGCCCACCCCAGGAGGACACCCAAGGATGGAGGGACCCATCCCAGAGACATTAAGGTAAGTTCAGGTAAGTATTTTTTTATTTATTTTTTGTGGCATAGGGGGGCCTGATTTGTGCCCCCCTACATGCCACTATGCCCAATGACCATGCCCAGGGGACATAAGTCCCCTGGGCATGGCCATTGGGCAAGGGGGCATGACTCCTATCTTTACAATGATAGGAGTCATGTTGATGGGGGATGGGCGTCGAAAAAAAATGGCGCAAGTCGGGTTAAGACGATTTTTTAGCGTCAACCGGACTTGCGCCATTTTAAGACGCCCTAACGTCATTTTTTCCCAACGCCGGCGCTGCCTGGTCTACGTGGTTTTTTTCCACGCACACCAGGCAGCGCCGGTCTGATTGCGCCGTCTAACGCCATTCCATAAATACGGCGCCCGCATGGCGCTTCAGAATGGCGTTAGACGGCGCAAAATATTTTGACGCTAAACTGCGTTAGCGCAGTTTAGCGTCAAAAAGTATAAATATGGGCCGCAATGTCTAAAGAATTTGTGCAACACGCACACACAGAAACACAATAATACAATGAGGACCACAAAAAGGACTCAACACAGGTCTAGACAATTCGAGAATATTTATCTGAGTAACATAAGACCAAAACAACAAAATTCTGTAAGAAATTACCATCTTTTTGGCATGTTACCCCCAATTTCTGCCTGATGTCAGAGTGTTTGACTGTGTCACTGGAGTCCTGCTAACCAGGAACCCACTGCTTATGCTCTTTCTCCTCTCAAATTTGTCACTGCATACTGGTAACCCAGTATTTCATCCTAAATTGGCATACTGGTCACCCCTTATAAGTCCCTAGTATATGGTACTTAGGTACCCAGGGCATTGGTTTCTCAGGGGATCCAGATGGGCTGCAGCATTACTTTTGCCACCCATAGGAAGCCCATGCAGAGGCTTCTGCAGGACTGCCATTTCAAAAACAACAAGTGATGGACGTAATGCTGAACGTTGTCAAACACTCACCCCCAGTCATAGATCTGGGTTTAATCCATCGTTCTTTTGCTCACCATGCCACCTCAGTTTGGACCCAGCCATATGCAAATCAGTCTTGACCCTGTTCCTCATGGGAACAGTCCAGACCGAACTGCCAAGCCAGGTCCTCACTGGACCGGAAACAAGCATCCTGGGACCGGTTTCGGGGTTTCACCCCTCATCAGCCAGGCTAGCTTGAATCCAGTGGCATGGGAAGCACGGGACCCACGTCTGGGCATACCCTTCCCACTTAGGGCGACAAAGCAAAAACAACAAGTGATGGACGGAATGCTGAACATTGTCAAACACTCACCCCAGTCATAGATCTGGGTTTAATCCATCGTTCTTTTGCTCACCATGCCACCCCAGTTTGGACCCAGCCATATACAAATCAGTCTTGACCCTGTTCCTCATGGGAACAGTCCAGACCGAACTGCCAAGCCAGGTCCTCACTGGACCGGAAACAAGCATCCTGGGACCGGTTTCGGGGTTTCACCCCTCATCAGCCAGGCTAGCTTGAATCCAGTGGCATGGGAAGCACGGGATCCACGTCTGGGCATACCCTTCCCACTTAGGGCGACAAAGCAAAAACAACAAGTGATGGACGGAATGCTGAACATTGTCAAACACTCACCCCAGTCATAGATCTGGGTTTAATCCATCGTTCTTTTGCTCACCATGCCACCCCAGTTTGGACCCAGCCATATGCAAATCAGTCTTGACCCTGTTCCTCATGGGAACAGTCCAGACTGAACTGCCAAGCCAGGTCCTCACTGGACCGGAAACAAGCATCCTGGGACTGGTTTCGGGGTTTCACCCCTCATCAGCCAGGCTAGCTTGAATCCAGTGGCATGGGAAGCAGGGGACCCACGTCTGGGCATACCCTTCCCACTTAGGGCGACAAAGCAAAAACAACAAGTGATGGACGGAATGCTGAACATTGTCAAACACTCACCCCAGTCATAGATCTGGGTTTAATCCATCGTTCTTTTGCTCACCATGCCACCCCAGTTTGGACCCAGCCATATGCAAATCAGTCTTGACCCTGTTCCTCATGGGAACAGTCCAGACCGAACTGCCAAGCCAGGTCCTCACTGGACCGGAAACAAGCATCCTGGGACCGGTTTCGGGGTTTCACCCCTCATCAGCCAGGCTAGCTTGAATCCAGTGGCATGGGAAGCACGGGATCCACGTCTGGGCATACCCTTCCCACTTAGGGCGACAAAGCAAAAACAACAAGTGATGGACGGAATGCTGAACATTGTCAAACACTCACCCCAGTCATAGATCTGGGTTTAATCCATCGTTCTTTTGCTCACCATGCCACCCCAGTTTGGACCCAGCCATATGCAAATCAGTCTTGACCCTGTTCCTCATGGGAACAGTCCAGACCGAACTGCCAAGCCAGGTCCTCACTGGACCGGAAACAAGCATCCTGGGACCGGTTTCGGGGTTTCACCCCTCATCAGCCAGGCTAGCTTGAATCCAGTGGCATGGGAAGCACGGGATCCACGTCTGGGCATACCCTTCCCACTTAGGGCGACAAAGCAAAAACAACAAGTGATGGACGGAATGCTGAACATTGTCAAACACTCACCCCAGTCATAGATCTGGGTTTAATCCATCGTTCTTTTGCTCACCATGCCACCCCAGTTTGGACCCAGCCATATGCAAATCAGTCTTGACCCTGTTCCTCATGGGAACAGTCCAGACTGAACTGCCAAGCCAGGTCCTCACTGGACCGGAAACAAGCATCCTGGGACCGGTTTCGGGGTTTCACCCCTCATCAGCCAGGCTAGCTTGAATCCAGTGGCATGGGAAGCAGGGGACCCACGTCTGGGCATACCCTTCCCACTTAGGGCGACAAAGCAAAAACAACAAGTGATGGACGGAATGCTGAACATTGTCAAACACTCACCCCAGTCATAGATCTGGGTTTAATCCATCGTTCTTTTGCTCACCATGCCACCCCAGTTTGGACCCAGCCATATGCAAATCAGTCTTGACCCTGTTCCTCATGGGAACAGTCCAGACCGAACTGCCAAGCCAGGTCCTCACTGGACCGGAAACAAGCATCCTGGGACCGGTTTCGGGGTTTCACCCCTCATCAGCCAGGCTAGCTTGAATCCAGTGGCATGGGAAGCACGGGATCCACGTCTGGGCATACCCTTCCCACTTAGGGCGACAAAGCAAAAACAACAAGTGATGGACGGAATGCTGAACATTGTCAAACACTCACCCCAGTCATAGATCTGGGTTTAATCCATCGTTCTTTTGCTCACCATGCCACCCCAGTTTGGACCCAGCCATATGCAAATCAGTCTTGACCCTGTTCCTCATGGGAACAGTCCAGACTGAACTGCCAAGCCAGGTCCTCACTGGACCGGAAACAAGCATCCTGGGACCGGTTTCGGGGTTTCACCCCTCATCAGCCAGGCTAGCTTGAATCCAGTGGCATGGGAAGCAGGGGACCCACGTCTGGGCATACCCTTCCCACTTAGGGCGACAAAGCAAAAACAACAAGTGATGGACGGAATGCTGAACATTGTCAAACACTCACCCCCAGTCATAGATCTGGGTTTAATCCATCGTTCTTTTGCTCTCCATGCCACCCCAGTTTGGACCCAGCCATATGCAAATCAGTCTTGACCCTGTTCCTCATGGGAACAGTCCAGACCGAACTGCCAAGCCAGGTCCTCACTGGACCGGAAACAAGCATCCTGGGACCGGTTTCGGGGTTTCACCCCTCATCAGCCAGGCTAGCTTGAATCCAGTGGCATGGGAAGCACGGGACCCACGTCTGGGCATACCCTTCCCACTTAGGGCGACAAAGCAAAAACAACAAGGGATGGACGGAATGCTGAACATTGTCAAACACTCACCCCCAGTCATAGATCTGGGTTTAATCCATCGTTCTTTTGCTCACCATGCCACCCCACTTTGGACCCAGCCATATGCAAATCAGTCTTGACCCTGTTCCTCATGGGAACAGTCCAGACCGAACTGCCAAGCCAGGTCCTCACTGGACCGGAAACAAGCATCCTGGGACCGGTTTCGGGGTTTCACCCCTCATCAGCCAGGCTAGCTTGAATCCAGTGGCATGGGAAGCACGGGACCCACGTCTGGGCATACCCTTCCCACTTAGGGCAACAAAGCAAAAACAACAAGTGATGGACGGAATGCTGAACATTGTCAAACACTCACCCCCAGTCATAGATCTGGGTTTAATCCATCGTTCTTTTGCTCACCATGCCACCCCACTTTGGACCCAGCCATATGCAAATCAGTCTTGACCCTGTTCCTCATGGGAACAGTCCAGACCGAACTGCCAAGCCAGGTCCTCACTGGACCGGAAACAAGCATCCTGGGACCGGTTTCGGGGTTTCACCCCTCATCAGCCAGGCTAGCTTGAATCCAGTGGCATGGGAAGCACGGGACCCACGTCTGGGCATACCCTTCCCACTTAGGGCGACAAAGCAAAAACATCAAGTGATGGACGGAATGCTGAACATTGTCAAACACTCACCCCCAGTCATAGATCTGGGTTTAATCCATCGTTCTTTTGCTCACCATGCCACCCCAGTTTGGACCCAGCCATATGCAAATCAGTCTTGACCCTGTTCCTCATGGGAACAGTCCAGACCGAACTGCCAAGCCAGGTCCTCACTGGACCGGAAACAAGCATTCTGGGACCGGTTTTGGGGTTTCACCCCTCATCAGCCAGGCTAGCTTGAATCCAGTGGCATGGGAAGCACGGGACCCACGTCTGGGCATACCCTTCCCACTTAGGGCGACAAAGCAAAAACAACAATTGATGGATGGAATGCTGAACATTGTCAAACAATCACCCCCAGTCATAGATCTGGGTTTAATCCATCGTTCTTTTGCTCACCATGCCACCCCAGTTTGGACCCAGCCATATGCAAATCAGTCTTGACCCTGTTCCTCATGGGAACAGTCCAGACTGAACTGCCAAGCCAGGTCCTCACTGGACCGGAAACAAGCATCCTGGGACCGGTTTCGGGTTTTCACCCCTTATCAGCCAGGCTAGCTTGAATCCAGTGGCATGGGAAGCACGGGACCCACGTCTGGGCATACCCTTCCCACTTAGGGCATGCACCCTTTCACAGCCATTTTCACTGCACCAGGTCACTTATAAGTCACCTATATGTCAGGCCTTCCAACCCTGAAGACTAGGTGCAAAGCACCTGTGTGTGAGGGCACCCCTGCACTAGCAGAGGTGCCCCAACGATGTCCAGGACAATTTTCCTGGACTTCGTGAGAGCGGGACACCATTTAACATGTGCACTGGACATAGGTCAATACCTATGCCCAGCTTCACAATGGTAACTCGGAATATGGCCATGTAAGGTGTCTAACATCTGGACATTATAACCCAATACTGAATCTAGTATTGGTTGTACAATTCCATGCACTCTGAGGGCTGCACATTGGACCCCCATACTGCCATACCAGCCTTCTGAGGTTTTCCAGGCAGCCGCAGCTGCTGTCACCTCACAGACAGGTTTCTGCCCTCCTGTTGCTTGAGCAGCTCAAGCCAAGGAAGGCAGAATAAAGCATTTCCTTTTGTGTTACACCCTCTCCCTTATGAAATAGGTGTTACAGGAATGGGAAGGGTAGCCTACCAGAGCCTAAGGAAATGCTTTGAAGGGCCCTGATGGTGCCCTCCTTGCATAATCCAGCCTACACTAGTTCAGGGACCCCCAGTCCCTACTCTGGCACTAAACTGGACAAAGGAAAGGGGAGTGGTGCTCAGAGCCCCTCCAGAGTGTCCCTTGGTTTTACCATCTTGGATTCCAAGGTGGTGGGGCACTCTGGGAGCATCTGAGTGGCCAGTGCCAGCAGGTAATGTCAGAGCCCTCCCCTGATATGTGTTTACCTATGTAGCTGACCAATCCCCCTTTCAGGGCTATTTAGGGCCTCTCCTCTGGGTGTTTCCTCAGATTCAGATTGTAAGACTCCAGCAGGAATCCTCTGCATCGTTTACTTCACCTTCTACTGACGAAACTGCATCTAGACCCTCCAGGAAATCTACAAACTGCAACAAAGAAGCAAAGGCAACTTCTGTGACGTTATATCTTCAGCTCCTGCCAGCAACTGCATCTGTTTCCAGGCCATGCATCCTCCGAGGACTGCCTGTCTTTAGCCTGCACCAGAAGAACGAAGAAATCTCCCTTGAAGTGAAGGAGTCACTTCCCTGCTTCACCAGGCACCCCTCTGCAGCAAAGACCGGTGGCGTGGGTCCCCTCTCCTGACGAAGTGCGTGGATCCAGCAACACGGGTGGTAGATTGAAGTTGTCCCTACAGTCCTAAGGTCCAGCTGTCCAACTTAGGTGGAGGTAAGGGCCTCCCCACGCAAGACAGTACCCCAGTGTACTGCGTGATTTGCAGTTGCCTAGGCTTGTGTGTGACCTTCCACAAGGTTCTTTGTGTACAGCACAGCTCAGGCCCCCAGCACGCCTTCCTGTGATGCACAGCTTCCTGGGTGGTTCTCCGGCGGTGTGGGATCCCTTTGTGTTGTGCTGCATGGCCTCTATTTGCACCTTCTTTGTCCCAGTTCTATGGGACTCATATGTGCACTGCCTGGTCTTCTGAGGGCTCTTTGAGTTGCTGAGAGCCCCCTCTGTCTTCACCTCCTGGGTGGAAGCCACCAGGTCCCTCCTGGCCCTAGGCAACGCCATTTTCTACTAGCCATGAGCTTTGCGTTTGCCAAGGCTTATTGGCAGAATCCAGTGACACAAACCAGACTGCAATCATCCATCCAGCGTGGGACATCATCTGCATCAACCAGGAACCCGCATCCATCTTCGTGGGTACAGTACTGACTGTTCTTCTTCACCGGTGGTTCTTCTTATGCACCTTTATCCGAGTTATCAGAGGCTCCTGTTCTCCCTGGATTCTTCAGTGCTTCTTCGACTTGGTCCCCTTCCTCCACAGGTTTTCAGGTCCAGGAATCCATTGTTGGTGTCTTGCGGTCTCTTCTGGTTCTTGCATTATCTTCTATCCCGACTTCTTGTGTGTTGTAGGAAGGAAACCTGCTGTGACTTACTCCTGTTTTTCTGGGCTCAGGGTGGGATCTATTACTTACCTTTGGTGTTTTCTTACACTCCCAGTGCCCATCTACACACTACACTTGCCTAGGTGGGAAACCGACTTTCGCATTCCACTATTTTAGTATATGGTTTGTGTTCCCCTTAGGCCCATTGCAATCTATTGCGATTTTCAATGTTTGCACTGTTTTCTAACTGTGTTTACAGCTATTACTGCATTCTAGTGTATATACTATGTATATTACTTACCTCCTAAGTGAGTATAGTCTCTAAGGTATTTTTGCCATTATTGGCACCAAAATAAAATACCTTTATTTTTGTGAATCTGAGTATTTTCTTTCATGTGTATAAGTACTGTGTGACCATAGTGGTATTGCATATGCTTTGCATGTCTCCTAGTTTAGCCTAGGCTTCTCAGCTACAGCTACCCCTAGACAGCCTGGCTGCTAGACACTGACTACATTTCACTAATAAGGGATAACTGGACCTGGTATAAGGTGTAAGTACCTTTGGTACCCACTACAAACTAGGCCAGCCTCCTACAAAATCCAATCAGTTGTCGTTCAGATATATTTTTTTAAAGAATACACTAAAAAAGAATGCTTAAAAGTCACTAGTAATCCAAAGGTTACTTGAGGTTGCAAGGGACCAGCGCTATTCCAATCTTCAGGCCAATTGTGATACAGGGTAAGCTGGCTACAGAACCCATGTAGGGTCTGCTGAAGAAGTACCTTGTATGGAATAAGCATCAACATCAAGGAGAAAATGCAAAGGCAATGCAGTGATATTTTCTACACCATCAGGTCCCGCATCAGCGTTGAGCTCCGAAGAGATGAATGCAGTGCATCATCATTGAGCCAGGCAGAGAATCATTGTTGGGCCACATAGGCTGTGAATCTGCTGTTGTTAAACAGACTCTGCATTGGCATTGAAGGGGCGTTGTGTCAGTTCTGACTGGTGCAGTGCTGACAATGCGTCATTTTTTGAAGAAATCAGCTGTCACTTCCGAGGTTTAGGACTGGAGGGGCACTTCAGAAAAGGGTAGTACTTACAGATGGCAAAGTCCAGCAGCACCAGGAGAGTTGCAGGCAGTTGTGATGTCCCTGAGATTGCAGAAGAAGAGGGGAAGAGCCAGAAAACCCTTGGAGTCACTCTGGGTTCAAGTGAGATGGGTCCAGTCCTTGTCCTCAGCAGAGCAGAGATCAACAGGCAGCAGGGCAGCTCAGCAAAGCAGAGAAGCAGTTCCATAAAACCATCAGTCCAGGTTGACTAGGAATCCTAAAGGCACATCAGTCTTTACTCCAGCAGAGTTCTTCCCAACTCCATAAGGTACTAGTTTGTTGAGGTCAGAGACCCAGTTCTTATACCCAAAACTGCCTTTTTGGAGGTGATTTCAAAGAAGGGGCTTTGAAGTGCACAGAGATCCTTTCTTCCTAATCGTAGCTCCAGACAGCCAGTAGGTGGTAATCAGGCCTTTGTATGGCCAATGAAAAGACACAGCAAAATTTGAGACAAAAAGATTGGGTGAAGACTACCCTAGGGCTATCGGCTTTAACACCCCCCAATTAGTCTGATAACTCTATCAACACCAAAAATGGATAGTGAATCACTGTCACTATTGTGTTTGAGATAGAAGTGTCTTGTTGTCGGATAGTTCTGATCATTGCTTTTAATAGTTTGCATGTGCTCAAATATTCTCTTTTTTAATGATAATTTGCTCCTGCTTGTTTAGGTCAGTTTACATGGACACTCCAAGCAGTATATTAAAAAGGTACGTGTGGGGAATTTAAGCACCTTTTTAACTTTGCTTGTTGGGATAGTGTACTGATCATAATTTGTGCTGTGTTTGCAGGCCTTACATTAGCCAAATTCAAAGAAACCACATTGTGTGCTAAGCCAGTTAGGTGTTTTTCTTCAAATCTATATGGCTGCATATTAGCATTCTTATGATTGATTTGGGATCTATATAGGTGATGCCTGGAAAACAACCAAAATCACTGTATCAGCAGTCAATAGGCACCAATGCGGTTTAATAAGATTTCTTAACCTGTACGATTTACTGTTATATGTGGTAATGAATCTAGGTGTTTCCTGTTCCACAGCCTTTTGCTGTTTGAAATTCTCATTAAAAGGACACCCTCCTGTTTCTTGATCTATATAATATTTTGGGCCTGTGCTAATATCTTATGAGGATAGCTGCGGTGTCTAAACTATTGCACAATGTTATCTTGTTCCTTCTTAAAGTCGCTGTCAGTGCTACAATTACGCTGTACCCTCAGGAGTTCCCCATAGGAGCAACTCCACTTTGAGGAGTTGGGATGATAGCTACTGGTGTGTAGGGCACTATTCCCAGCCGTCTCCTTACTGCGTATGGAGACGATGAGTTTAATTTTTTTAACTCAGATATCAATATCCGAGTATTCACAATCATATTCACTCATCTTGTGCATGAAAGCATGGCTCAGATCATTTCAACTGAATAGTTTGAAAGATTCAGAGGCTAAATCCATGACCCTTGCTAGACCAAGAAAAGATCGCATATGGTTCCGATCCAGATAGGTATATGTTTGTTATACATTTTATTTGTTTCTGTCCAGACCACCTGCTCCTCTGACTAGCCCAGGAAATGATTTGCAGGCTAGGGGAGAAGCAGATGCCCATCGCAGTCCCAGAACACTGTCAATATAAGGTTTCTTCAAACAAAAAGAAGTTTTGTTCCAAACAGTAAGTTATCATTCTTTCACATCATGATAACTTGTTCAAACAAAGAAATAGGTCAATAATGGTGCATACACGCATTAACTCCCATTTCTTGCTAGACTTAGATATTTAGGGAACAGACATCTAACGTGATCATGAGATATAAATAATCCCATACTATATCATTTATCCTACTTAAAAAAAATCTGTACTGTCAGCACAGTATGATCTTAAACCAGTGACCTGTGGTGATAAAAAAAGATCCAATAGATTTCAAGTAAACCGCCCTTGGAAGAAACAATAGGCCTTTCAGGAGGCTTTGTGGGGTTCTTGTGGACCTTTGGGAGTAAATATAAGCAAGGTACTCTTGAATGTCCAATTTTTAAATACCTGTACTCATCTATATTCATCTATATGTCATTCACATTGTAGCTCTTGGTAAGTATATATAGATGGAATGTATGTTTTCCAGGTTGTTGGCTCATATCAACTCCTATCACTTAGTTATTGCATCTTTAATCAACATCATCCATCCATCCAGTTCTCGACCTGTTAGATTTAGAATCAATACCATTTTGTACAATTTCATTAATTTCAGTTTTCTTACATTTAAAAATAAATCAAATCTGATACTGGCATAGTCCAAATCAGTTATCAGGCAGATAAATATGCCCAATCTAAGCACAGATTCCTCTTCACTTCATAATTCATGTGTAGATAAATTGATCACTGATGCATCCTCACCATGGGGTGTGCAGCCCACAATATTTCCTCCTAGTATTGCGCAGACCAACATGTTCCACTTATACCTACCACCCCTCTTGGTTGATCTATTCCTTTTTTGCACCTCATATCTCTTCCTCTCCCCCTCGGTTTGCTACGAAGGACAGTTACTGTTTCTGTTTCAGTAGTTGAACTTTGTGAATGTAGGAAAGTTTTATGTGATGGGGGTATAGTCTAAAGTATAGAAAACATCTCTCTCCTACCTCCTATCATGCACAGAAAACTTCTTCAAAGAAAATAACAATACAATACCACACACATCAAAATTTATTTATAATAGTTACAGAAAAAATATCAAAAATTAATATAATTAGTAGAAATCATTATAAAATACAACCCCCCTCCCTACAAGAAGGCAACAGACAGAAGACTCAGACAGAGGAATCAACACACAAACAGAGACTACAAGGTCCTCAGAAATCTATAACATAGAAACGACAAAATTACAAACATAGAAACACTCATGAAGCAGAAACTATACTTATTACATCCCACATATAAGTCAGAGAAACCATTAAACACATAACAACTATTCCATGAAAATCAAATTAACCAAAATACAAGAACGCAAAAAAGTATATCTTTCAAATATTTGATAACAAAAATTCTCCAAGAATAATCATTGAATAAATCACAGACTGAGTTCTGTCGCATAGATTCCTCACAAAGGGAACCTTTCCAGCTCTTTCTCTCACTTGTACATAGTTCAATTCCAAATCTATTTCACGGTGTTGTTCTTTATATTTAATTGCATATTCAAATTACTAATCAAAAACCCCAATCTTCATAAGGTATCCGAGGTATCTCATCCAGTTTAAAGATACCCCATCCAATTTGCCATATGTGGGGTATAGTCCTCATCATGTAATACTCTCACAATACCCCAGAGATGGTCCTTGGATTCACTCTAGTAAATCGTTAGCTCAGTCCTGGTAGTGTGGCAAAGAACAGTCAGACTCTACTTAGAGGAACATGTCATTTCACAGCACAAACATGGACAATAAATAATTGACACAACTCAAAAGAAATCTGGCACCAATTTATAAAAATAAAGATTATTTGTAGTTATTTTAGACACCAAAATGGACATAATTGAACAAGTATAATCAGAAATATAAATGATAGAATCAATATTAAATCACGGCAGAACTGGCAATTAAACGTTTTATTGAAGACTATGGGGGTCATTACAACCCTGGCGGACGGTGTTAAAGCGGCGGTAAGACCGCAAACAGGCAGGCGGACAAAAAAAGGGAATTATGACCCTGGCGGAAACCGCCAACAAAGACAGCCACTTTAACACACCGCCCGCCACGGCGGTACAGACAAGCAGTGCGGCGGCCACCGCCAACAGACAGGCGGAAGACAATGTACCGCCCATAGTATCAGAACACACCAATCCGCCACCTTTTCCGGGGCGGATTTACCGTGGATAAAAACACGGCGGAAACAACTTTTGCTATGGGAAAACGCTCACCTGAACACACTCCACGAGGAACGAGGACTCCATGGAGCCGGAACTCCAAATACTACCTGCCCTTGTCTTTCTGCTCCTCTACAACCAACAGCGACGTAGGCACAGAAGATACCTACGACATGGGGAAGGGGGGAGGCAAATGTTAGGGGGACACCCACCAGAAACCCCCACCCTTGCATATCACAACATACACAACATACACACCAATGCAGTCACAAATATCACATGAACAACCCACAATCCCCCCGGAAGAATGCAAAGATAAAGCGAATTGCGGTCAAACATTGTAATGTGCCAATATACATACAAAAATATAGTGATATATATCTCGAAATCTGTCATAATTATATATACAATACAAGAAGTAGTGCAGATATGTACACAACAATGTCCGTGCACCAACAGTCCAAAAATGCATGGGCGAGGCCCACAATAGATACCTGACCAAAATCCGAGAGAACACTGCCGGGGCATCAGATAGAAATACTACAGGCACCTCAGGGGGAAGGGAAGGGGGGGCACCTCAGCCACATGAATGCGAAGCCAGATCCACGGCGGGGCTCCATGCCCATTGATGTATCCTGGGGAGTGCAAAGCCACAGTCTCTCAAGTCTCTACAGTGGGTGGGTTGCCCACTGTGCCATCCTGGGTAGTGCAAAGCCACCGTCTCTCAAGTCTCTACAGTGGGTGGCTTGCCCACTGTGCCATCCTGGGGAGTGCAAAGCCACAGTCGCTCAAGTCTCTACAGTGGGTGGCTTGCCCACTGTGCCATCCTGGGGAGTGCAAAGCCACAGTCTCTCAAGTCTCTACAGTGGGTGGTTTGCCCACTGTGCCATCCTGGGGAGTGCAAAGCCACAGTCTCGCAAGTCTCTACAGTGGGTGGGTTGCCCACTGTGCCATCCTTGGGAGTGCAAAGCCACAGTCTCTCAAGTAGATGCAGTTCTCTACTGGTACTGGGTGGGACTGGTGCCCAGACTGGATGAGTCTCCCCGTGAAAGTTCCTGTCCTGTCACTGTCCCAGCTGCACATGGGATAAGGATGCCTGATGTGGCGGCCTATTCATACCTACACGGTCTTTGCTATGTTCAGCGGTGCTTTGCCATGGCGGTCTTTGCCCTGTTCGGCGGTGCTTTGCCATGGCGGTTCAGGACTGTTCAGCGGTGCTTTGCCATGGCGGTCTTTGCCCTGTTCAGTGGTGCTTTGCCATGGCGGTCTTTGCCCTGTTCAGCAGTGCTTTGCCATGGCGGTCTTTGCCCTGTTCAGCGGTGCTTTGCGGGTCTTGGCCCTGTTCAGCGGTGCTTTGCCATGGCGGTCTTTGCCCTGTTCAGCGGTGCTGTGCCATGGCGGTCTTTGCCCTGTTCAGCAGTGCTTTGCCATGGCGGTCTTTGCCCTGTTTAGCGGTGCTTTGCCATGGCGGTCTTTGCCCTGTTCAGCGGTGCTTTGCCATGGCGGTCTGTGCCCTGTTCAGCGGTGCTTTGCCATGGCGGTCTTTGCTATGTTCAGCGGTGCTTTGCCATGGCGGTTCAGGACTGTTCAGCGGTGCTTTGACATGGCAGTCTGAGCCCTGTTCAGCGGTGCTTTGCCATGGCGGTCTTTGCTATGTTCAGCGGTGCTTTGCCATGGCGGTCTTTGCCCTGTTCAGCGGTGCTTTGCCATGGCGGTTCAGGACTGTTCAGCGGTGCTTTGCCATGGCGGTCTTTGCTATGTTCAGCAGTGCTTTGCCATGGCGGTCTTTGCCCTGTTCAGCGGTGCTTTGCCATGGCGGTCTTTGCCCTGTTCAGCAGTGCTTTGCCATGGCGGTTCAGGACTGTTCAGCGGTGCTTTGACATGGCGGTTCAGGACTGTTCATCAGTGCTTTGACATGGCGGTTCTGATACTGACATTGGTGTGTTGCATGACGATCTCCACACTGGACATTGGTGTGTGGCATGACGATCTCCACACTGGGCATTGGTGTGTGGCATGACGTTCCATCATTTCCCAGCGGGGCTGTGGCATCCTGGCCCCTCCTGGACTGTGACTCCGGCAGTGGTCTCCTGACCAGTAACGATACTTGGGCCCTCCTGAGCTCTGACTCTGGCGGTTGTCTCCTGACCAGTGACGATACTTGGGCCCTCCTGGGCTGTGACTCCGGCAGTGGTCTCCTGACCAGTGACGATACTTGGGCCCTCCTGGGCTGTTACTCCGGCGGTGGTCTCCTGACCAGTGACGATACTTGGGCCCTCCTGGGATGCGACTCTGGCGGTGGTCTCCTGACCAGTGACGATACTTGGGCCCTCCTGGGCACTGACTTCGGCAGTGGTCTCCTGACCAGTAACGATACTTGGGCCCTCCTGGGCTGTGACTCTGGTGGTGGTCTCTGGACCAGTGACGAAACTTGGGCCCTCCTGTGCTGTGACTCTGGCGGTGGTCTCCTGACCAGTAACGATACTTGGGCCCTCCTGGGCTGTGACTCTGGCGGTGGTCTCTGGACCAATGACAATACTTGGGCCCTCCTGGGCTGTGACTCTGGCGGTGGTCTCCTGACCAGTGACGATACTTGGGCCCTCCTGGGCTGTGACTCTGGCGGTGGTCTCCTGACCAGTGACGATACTTGGGCCCTCCTGGGCAATGACTCCGGCGTTGGTCTCCTGACCAGTAACGATACTTGGGCCCTTCTGGGCTGTGACTCCGGCGGTGGTCTCCTGACCAGTAACAATACTTGGGCCCTTCTGGGCTGTGACTCCGGCGGTGGTCTCCTGACCAGTGACGATACCTGGGCCCTCCTGGGCTGTGACTCCGGCGGTGGTCTCCTGACCAGTAACGATACTTGTGCCCTCCTGGGCTGTGACTCTGGCGGTGGTCTCCTGACCAGTAACGACAGTGCTGGCGGTTGTGTCTGGACCGACGGAAATGATGGCGCACCTCTCCGCCGTGACACTCACAACAGGCTGGGGAGACTTCCTTAGGACCTTCCCCACCTTTTTTGGAGTTACAGCTGACTCACCAATCGCCTTCGATACCATTTCAGTTGTAGTCCCACCAGGAGTCTTGGCACGGTCCCGTCGTCCACTCTCCAATTTCGGAGACTTTACAGCGGGTGGGCTGACAGTGCCTTGGCTCCGGGTCCTACTGCCTGCCCTGGTGGACGGTGCACTCCAAAAACCTGGAACACGCACCACTGGTACTGGAGGCTTTTTGGCTGAGGCGCTACGACGGGACTGATGAATTGGAGGGAGGGTGGGGGCAAAAAGGTCAATTTGACAGAGGGACAGTTTCTGACGGACACTGGGATGGGTAGTTGTAGGGGGTCTGGGAGTGGAGGAAGAGGAGGTGGTTGTAGGAGGTGTTTTGGGTGCAGGTACTGGAGGCTGTCGTGATGGGGATGGATGTTGGGTGAGTGATTGCCGGCGTTTGTGTACTTTGGGAGGGGGCGTCACAGACACAGTGGGAGAGGACACAGGGGACGTGTAAATGGCAGTGGGGGTGGTGAGTGCAGGTGAGCGGCTTGTGGTGCTGGGTGTCCTGGTGCGAGTCCTAGTGCCTGTAGATGTGGTGCATGCAGGTGTGTGTGTAGACGAGACTGGGAGGGAGGAGGGAGAAGAGGAGGAGGGGGACACAGTGGAGACAGTGGATGTTGCAGTGTCTGTATGGGTGTGATGCTTGTGTGAGTGCCTGTGGTGTGTGTGGTGCCAATGTTTGCTTGAGCTACTTTTGGGTGTTGACTTAAGTGCATGCTGGTCTGTAGGTGTGCTTGGGATGGGCTGGGGTACATGGGATTGGGTCTGGGTGGAGGAAGTTGGAGGGGGGAGGCTGGACACAGGGACAATGGCTGCCATCAGTGCTGAGGCCAGAGATTGCAGTGTTCGCTGAAGGACAGCCTGTCCAGAATGAATGCCCTCCAGGAATGCATTACCGTATTGCAACTCTCGTTCTACACCCTGGATGGCATTCACAATGGTAGACAGCCCAACAGGTCAATGGCCTCCTCACTGAGGGCAGCAGGGGTGACCGGGGAAGGGCCTGAGGTTTCCTGGGGCGAAGGTGATGCCCACCCTCCTGGGTGAGCGGGCAAGGGGCGAATGCTGAGGGGCTGCTGGGAGGGCGGTGCTGGTAGGGGAGGTGGCGGCTGTACCTGTAGAAGTGGGGCGCACAGATGGTGCCACCACCACAGGGGAGCTCACATCGGCGGACGAGTCCATGTCACTGCTTGGTGATCCTGTGGCCGACGTGAAGCTCCCCTCGCCCTCCGTCCCACTGGTGCATTCAGAGTCTGTGGTGTGGCCCTCCATGGCCATGTGGGATGCAGCTCCCTCGTGCTCCGGTGCCACTGTACCTCCGCCTGATGATGCTGATGTACAAAAGGACAGGGAGAGCAGGAAAAGGGGGGAGACAGAAGAAAGAGAGTTTTAGTGCATGGCATACCGCTACCGTTGGTGGACAAGACAGACACAGCAGCCCCATGCATTACGCCGTGCTCCTGGCCTCTGAAAAAGCAATTTCAGGGATATGGCCTGCATGGCAATGGTAGAAATCTGCGCACATGGATGGCAAAGGGGCAACTATACATCAACTTGCCACTGTTCTGAGCTAGGTTAGAGTGCCACATGGCCTACATTATGGAGGGGCCTTGCCTACCTAACTCGCCCTGGCCTAGGGACACCCACATCCCACCTCCCCCACCCAGACACCTCCACTGCACGCAAAGTCCACAGAATGAGGTTGTACTCACCCCCTTGTGTCTGCTGTGATGTCCTTAAGTGCCCATCCAACTCCGGGTAGGCCACCGCCAGGATCCGGAACATCAGGGGGGTCATGGTGCGACGGGCACCCCTCCAACGTTGGGAGGCCATCCGCAGCTGAGCCTCCGCCGTCTTCTTGCTGCAGCGGCGAATGTCCTCCCATCTTTTCCGGCAGTGGGTGCCCTGTCTCTGGTGGGCCCCCAGGGTCCGGACTTCCTTGGCGATGGCACGCCAAATGTCCCTCTTCTGGTCGGCGCTGACCTACATGACATGCACAAGGAAAGAGGAACAGTCATTACCTACTGCACCATCAATGTGAGTGGCCCCCTCCCTACTCTGGTCATGTGGCCCATTAATTCCCATGCCTTTCTGTTCTATGAACTCTGCACCCTTCTCTCTTCCAACCAGCCCTCTCCACCCAGGCATAGCCCATCCAACGTGCTCCCTGTGTACTGACCTGTTGGTCTGGAGGACCGTAGAGTAGCATGTACTGGGGGAGGACCCCATCCACAAGTTTCTCCAACTCCTGTGCAGTGAAGGCAGGGGCCCTTTCCCCAGACGCAGCAGCCATCGTCGCTTCCAGACTGAGGTCACAGCAGCACTAGCAGTGTAGGTCCTCTCCTGTCGAAGGTCAGGTATCTAGTGATTGGAGAGATAGAAAATGGTGGTGACGTCCGCGGCGGGGCGCATCATCCCCGCCGGCGCACCTGTTCATTGGCTCCTGGGACCCCTAGGGTCCAATGTTAACAAATGCAGCATTGCGCCGCGCTCTACGACCGCCTACTGTGACGGTGTCCAACGCCAGCGCAGTTACCCCACAATTCCATTGTCCCATTTTAGAGGTCACTCAGCCGCCATTTCAGGGGCCCACATGGCTTCATTTACTACTGCGTCACACATAGCTAGGCCTATAATCAACACACATACAGGAAGGGGTTTTGTGAGTGGTGTAGTCTTGTGTGTAACTGTGGGTACATACCTGGAGGAATAGTGACTGATTCTTCGCTGTTGTCCTTCTTAGGCACCGCCAGCCGGGACATATGAGAAGATGGCGGAATCCTCTGGTGTACCGACCGCTGGTGGACCTGTTGACAATGGAAGAAAGACATTTGATCGTGACCTACCGGTTTGACAGTGCCACAATCCAGGAACTATGTACCCAGTTGGAGCCAGACCTGATGTCACCAATCCGCCATCCGACTGGAATCCCCCCTGACGTGCAGGTGCTGTCAGTGCTTTGTTTCCTTGCAAGTGGGTCATTTCAGACTACTGTGGCCATGGCATCAGGGAAGTCCCAGCCTATGTTTTCCAACGTCTTGTCCAGAGTGTTGGCTGCCCTGCTGAAACACGTAAGGAGATACATCATTTTCCCTGAGGTGGAGGATTTGCCTACAGTTAAAGGTGACTTCTATGCCCTTGGACATATCCCCAACGTCATAGGTGCTATTGATGGGACCCATGTAGCTCTGGTCCCCCCCCAGAGGAGTGAACAGGTGTACAGGAACAGGAAGAGTTATCATTCAATGAATGTACAGATGGTCTGTTTGGCAGACCAGTACATCTCCCAGGTTAATGCTATGTTCCCTGGCTCTGTGCATGACGCCTACATCCTGCGGAATAGCAGCATCCCTGATATGATGGGTCAACTCCAGAGGCACCGTGTATGGCTATTGGGGGACTCTGGTTACCCCAACCTTTCGTGGCTATTGACCCCAGTGAGGAATCCCAGGACCAGGGCAGAGGAACGGTACAATGAGGCCCATGGGCGGACTAGGAGGGTGATCGAACGCACCTTCGGCCTCCTGAAAGCCAGGTTCAGGTGCCTCCATATGACAGGTGGGTCCCTATTCTACTCACCGAAGAAGGTGTGACATCATCATCGCCTGCTCCATGCTCCATAATTTGGCATTGCGACACCAGGTGCCTTTTCTGCAGGAGGATGATCCAGATGACGGTGTTGTAGCAGCTGTGGAGCCTGCGGAGCCTGGGGACAGTGATGAGGATGAAGCTGAGGAAGACGAAAACGACAACAGGGAGTCAGTCATACAGCAATATTTCCAGTGAGATACAGGTGAGTACATTTTCAGGTTTAACATTACATTAACTTTCACACGTCTACCTCTATCCTGTACCTACATTTCACTCACTATTTGTTAATTGAGTTGTCCCCTTCCATTTCAGTTTCACAAATGTGGTAACCTACGTGTCAACAGCTTGCACCCTTGAAAGGCTTGTGATGTGTGACATTGGTATGTTGGCCTTCCAATGGGTAACCCTTTTTGACACTGTAATTGACAATACAAAGTTCAAAATCATAGACTGACTCCAGTTTTATTAGTGTTTCAAGGGTGTTTATTTAAGTGCAGAAAAATGAAGGGGGGTTGTGAAATCGGGATGGGTTATGGTGGAAGAATGTCCATGGCAGAGTCCAGTCTATTAGTATCACAGGTACATTGCACATCTGGCCATTGGAAGTGGAGCTGGGGCAGTTCCAATCTGGACAGGGTAACAAAGTGGGACAGTGGAGGGACAATCAGGGTAGTCTTATTTCCTGGCAGGGCCTTGCCATCTTGCTCTGTCCTGTTCCTGGATCTCAGGGACTGCTTTCGTGGTGGTTGTCCATCTGCAGGGGGTGGGGTGCTGGTGTGGTGGTCCTGTGGCTGGGCGTCCTGTCCACTAGCGCCAGCGGAGTTGGTGGGCATTTCATCATCGTGGCTAGTGTAAGGGGCCCCTTGGAGTGCCACGGTGTCCCTCAAAGTCTTTTGAATGTCCGTCAGCACCCCTACAATGGTGCCCAGGGCGGAGGCGATGGTCCTGAGCTCCTCCCTGAACCCCAAATACTGCTCCTCCTGCAGACGCAGGGTCTCCTGCAACTTGTCCAGGACCGTTGCCATCGTCTCCTGGGAGTGGTGGTATGCTCCCATGATGGAGGAAAGGGCCTCGTTGAGAGTAGGTTCCCTTGGCCTGTCCTCCCTCTGTCGCACAGCAGCCCTCCCAGTTCCCCTGTGTTCCAGTGCCTCCGTCCCCTGGACCGTGTGCCCACTACCACTGCCCCCAGGTCCCTGTTGTTGTTGGGGTGGTGGGTTAGCCTGGGTGCCCTGTAGTGGTGGACACACCGCTGATTGACCTGTCCTGGGTAGGGAGGTATGGGCCCGCTGGGTGGGTGCTGTGCTGGTGTTACCAGAAAGTGGGAGTTCGGTGTTGGGCTGTGGCTGGGCAAGGGGAACCGACTGTCCTGAAGCCCACGATGGTCCGGGCTGGTCATCAAGATCCAGTAGGGCAGAGCTGCTGTTGTCACTGTGGGCCTCTTCTGGGGGTGGAGTGGTGTTGTCTGGACCCTCTGGTGTGGTGACGTTCCTTCGGGTTCCTGCGGGGGGATAAGTACATGATTATTGCATGTGTGTGTTTCATGGTGTGCAATGGTTGGGTGTGCGTGTACCCCAGTGCAGGCATTCCTGTGTGGGGGCTTGTGTGCTGATGTTTGGGGGGGTGTTCTGGGTATGTGCAGAGGGCATGCTTTAGTGATGGGTATCCATGCTTAGTTGTGTCATGCAGGTCTTGTGGTTGGGATGGGTGGTTGGTGTTATGGGTACATTAGTGAAGAGTTAGGGTGATAGGGGAGGGTGTGAGGGTGGGCGTGTGTGATTATATGCAGTTAAGGTGGGGGATATGATAGTTAAGATTTGACTTACCAGTGTCCGTTCCTCCAACGACTCCTCCGAGGCCCTCAGGATGCAAGATGGACAAGACTTGCTCCTCCCATGTTTTTAGTTGTGGGGGAGGAGGTGGGGGTCCGCCGCCAGTCCGCTGTACCGCAATGTGGTGCCTGGAGACCGTGGAACGCACCTTCCCCCGTAGGTCGTTCCACCTCTTCCTGATGTCCTCCCTATTTCTTGGGTGCTGTCCCACGGCATTGACCCTGTCCACTATTCTTTGCCATAGCTCCATCTTCCTGGCTATGGATGTGTGCTGTACCTGTGAGCCAAAAAGCTGTGGCTCTACCCGTAGGATTTCCTCCAAAATGACCCTGAGCTCCTCCTCAGAGAAGCGGGGGTGTCTTTGGCGTGACATGGGGAGGTGTGGGTGAGGTGTGGGGTGGTGTATGTGTTGATGAGTGTAGTGGTATGTGTTGTTTTGTGCGTGGATGTTGTGTGGGTGATGGTGTGGTGTGCCTCTGTGTGATGGGGTTCTCTATTCTGTGCTGTCTCTCTATGGCGTTCTCTCTAATTGTGGGTCATAGGGGGTTGTGGGTGATGTGGGTGTGTGTTTTATATTGTGTTGGATGTGTGGGAGTGTTGTTTGTATGTGTATCAGGTGTGTGTATTTGTAATTGTCCAATGTGGCGGTGTTTTGGAGCTGTGTGTGTATTTTGAGCGCGACGGTGTGCACCGCCAATGGAATACCACGGTTGAAAGACCGCCGCGTGGATTCGTGGGTCGTAATGGCATGGGCCTCTTTCTGTTGGTGTGGAGGTGGAGGATTTGTTTCTGCCAGTTTATCGCTGACCTTTGGTGTGGCAGTGTTGTGTGGGTGTCTGAATTTCGGCGGATTCCGTGATGTGTGTCATAATAGCTGTGGTGGAATTCCGCGGCGGTGTATTGGCGGTCTTCTGCACGGCGGTAAGCGCCTTTTACCGCCAATGTTGTAATGACCCCCTATTGACAGATATCACTGTTTGCAAAATGTATTTAGAAAGCGAGTTGCGCAGAACACTTTTGGGTTAAGGTTGTGCAGTCCGTAGGACTAGATCACAACAGTCAGTGCAGTCTTACCATGCCCATGGCGTCTGGGTGCAGAGTTGTCCTGGTTGTCTGTAGTGCTGAACGGGACTAATGCTGAAGTTAACGGCATGGAGCCATTGGTGACAAATTACCACTTGGAGGTAGCGTTGCATGGCATCCTTCCAGAGTTAAGATCGTGCAGGTTCTGGGACTAGGCCACATCAGTCACTTCCCTTCTATCTGGCCTGTGGGGTCTGGGTGCAGAGTTATCCTGGCTATCTGTGGTACTGAACTGGGCTTGTGCTGGTGCTAGTTTTACCACTTACACAATGGTGCTAACAAAGGGATGCAAAATCTCAGCTGGGGTTGTGTTGCAGATGTCATATGCAGATTACATGCTATGCCCCCCACTTGCAGCGTCCAGTGGGGGGGTTAGTTACTGGGTTTGCAACCAACAAGTCTTGGCAGGAGTAAAGATGTAAAAATCCTTTGGGAACTTCCCATGATCTGCGGGAGTGGTGTAGTGGCCTGAACCTCGGAGGCAGGTGGGACTGCAACTCGTAGAAGCCACTGGACCACTTGGCTTTCAATGCTGGCATGGCGGGCCTGATTGCCAGAAAAACCTCTTTTACCTATTACCAGACCAAGGGAGCCTGAGGGTGCTTTTGTCTTCCACAAGGGTCCCTCTGGCTGGGAGTGATGAGTTTCAGCCAAGGACGAGAGTCCATCATGCAGTTCTCAGTCCTGTTGCCTCAGGGTCAGGAAATCCTTTGTTTGCCTTGGTGCAATAGGCAGTGTCCGGTTGTCAGTGATGCAGAGCTTTTTCTTGTCCTTCTTGCTCCTATGGCTAATCCGCCCCTGAGGTGACCACATCCAGTGTGACAGGTCACTTTTAGCTACCCAAAACCCTCTATTCTGCCGCTCCTAAAATGGCAGAAATTAAAATTTAGTGGGTGTAGACAGCCTGCTGGGTGTGTTCACAGGCCTACATACCAAAGTTCCCACTTGTCTACAAGCAAATCTGCCTGAGAGTAGGGGGAGGGCTGTTTCCTCTGTTGAGGGACAGCACAGATAGCTATCGGGGTGGTGAAGCCTTTGAGGTTGACTGCTCTGATGGCTGTATTTACTAGCCCGGCTGAGGTGGGGGGGCTGTCACCTCCTTCCTGCCACAGCCTTTATTTAAGATTCTTGGGAGCACCCAGGTTGCCTGGCAGGAGGTCTTAAACCTGTCTTGGTTGCAGCAAATGTGTGAAAAAGCTCAGGCTGATTGGCCAGAGCATGAAGAAGAATGGCTAAGAGGTGGGCAATCTAGAGTCTAGTGTGCCACCTGGATGCATTCCAGCCGTCCCTCGACACTAGATTCATGTTGGGGAGAGAAAGCCAGTTGACACCAAACTCAACATAACTAGATGGTACCATAATGGAGCAGGCAGCCAAGGTCTGCCTGGGATTAAATCCCATTTTATCCTATGAACAGGTCTGCACTTTATAGTGTACCTTAATGGAAAGGAGGCTAGAGAGACATTTAAGCTTGTGCTTAGATGCCTGCACCTTAAATATAATACACCTCACCTCCTGGGTTGCAGTGGCCTTCCTTAGGGGTGTCTTACCTGTATGTAAGGCGGGGCATGGGGTAGAGAGAATCAGGGAATCCCCATGTTAACATAACAATTTAGGGAGAGAAAAAAGGCACTGAGGCCTGGTTAGCGGGCTTCCAGTCCACTAACAGAGGCATACATATCAGCATTGGAGGCAAAGAAATGGGGGCTGACCATACCTAAAGCGGTACTTTCTACATGACCCCTGAGATGAAAGGGAATTAGAAGCTAACCTACAACATGTTAGACTCATCGTCTAAGTGGAAATACTAGGAAAGGGTATCTGCATTGACGTGGTCAGTCCCTGGTCTGTGTTCCATTTTATGGGCCAGATGTAGCAAGCAGTTTTGCCCATTCTGTGTCTATGGGAAAATATGTTTGTACATATGGCCCTAAAGTCTATATCCCATAGGAAAATGGACCACCCCAACAGTTTGGAGTTTTCCCCTCTTATCTGCATCAGTTATCTGAGATGCCTGTGGTCAGTTTGAACCTTGAAGTGAGTCCCAAACAAGTATGGTCTCATGTTCTTCAGGGACCAAACCAGAGCAAAGGCTTTCCTCTTAATGGCACTCCAACAATGCTCTCTAGGGAGGAGTCACCTGCTAATATATGAAACTGGTTGATCCTGGCCCTCATCACTTGTTTGTGCTAACACTGCCCCAATCCCATGTTCAGAAGCACCTGTCTAGAAAATGAAATCCTTGGTATAGTCAGGTGCTTTGAGCACAGGTGCTGAGCACATAGCCTCTTTCAGGTTAACAAAGGCCTTTTGGCATTCTGCAGTCCATACGATCCTTGTAGGCTGTTTCTTAGAGGTAATTTCAGTTGAGGGAGCCACAATGGTCCCATAATTCTTCACAAACCCTCTATAGTACCCAGTCAAGCTAAAGATGGCTTTGGCCTGAGTCTGGGTTTTGGCAGGTTACCAGTTCAGAATTGTCTGGATCTTGGGCGGGAGAGGTTGAGCTTGGCCTTCACCTACAGGATGACCTAGGTACACAACATAACTCTGCCCTATCTGGCACTTACTGGCCATGATAGTTAAGCCTGCCTTTTGCACGGCCTATAACACTTCCTTAAGGTGGACCAGGTGATCCTTCCAGTTGGAGCTAAAGATGGAAATGCCATCAAGTTAAACTGCACTAAAGTCTTCCAGGCCTGAGAGAACTCAATGCGCCAACCTTTGGAAAGTGGCAGGTGCATTTTTTAATCCAAAGGGCATCACAGTAAACTGATAGTGGTACTATGGGGTGGAAAAAGCAGACCTCATTTTAGCTCCCTAGGTGAGTCTAATCTGCCAGTATCCTAAGGTTAAATCAAAGTAACTTACAAGTTTGGCTGCACCCAACTAAACATTCACCTCATCTGCCCTAAGGCTAGGATGAGCATCAGTTTTTGTCACTGCATTGAGGCCTCTGTAATCCACACAAAACCTCATAATGTTCCCAGCTTTTGAGTGAGGTTTGGGGACCAGCACAACTGGCTAGTCCAGGGGTGGTCAGAAGGCCAATGACCCCAAGCTCTAGCATATTACTGACCCCAATCTTTATGAAAGCTTTAACTTGGTCTGACAGTCTGCATATTGTGTTTTTGACAGGGAGGCTGTCACCATTGTCCACATAATGGGTACACCATGTTGTCTGATCAGGGGTTAAACAAAAGAGCTCAGCAAGCTGGCCTAAGACTTGCCTGCAGTCTGCTGTTCGATAGTAAGGATGTCAAATAAGACCATACCTTCCACTCACCCAACCTGGGGGTTATTTGACCAAAGGTCAGGGAGTGGTTCACTTTCCTGACTGTCATTCACCAGTGACCATGAACATGGTCATATCAGCTCTGTCCTGGTGGGGTTTTAGGTGATTTACATGCAGAACCATGTGAGGATTTCTGGGGGTGTGTAAGTCCACCAAGTAGGTGACTTCCCCCTTCATCTCCAAAATTAGAGAAGCCCCAGTCCACTTGTCCCAAAAGGCCCTGAGAGCCACAAGCTCTAACACCCACAGCAGCTGGCCTGATTGGTACTCTACGAGTGCTAATTTCTAGTCATACCAGTTCTTGATAAGCTCCTGGCTGGGCTCAAGGTTTTTGCTTGCTTTTTTCATATACTCTGCCATGCATGAACGCAGGCCTAGTACATAGTCCACCATGTCCTGCTTGGGCTCTTTGAGTGAATTCTCCCATCCTTCCTTACAAGACTCAATGAACCCCTTACAGGAAGACCGAACAAAACTTCAAAAGGGCTGAACCCAGCCATCTTTTGTGGTACTTCTCTGTATGCAAACAAAAGGCAAGGTAATAGGACATCCCACCTCCTTCTGAGCTTGTCAGTGAGTCCCATTCTCATGCCTTTCAGAATGTTGTTGAATTTCTCAACTAAGCCATTTGTCTGAGGGTGATAGGGTAGTAAATTTGTAACTCACCCCATATAATTCCTACATGGCTTTCAGATATGCAAACATAAAATGTGTTTCTCCATTTGATACTACTGCTTTAGGAAACCCACCCCTGGTGAAGATACCAACTAGGGCTCTTGCTACTTCAAGGGCAGTTGGCAATCCTGTGAGGAATTGATGTGGGGTATCTAGTGGTATGGTCCATTACCACTAAGATACAATGATTCCCATATGCAATGTGAGTGTCCATGGGGCCAACATTGTCAATCCCCACCCTCTTGAAAGGTGTCCCAACCACAGTTGGTGGAGTTAAGGAATCCTTTGGGCATGTACCTCTCTTGCCACAGGCTTGGCAGGTCAGACAGGAGCAGCAAACCCCTTCACTTTTTCAGATATCTGGGGTGTTGAATCTGGCCCTTTTACAGGGTCATTCCCCAAACATTTTTCCTTTTTCCTCCTTATTTTTCTGACCCTTGTTGGCTTACGTTATGACTCTGAGCATTTTTTCACCGCTAATCAGTGCTAAAGTGCATGTGCTCTCCTTTGTGAACTTGGTATGATTGGCTTATACCTAATTGGCATATTTAATTTACCTATAAGTCTCTTGTAAGGTTGTATCCCTATAGCCAGGGCCTGTAAATTAAATGCTACTAGTGGGCCTGCAGTGCTGCTTGCACCACCCACTGGAGTAGCCTCTCAATCCTGTCTCAGGTGTGCTAGCGCAGGGCCTGGATGCGCATCTTTCTGCCACAGGGACCTGGCATCTAAATGTACTTGCCAGGCCCAGAAATCCCCTTTTACTACATTTAAGTCACCCCTAAGGCATGCCCTAGCTAGCCCTATGGGCAGGGTGCCATATATGTATAGGGCCAGACATGTGCCTAGTAATGTGGCCTGTCCTGGTAGTGACAAACAGCCTATTTGTTTCTCACTGCTGTGCATGCTGCCTTCTCATAGGATTGCATTGGAAATGCCCTGCCTTAAGTATAAGGGGTATTATCCGATTTATGAGGGGGTAGCATAGGCATGTTTGGTATGGTTGTAATGGTAGTGAGAAATGCTGCTTACTGGTGTAGGTGGATTTTTTATTATCATTGCAGAAATGCAACTTCTAGAAAGTAAGCATTTCTCTGTGCTTATGACTCTGGTGTTTTGCAGCTTGACTCCAATCCATGTCTGGGCAGACTGACAATTGGACTTTGTGCATACTTATCAGACAGCCTGTGCACAGGGAGGGTGGAGGTGTCACAGAGGTGCATTTACATACTGAATAGTCTTCCTGGGCTGAGAGAAGGTAGAGGCGGGGCACACCTGCATTTGTAAACACTGTGCCCTGGACTCACACAATAGGGTAGTTTACCCCCAACTAATGTTTGGAGTCTGTGCTGGAGGAGAAAGGGGATACTCCTAGGACAAGTTGTAACTGGTTGAAACCCTCCTCTCCTCCTAATTGAAAACACGCTGCGAACTGAGTATAAGTACAGGGGAATTTTCCCCACAAGTTAGACATGAAGAGACTTACTTGAAACTGGACACAGGACGCTGCTGAATGGACTCACCAGGACTCATCTTGGACTGCTGCTGCTGTGCTGACCTGTGACCTGCCTGGTCACTAGGAGGAACTGCCACCATCTGCATCCCTTGTGCTGGCCTGTTGTTGGGCTTGCTACTCCTGTGCTTCCCCCCTTTCTTGTTTCCATGGTCAGAGTGCTGTGGCCCCTGACCCCCGCCACGAACCGAGGGCGAGGATGGCTGCCACCCTTTTTATATAGCACCGGGTGAGCACTTCTTCTGTGTGCCTCATGCTGGAAATAGCGTGCTGCTGATGCTTGAAAACTCACCACCAAGACCCAGGTTCTACGAAACTGCCCCTCAGGGCTCGTAATTCACCGCTGCGACCCAGGCATTTGAAAACTATGCGAGGGACGCCCTTGATTCCAAATAAGGAGCAAGCATGCTCCCATCGTGCTCCGGGGAAAAAGCGCGCTCTGCAGAGCGCCCCCGGGGCACAAGCAGGCACTTGCTTCGGTGCCTGCACACCGCCACGGCCCGGGCGGGCCGATCCAAACAAAGGAGACGTCGGGCGGGGAGGAAGCCTCGTCCGAGGCTCCCCGCCCCACCGGAGCCCCTGTGGTGTGATGCCCGGGCAGGGGGATAGGAAGCCTCATCGGAGGCTCCCCCTTTGAAGCTCTGATTATTCAAACGGAGGCCGCGGGTGGGGCGGAAGCCTCGCCAGAGGACCCCGCACCGCAGGACTCCCTTTGGGGCCCCCGCAAGAGTCAGGTGAGGCCCCCATCTTTGGCCCCATGTGTTGTGTCCTATTGGAGGGCCAGTTGTGGCCCAGGGGAGAGGCCTGTTATACATCGGAGGGGGTGCGTGTCGCCCCTCTCCCCAAGGATCTACATGTGGCCCCCGTTTCCCACATAGGAGCACCGGGGGGCCCTCATATCGTTCCTCCTGGCACAAGGAGTGCCATTTTATCATAAAAACAGATACGTTTGGGACATATTCGTTCCATGATCTTAGTATGGACATTGGGGGGTTTAGATGTTACCTACCTATTTTAAATGACGTCACATAAATGTGCTGGTGTACCTTTTATGGAGATGACATGTTTATATGTGTTTAATGACTTGCCATAGGGTTTTATTATACTCTTAGTATAGGCATTTATTATAATTCTGTGACAAGTGCATTTCTTTTCTATTGGGATTTAGGACTACTGCTTATGTTGCAGAATTGTGAGTACTTACGTGTTCTAATGTGACTGCTGCTTAGTCTTGCAGGGTATTAGTAACCTGTGTAATGTTCTGACAACTGCTGAGGTAGCAGGGTATCTCTTACATGTAATGTTTGGTCTAATTATGTTTTGTGTAATATAGTTTATTTTTACATAGCTCAGTGTTGTGTTTACTTTGTGGTGTGTACATTATGTTATTTGTGTTGTGTGTTGTGCAAACGCTTTACACATTGCCTCCAGGTTAGGCCCGACTGCTCGTGCCAAGCTACCAAGGGGGTGAGCAGTGGTTATCTTGGACGTGTAACTCCCTTGCCCTGACTAGAGTGGGTGGGTTCTGCCTGGCTTAGGTGCATACCGGCCTAGCCAACCAGAAACCCCATTTCTAACATGGGGCCAAGAAAATTGGGCAACCAACCTGTCCCAGGTTTTTGGTTTGTCCCAAATGTCCAGCTAAGAGGATGTCAAGGGCCAATGTGAGAATAAACTCTCTATTTTGGGGGGGCTGCCACTCTCTTGGATGCCCCTGATTTGGGGTCCCTGGTCTCAGTGTACCATCCTTCTAGTAGACCCTGTGGGCACCACTGACATCACCCTACTCTTACCTTGCAGCTTGGTGTCTAAGTCGCTCCAGATTAGGGCATTCTCTTTGCCCTTGCCAAAGGTCCTTTCTGGAGGACCCCCTGCACTGAGAAGCTCTGCAAGGTCAGGTCAGGCTCCCTAAATTCCAGTTACCTCCTCAGGTATCTCCCTCTGGAGAAGTCTCTCCCTGATCATCTGACCTCTTTGAAGATGCCTTAGCAGACTTCTTGCCCTTCTTGCTAGTGGCTACTTGGTCCACTATTTGAGGATCCAGGTCCCCACTCTTTCCCTGATGAACTGCCAGGTGGAGACACACACACACTCAGGGAGACCCAGTGTTTCTGAATGAGCCTTCCTTTCTATTCTGCTCAATTAGCAGTCTCTAGATCATTTCCCAACAGACACTCCACTTGGAAGGCAGGAGCCACAACTACCTACTTTGAGGCAGTAACCCCTCCCCATTCTAAGCTCACCATGGCTATGAGATGGAGCATAGTTTCATTGTCAGCATTGGTAACATGATGACTGACACCAGGCAACATTTGGTCTGGGGAAATCAGTCTTGCAGCCACCATAATTACAGTGGCACCTAGATCCCTTAGAACCTCTACCTCAACCCGACTGATCTTCTGCCATTGTCTGTACTTCTCCATGCTTGGAGATAAGACAGCCAGGGTTTCAATACCTACCCCACCCACTGATACTATGGCAGCATAAGTGTAACATCTGGCCACCCCAGAGTACCTTTCCATCCCCATTTCTATGCTTGCCAACCCATGAGATCGTCCATTACTGGGGGAATTTTTGGAGCATGCTGCATCTCTCTTTATATGACCTGTCAGATGACAGTCATGGTACAACCCAGAAGCCTTCTTTGGGTCCCAGTTTTACCCTGATACCCCTTTTTTAGATTGTGAATTTTCTTGGGCCCACCTTCCTTAGAAGTCTTTTAGGTACCCCTGCGGCTCAGCGGAGCTTCCTCAGGAGGTCTGTGGCTGCTTATAAGGTTAAATAATATTAAAAGATTATTAATGTGTCTATACATAAAGTGGCTAAATGTACAACTGAAAATGTTCAAATGTATTGTAAATGTCACAGAATTTGAAATTGGGGTAAAAAATCTAAATTAGTATCCCCAAATTGATTTGTAAGAGCAGTGCAGGTGCATTAAACAGGAATAAAGTATTGATGATGTGTGGCTCCAGGTGAAATTAGAAAAGCTCCACCCTTCCTATTAACATTACATTTCATATTGTTTGTTTATATTTGTTTGCAAATTAAATACATGTCTTATCATTTCTGTATGGGTTTGATGAATGCTTGTTACATACTGTTTTGCATTTCATATCATTGACAATGGTTAGGCTGGGGACAACTGGCTTCCAATAATGCACCAGTGGGAGAGGGTGGGGTCACCGGGTTCCAAAATGATTCAATGATGGTCCCCAGGTTCCAGTCATGATAAAGTGGGGTCCACAGGAGTCAGAAAGTTGGGAGCCACTGCTTTAGAGAACTCCTTATTTTTACCTTTCGCCTTGCTCACCCCTTTCCCCTGATGGGTAACCTGTGAACCCTTCTATGATTACTTTCACCCTGAGTCTTTTAGGTATTCTGGATCTGACTCAATTGTCAGCTATCTTTCCCAGCTCTGTGGGAGAAGACAAACTCAGAATCTACAAGATGCTCAGACAATTTCTCTGTGGTACAATTAGTTATGATGGGCTCTTTCATGGTTAAATTATACCATCCATCATAAGTGTCCACCATATTGCCCTTAATCCAGCCCCCCTGTACTTTGAATGAACAGGCCACAACGTCCATCCTGGTCTAGTTTTGACCCTTCTGGGTGTCTCTAAACTTTAGTTTGTATTCTTCAGTGGTGAGTCCAAACCCTTCTATGAGTGTCCTGTATATGTATGTAGGACTCATACAGCTCCTCAGGAAAGGTTGCAAGTCTACCTCTGCACTTAACTGGGAATAACTTCCAGAGAATAGAGCCCCAGTGATGAGATTGTACCTTCCTCATTCTGCAAGCCCTCTCAAAGGCTGCAAACCATTTGCCAATGCCATCTCCCTCAATATACCTAGGGGCAATTCCTTTGGGGATTTTTGGGTTAAAGTATTTCACCTTCTGCCTGTTGTTATTATTGCTGTCACCATCTTTGGGCCTAAGACCTCCTTTCCTCTGAGGCTAGTCTCCTCTCCTCATGTTTCTCTCTTCCAAGGAGATTAAATCCAAAAATGTATCTAGGAGTCCTACCCTCTTACCAGCCGTGGGTCTACTAGAGTGACTTCTGTCACTTCATACAGATGACGGGGTCTGGGGAAGGGTTGAGAAATGTGATCCTCATCTTTCCCTTTGTTCACTGGGGCAAGAGCATCTTTTTTCACCTCTACAGGTTCACTTTCTGAGGAAGATACCTCCTTCTCTACCCTCTCTTCTTCCTGAGGCTGAAGGCCTTCTCTAGGTCCTCATCTGTGTCTGTAGCTCTATAGCCAATGCCTCTAGCTCTGCACAGAGCTCTCACATTACTAACACTGAGGAATGACAGTATTGACAAGTCGAGACTCTTGTCATTATCCATTGTGCTTTTTAACCCTAAGAGTTGGGATCTTAATAAAAATTTGGAAAAGTTTAAAGAAAAAAATCCTAATGCCGTAGACCTATTTAAATGTCTAATGGATTAGGGTCCCACAGAGAGCTTGTAAAAGCCAATTAGAAAAATAAGTCAATTTAGTGGATTTCTAGTGCAAAATATACTTATGACCAAGTGGTACTGTGAAACACAAGTTCAAGATTCAACCTCTGAAAGACCATTTGAGGAAAATGGAGTATTATGTGGTGTGGGGGTTAGTCCTTACCATGTAATGCTCTCACAATACTCCAGAGATGGCCATTGGATTAACACTAGTAAAACCTTAGCTCGGTCCTGGTAGTGTGGCAAACAGCAGCCAGGCTTTACTTGGAGGAACATGTGTTGAGCATTTCAGAGATATGGGCAATAGGTAATTGACATGACCCGAAAGAAATACAACACCAATTTATAACAATAGGTATTATTTTTATCTTAATTTAGATGCCAAAACAAACAGAATTCAACAACTATAACCGGTGTTACAGATTTTAGAAACAATATTAAATCACTGCAGAACTGGCATTTAAATATTGCATTGAAGGCTGGGGAGAAATATCCCTGGTTGCTAAAAAGTACTTAAGAAAGCGAGCTGTGTGGAACCCTTTTAAGGGTTAAGATTGTGCAGTCCATAGGACCAGATCATGACAGTCAGTGCAGCTTTACCTGGCCACATGCGACCAGGTACAGAGTTGTCCTGGCTGTCCATGGTACTGAACAGGAGTCATGTTGAAGTAAATGGCAGGGAGCCACTGGTGACAAATGACCAGTTGGAGGTCATGGTACAGGGAACCCTTACAGGGTTAAGGTGGTACAGGTCCTAGGACTAGGCCACAGCAGTCACTTCACTTCTACCTAGTCCATGGGATCCAGGTACAGCGTTGTCCTGGTTATGCATTGTGCTGGACAAGACTCACACTGGTGCTGGTTTTAACGTTTACACTACAGTGCTGACAAAGGGATACAAAATACAGCGGGGGCTGGGTTGCAGATGTTGAATGCAGGTTGCTCTCTGTACCCTGCACCTCCAATGTCGAGTGTGGGGGTTAATTACCAGACTGACATCCAATAAGCAGTGGCAGTATTAAGAGGTGCAGAAATCCTTTGAGAACTTCCTGGGGTATGAGGGAGTGGTGTAGCAGCCTGAAACATGGAGGCCCGTGGGACTACAACTCACAGAAGACACTGGACCACCAGGCTTTTAACAATCCCACGTCAGGCCTGATGGCTGGTGAAGCTTTGAATCCTGCAAGTGTTTTTACCTGCAGTTTGCAGGGGACTGGTGGCACCAGTACAAGGTAGTCTGAGAGTGTTTCTGGCTTCCACAATGGTCCATCTGGCTGGGCGTGTTGAGTTTCAGCCAAGGACGAAAGTCGATCATGCAGTTCCCAGTCCTGTTGCCTCAGGGACAGAATATCCTTCTTTTGCCTTGGTGCAGTGGACATAGGCCCTCATTCTGACCCTGGCGGTCGGTGATAATGCGGCGGCCAAGCCGCCAACAGGCCGGTGGTCCAAAATATGCAATTCTGACCCTGGCGGGAACCGCCAACACAGCCCGCCGCATTAACACTCCGCCCGCCACGGCGGAACAAACAAACAGCGCGGCGGTCCCCGCCAACAGCCAGGCGGCAGACAATGTACCGCCCACCCTATCACGACCCACCAATCCGCCACCTTTTCCGGGGCGGGAGCACCGCCGATAAAAACACGGCGGAAACAGACTACGAACGGGAAAACGCTCACCTCTACGCACTCCACGCGAGATTCCGGCAGTATGGAACCCGAGTTGCAGGTCATCCCCGCACTCCTATACCTGCTCCTGTACCAGGAGCACGCCCGGCGGCGCAGAAGACATCGGTGAGTACTGCACCTACGACACAGGGGAGGGAAAAGAGTACCGGCACACACCCACCCACCCACACCCACTACAACACACGCATCAATGCATTCCCACAGATCACTGTCACAACCCACAAACCCCCCCCTCCGAAATAATGCAAAGACCAAAAGAAGAGATCATAAACGGGCAGATATATTGAAATATGGACACCAGTAATCCCAATAAATAAATAAACTATGTACAAAATATATACAGCTACTAAATGTAGTCCAACCACTGTCCGTGGACCACAGGGGTCCTGTGCAAAGGGGCAAGGCCCAGTCCCACGACAAGAACTCCACGGAGAGAACACTGCAGGGGCATCAGAAAGAAAATAGGACAGGCACCTCAGGGGGAAGGGAAGGGGGGGCACCTCAGCCACTTGAGTACACGACGCCAGATCCACGAGGGGACTCCATGACCACTGGGCCATCCTGGGGAGAGCAAAGCCACAGTCCATACAGTCCATACAGTGGGTGGCCTGCCCACTGGGCCATCCTGGGGAGTGCAAAGCCACAGTCCATACAGTCCATACAGTGGGTGGCCTGCCCACTGGGCCATCCTGGGGAGAGCAAAGCCACAGTCCATACAGTCCATACAGTGGGTGGCCTGCCCACTGGGCCATCCTGGGGAGAGCAAAGCCACAGTCCATACAGTCCATACAGTGGGTGGCCTGCCCACTGGGCCATCCTGGGGAGAGCAAAGCCACAGTCCATACAGTCCATACAGTGGGTGGCCTGCCCACTGGGCCATCCTGGGGAGAGCAAAGCCACAGTCCATACAGTTCATACAGTGGGTGGCCTGCCCACTGGGCCATCCTGGGGAGAGCAAAGCCACAGTCCATACAGTCCATACAGTGGGTGGCCTGCCCACTGGGCCATCCTGGGGAGTGCAAAGCCACAGTCCATACAGTCCATACAGTGGGTGGCCTGCCCACTGGGCCATCCTGGGGAGAGCAAAGCCACAGTCCAAACAGTCCATAACAGACTCCACTGCCACTGGAGGAGGCATGTTGGCCAGAGGACATCCTGCAGCCCTGCCCGAGACAGATCCTGCCCTGCCACGTCTGCCAAAGGGCCAGCGGTTCTTGCCTTGAAGGGCCCAGTTCAGCGCTTCTTGCCTTGAAGGGCCCAGTTCAGCGGGTCTTGCCTTGAAGGGCCCAGTTCAGCGGTTCTTGAGACGGCGGTCCCCAGCGGAGCGGTGCTTGAGACGGCGGGGCCCAGTTCAGCGGTTCTTGAGACGGCGGTCCCCAGCGGAGCAGTGCTGGAGACGGCGGGGCCCAGTTCAGCGGTTCTTGAGACGGCGGGGCCCAGTTCAGCGGTGCTTGAGACGGCGGGGCCCAGTTCAGCCGTTCTTGAGACGGCGGGGCCCAGTTCAGCGGTGCTTGAGACGGCGGGCCCAGTTCAGCGGTTCTTGAGACGGCGGGGCCCAGTTCAGCGGTGCTTGAGACGGCGGTCCCCAGCGGAGCGGTGCTGGAGACGGCGGGGCCCAGTTCAGCGGTTCTTGAGACGGCGGGGCCCAGTTCAGCGGTGCTTGAGACGGCGGGGCCCAGTTCAGCGGTGCTTGAGACGGCGGGGCCCAGTTCAGCGGTTCTTGAGACGGCGGGGCCCAGTTCAGCGGTGCTTGAGACGGCGGGGCCCAGTTCAGCGGTTCTTGAGACGGCGGGCCCAGTTCAGCGGTTCTTGAGACGGCGGGGCCCAGTTCAGCGGTTCTTGAGACGGCGGGGCCCAGTTCAGCGGTGCTTGAGACGGCGGGGCCCAGTTCAGCGGTTCTTGAGATGGCGGGGCCCAGTTCAGCGGTGCTTGAGACGGCGGGGCCCAGTTCAGCGGTTCTTGAGACGGCGGGCCCAGTTCAGCGGTTCTTGAGACGGCGGGGCCCAGTTCAGCGGTTCTTGAGACGGCGGGGCCCAGTTCAGCGGTGCTTGAGACGGCGGGGCCCAGTTCAGCGGTTCTTGAGACGGCGGGGCCCAGTTCAGCGGTGCTTGAGACGGCGGTCCCCAGCGGAGCGGTGCTGGAGACGGCGGGGCCCAGTTCAGCGGTTCTTGAGACGGCGGGGCTCAGTTCAGCGGTGCTTGAGACGGCGGGGCCCAGTTCAGCGGTTCTTGAGACGGCGGGGCCCAGTTCAGCGGTGCTTGAGACGGCGGTCCCCAGCGGAGCGGTGCTGGAGACGGCGGGGCCCAGTTCAGCGGTTCTTGAGACGGTGGGGCCCAGTTCAGCGGTGCTTGAGACGGCGGGGCCCAGTTCAGCGGTGCTTGAGACGGCGGGGCCCAGTTCAGCGGTTCTTGAGACGGCGGGCCCAGTTCAGCGGTTCTTGAGACGGCGGGGCCCAGTTCAGCGGTGCTTGAGACGGCGGGGCCCAGTTCAGCGGTGCTTGAGACGGCGGGGCCCAGTTTAGCGGTTCTTGAGACGGCGGGGCCCAGTTCAGCAGTTCTTGAGACGGCGGGGCCCAGTTCAGCGGTGCTTGAGACGGCGGCCGGTCTATGGCCAACTGCTCATTGCCTGGTGGTGCCCTCCTGGGCAGCGGGGATGGTGCTCCTTCAATGCCCACCTGGGCTGGGGGTGGTGGGGCCCTCCTGGCCAGCTGGGCTGGGTCCTCCCTGGCCAGCGGCTATGGGGGTGGTGGGCTCCTCCTGGGCAGCAGGCCTGCAGCCTGACCTCTCCGACTTGCTGCCCTTGCCCTCCTTAGTCGGGAGTCTGTGGCCCTTTCCTCCCTTTGGAGCTGTGGCTGGTGACTGTGTCTGGGTGGTGTCCGGGGGGGATGTAGAAGCCGGGCTCCTGAGGCGCCCCTTCCGCCTTCTGCTCCTCTTCCCAGGGGGTGGGCTGGCTGTCCCCTTGCTGCTGGGCGAAGATCCAGACATGCGGGCTGGTGGGCTCCAATACCCCTGCACCCTTGTCAAGGGGGCTGCAGGGCTGGTGGTGGCTGAGGTGCTCTTCTTACCCCGACGAGAAGGAGGGGGGGGCTCAGGGTCAGGAAAGAAGTTAGCAGTAGCGAGGAAGAGTTTCTTGGGACAATGGAGAGTGGTAGGTACAGTGGGAATGGGAGTGGAGGGAGAGGATGTGTTTGTAGGTGAGTCACGTTTGCTGTCTTTGGGTGCAGGTGCAGGAGGGATAGGCTGTCGTGAGGTGGATGGCTGTTGGGTGGGTGGGTGGCTGCGTTTGTGTGGTGTGGAAGAGGGGGTGACAGACACAGTGGGAGAGGACACAGGGGACGTGTAAATGGCAGTGGGGGTGGTGACTGCACGTGTGCGGACTGGACTGGAGGGTGTGCTGGTGATGGAAACACTGGCTGATGGTGAGGTGAATGGAGGTGTGAGTGTAGACGTCACAGGGAGGGAGGAGGGAGACGAGGAGGTGGGGGTCACAGAGGTGGTAGTGACTGTTGGCATGTCTGCATCGGAATGTTGCGTGTGTGAATGTCTGCGTGATCTGTGGTGCTTATGTTTGGATGAGCTTCTCTTGGGTGTTGAGGTGTGTGCAGGCTGGTCTGATGGTGTGGGTGGGACAGGCAGAGGAACAGGAGACTGGGAGGAGGGAGTTAGTAGAGGGAGGCAGGAGACAGGGACAATGGCTGCCGTCAGTGCTGAGGCCAGAGCCTGGAACGATCGCTGATGGGCAGCCTGACCCGAATGAATGCCCTCCAGGTACGCATTGCTGCGATGAACCTCCCTCTCCACCCCCTGGATGGCATTCAAAAGGGTAGTCTGCCCAACAATGAGCGTTCGGAGGAGGTCAATGACCTCCTCACTGAGGGCAGCGGGGGTAACAGGGGCAGGGCCTGAGGTGCCTGGGGCGAAGGAGATGCCCGGCTTCCTGGCAGAGCGGGCACGGGGCGAACGCTGAGGGGCTGCTGGGAGGGCGGAGATGGTGCGCTGGGTGGCGGCTGTACCTGTAATGGCGGGGGGCATGGATGGTGCCACCCCCGCAAGGGAGCTCCCTTCCGAGGACGTGTCCGTGTCGCTGCAGGGTCCAGTCGTCCCCGTTGTGGAGCTCCCCTCGCCCTCCGTCTCACTGGTCCAGTCAGACTCTGTGGCATGGCCCTCCTGGGCCATGTGAGATGCAGCTCCCTCCTGCCCCGATGCCACTTCTCCTCCGCCTGATGATGCTGATGCACACAAGCACAGAAAGACAAACAAAAAGGGGGGGGGGAGAGAGAAATAAAGGGATATTGAGTACATGGATCTCCGGTACAGTTAGCGGACATGACAGACACTTGGGGTCCGCTACGCATTCCGTGGAACATGCCCTACACGCCTAGAGTTGACAACTGCACCCATGGATGACACGGCCCAGGGATGGCTGTACTGACACACTACTGAGGGTGGTGGCTGGCGACACAGGGGCTTACGGGGGTGCCCAGCCTACAGATATCGCCCTGGCCTAGGGGGACCCACAGCCCTCCTCCCCCACCCAGACACCTCCACTGCGCGACAACAGAGTAGATAATGCTTGTACTCACCCCCTTGTGTCTGATGTGCTGCCCTCACGCGCCCATCCAAATCAGGGTAGGCCACCGCCAGGATCCGGAACATCAGGGGGGTCAGTTGACGGCAGGCACCCCGCCTACGTTGGGAGGCCATCCCCAGCAGAGACTCAGCGGTCTTCTTGGTCCCGCGGCGGATGTCCTCCCACCTCTTGCGGCAGTGTGTGCCCCGTCGATGGTGGACCCCCAGGGTCCGGACTTCCTTGCCGATGGCACGCCAAATCCCGATCTTCTCATGGGCGCGGACCTATGTGACACGTACAGGGAGGGAGAAATACCACGTTCAAGTTTGTCTGCATTTTCGTTGCCAGTGGCCCAACGCCCCCCATCCCCGCCAGGCCCCCCGCCATGCCCCCCGCCAGCCCCAACATGCCCCCCATCCCCGCCAGGCCCCCCGCCAGGCCCAACATGCCCCCCATCCCCGCCAGGCCCCCCGCCAGCCCCAACATGCCCCCCATCCCCGCCAGGCCCCCCGCCATGCCCCCCGCCAGGCCCAACATGCCCCCCATCCCCACCATGCCCCCCGCCAGCCCCAACATGCCCCCCAATCCCCGCCAGGCCCCCCGCCAGGCCCCCAAGCCAGCCAGTGGCCCCAAATCCATATTGAATTAAACTCACTTGTTGGTCTGGAGGACCGTAGAGTAGCGCATACTGGGGGAGGACCCCATCCACAAGTTTCTCCAACTCCTCTCCAGTGAAGGCAGGGGCCCTTTCCCCAGTCGCAGCAGCCATTGTCCCTTCCAGACCGAGGTCACAGCAACACTTGCAGTATAGGTCCTCTCCTGTGAAAGTTCAAGTCGCAAGTGGATAAGTAGATAGAAAATGGCGGTCACGTCCGCGGCGGTGCGTACCGCGGCGGTGCGTACCGCCGCCGCCGGCGCCCTTCGCCATTGGCTCCTGAAACCCATAGGCTTCAATGTTAACCAATGCGGCTTCGCGCCGCGGTCTTCGACCGCTGACCGCCGCGGTGTGCCACGCCAGCGCATTGACCTCACATCCCATTGTCACACTTCACAGGTCAGGCAGCCGCCATTTCGAGGGTCCACATGGCTCAATTTCAACTGTGTCACACAGGCCTAGGCCTTGCATAGCCACTCAGACACGCCATTCACTGCATAGAGAATCGTTTACTGTGCTAGCTGTGAGTACGTACCTGTGGGTTGCTTGACTGTGTGCTCCATGTTGTCCTTCCTAGGCACCGTCCGCTGGGTTTGGCGAGGAGACGGATGAATCCTCCCGTGTACCGACCGCTGGTGGACCTGTCGACAATGGAAGAACGCCACATTATCCTGACCTACCGTCTTGACCGTGCCACTATACATGAACTGTGTGCCCAGCTGGAGCCCGACCTGATGTCCCCCATCCGCCAACCCACAGGGATTCCCCCTCTGGTGCAGGTCCTGTCAGTACTCCATTTCTTGGCAAGTGGCTCATTTCAGACAACAGTGGGAATTGCTTCTGGGATGTCTCAGCCCATGTTTTCGAAGGTGTTATCCAGAGTGTTGTCTGCCCTGATGAAATACGTGAGGAGCTACATCATTTTCCCTGAGGTGGGCGAATTGGCTACAGTGAAGGGTGATTTCTACGCCCTTGGACATATTCCCAACGTCATTGGTGCCATTGATGGGACCCTTGTGGCTTTGGTTCCCCCAAGAGACAGGGAGCAGGTGTACAGGAGCAGAAAAAGTTACCATTCCATGAACATCCAGGTGGTGTGTTTGGCTGACCAGTACATCTCGCATGTAAATGCCAAATTCCCAGGGTCAGTGCATGACGCCTACATCCTGAGGAATAGCAGCATCCCTTACGTGATGGAACAGCTAGAGAGACACCGTGTATGGCTATTGGGGGACTCTGGGTACCCCAACCTGTCGTGGCTACTGACCCCAGTAAGGAATCCCCGGACCAGGGCAGAGGAACGGTACAATGAGGCCCATGGGCGTACTAGGAGGGTGATCGAACGCACCTTTGGCCTCCTAAAGGCCAGGTTTAGGTGCCTGCATATGACAGGTGGATCCCTAATGTACTCACCTAAGAAGGTGTGTCACATCATCGTGGCCTGCTGCATGCTTCACAACCTGGCTTTGCGCCGCCAGGTGCCTTTCCTGCAGGAGGATGGTCGAGACGGTGGTGTTGTGGCAGCGGTGGAACCTGTGGAGAGTGACGAGGAGGAAGACGACGGGGCTGAAACAGACAACAGGGACAGAATCATTGAACAGTACTTCCAATAGGACACAGGTAACAATTCAAAGATAATTTAGTAAATCTGAACTACTCTCCTGCATCTCTGCTGCCTGTCTATTTGCCCCAGTGTATGATGACTGAGTTGTGGCTTTTCCCTCCCTATTTCAGATCTGGGGTCCCCAGTACGAGTCCTGTGCTTCGTTTCCCCATGGACTACAGCTTTGTGGCAGCTGTTTGTTGACTTCACTATGTACAAGGACATATTTGCACTGTCATGTCAATTACAATATTTTGAAATCACAGCCAGACTCCAGATAGTTTTGTGCAAAATAGGTGTTTATTTCAGTGCTCAAAATGGGATGGGTGGTTTCAAGTGGGTGGGGGCTATGGTGAAGGAATGTCCATGGCAGAGTCCAGAGTAACAGTCACACAGGTGCATTGTCCAGAGGCCTGTGGAGAGATGGAGCATGGGCAGTTCAAGGATGGACAGGGTGACAATGTGGGACAGTGGGATGACATCAGGTGGAATCCTTTGCTGGCGGGTGTCTTGACATCCTACTCTGTCTTCTTGCGAGATCTCAGGGCCCTCTTGCGGGGTGGTTCTTCTCCTGCAGGAGGTGGGGGTCTGGTGGGCTGCTGTTGTGCGGGGGCCTCCTGTCCACTAGCGCCGGCGGAGGTGGTTGGCTGTTCTTGGTCCAGGCTAGTGGCAGGGGCCCTTTGTTGTTGTTGAGTGTCCGTCCTGGTGTTGATGAGGTCCTGCAGCAGCCCGACCATGGTAACCAGGGTGGAGGTGAGGGCTCTGATGTCCTCCCTGTACCCCCGATAGTGTTCCTCCTGCAGTACCTGGATCTCCTGGAACCGGGCCAGTACCGTAGCCATCGTCTCCTGGGAGCGGTTGTATGCTCCCATGATGGTGGTGAGGGCCTCGTGGAGAGTGGTTTCCCTGGGCCCGTCCCCCCCCTGTCGCACAGCTGCCCTCCGAGTTGCCCTGTTTCCCTGGGCCTCTGCCCCCTGGCCGGTGTGCCCACTACCACTGCCCCCAGGTCCCTGTTGTTGTTGGGGTGGTGGGTTATCCTGGGTGTCCTGTAGTGGTAGACACACCGCAGATTGACGCGCCCTGGAGACAGAGGCATGGGCCCGCTGGGTGGGAGCTGTGCTGGTGTTCCCAGAGGGGTTTGGGTCTGTAGTGGCCTGTGCCTGTGTGAGGGGAACCGACTGTCCAGAGGTCCCCGATGGTCCGGGCTGGTCATCAGTGTCCAGGTCGACAGAGCTGCTGTCATCGCTGACGGCCTCTTGGGTGGGGGGTGTGGAGAATTCTGGGCCCTCCGCGGCGGTGTGTTGACGGTCGGGTCCTGCAGGGGTATAGAGGTATGGTTATAGTTTCAATGTGTGGCATATGGGTGTATCTGTGGGTTCCCGTGTCCCCAAGTGCTGGCATTCGTGTGTGGGGGCTTTGGTGAGGGTGGCTTGTGGGGGGGATGTGTATATGCATTGGGCATGCTTTGGTGATGGGTGTCCATGCTTAGTGGACGCATGCAGGCCTAGGTTTTGGGATGTGTGGGTTGTGATGGTGAGACATTGGCAGGGAATAGGTGTGCTGGGGGTGGGGGTGAGGATGGTGGTGGGGGTGAGGATGGTGGTGGGGGTGAGGGTGGGGGTGAGGATAGGGGTGGGGGTGAGGGTGGGGTTCGAGGATGGGGGTGAGGGTTGGGGTATGATTTGGCATGCAGGTGGGGGGGAAGCAGTAGTGAAGCTTCAACTTACCAGTATCCATTCCTCCGCCGACTCCTGCGAGGCCGTCAGGATGCAGGATGTTCAAGACTTCCTCCTCCCATGTTGTAAATTGTGGGGGTTGAGGTGGGGGTCCTCCGCCAGTCTTCTGCACGGCGATGTTGTGCCTGGATACCATGGAACACACCTTCCCCCGTAGGTCGTTCCATCGCTTCCTGATGTCTTCCCGATTTCTGGGGTGCTGTCCCACAGCGTTGACCCTGTCGACAATCCTCTGCCATAGCTCCGTCCTCCGGGCAATGCTGGTGTATTGGATCTGTGTGCCGAACAGCTGGGGCTCTACCCGAACGATTTCCTCCACCATGACCCTGAGTTCTTCGTCTGAGATGGGGTGGAGTATGTGTTGTTAAGTGTGTTGAGTGTGGTGGTGTGTGTTGTTTTGTGTGTGGATATTGTGTGGGTGATGGTGTTGAGTGGGTGTGGCTGCTAGTTTGTGGATGGTGGTGTCTCGCTCTGGCCTTCTTTCTGAATTTTTGGTCGTAGGGGTTTGTGGGTGATGTGGGTGTGTGTTTTATATTGTATTGTGTGTGTGGGAGTGGTGTGTGTATGTGTATCAGGTGTGTGGAATTCAATTCGGCCAATGTGGCTGAGTTTTGTTCGTTTGTGTGTATTCTGACCGCGGCGGTGTGTCCCGCCAATGGAAAACCGCGTTTGAAAGACCGCCGCGTGGATTCGTGGGTCGTAATGGCATGGGCGTATTTCTGTTGGCGTGACGGTGGAGGTTTTGTCACCTCCACTTTTCCGCCGACCGCTGGTCTGGCGGTCTGTTGTGGCTGTCGGATTTTCGGAGGTTTGGCTGCTGCGGGTCAGAATGACCGTGGCGGGTTTCCGCGACCGCGGCGGGATTATGGAGGATTTCTGACCGGCGGTAGGCGCCTTTTACCGCCGAGGTCAGAATGACCACCATAGTGTGACTGTCGGTAATGCAGAGCTCCTCCTTGTCCTCCTCCAAAGTTGGTTGGTCAGAACTGAGGTTCTTGTGTCAAGGGCACCCCTTAAATCCTGGATTTAGGGGAGTTAGAGATCTGGTGACTAGTGGACAATGGGCAGCTAGGTCCTACAGTTAATTCGCCCCTGAGGTGACCACATCTGGTTGGACAAGTCACCTTTAGCTACCCAGAACCCTCTATTCTGCAACTCCTAGGATGGCAGAAATCAAATACGGCTGAAATCAAAATTTAGTGCAGGGACCGGACTGCTCACCCTAGAGATGTGGTCAGCCTGCTGGTGGTGTGCACAGTCCTGCGTACCTAATTTGCCACCTGTCCACAAACAAATGTGCCTGGGGGCAGGGGGAGGGCTGTTTCCTCCGCTGGGAGGCACCTTGATTTCTCTATTCACTAGCTTGGCTGAGTGGCAGAAGGTGTCACCTCCTTCCTGCCTCAGCCTTTGTTTCTGATTTCTGAGAGCACCTAGACTGTTTGGCCAGAGGTCAGAAACCTGTCTTGGTGGCAGCAAGCATGTGAAAAAGCATTGGCTACTCTGCCAGAGCACAAATAAGGGTGGCAAACAGGTGGGCAACCTCTAGTGTAACAACTGGGCCCATGCCAGCCATCACTCAACACAAGATTTGTGTTGGGGGAGAGAAAGCAAGTTGTTTGACACCAAACACAACATATCAAGGAGGTACCATATTGGAACTAGCAGCCCGGGTGTGCCCCGGCTTAAGTCCCATGTTATCCTATGGACCGGCCTGCACTTATAGTGTAGCTTAATGGAAAGGACTCTATAGAGACATATAGGGCCTGATTCTAACTTTGGAGGACGGTGTTAAACCGTCCCAAAAGTGGCGGATATACCACCTACCGTATTACGAGTTCCATAGGATATAATCGACTCGTAATACGGTAGGTGGTATATCCGCCACTTTTGGGACGGTTTAACACTGTCCTCCAAAGTTAGAATCAGGCCCATAAGCTTGTGCTTATATGCCTGCACCTTAAAAATAATGCACTCTGTCTCCTGAGTCGAAGAGCCCTAACTTAGGGATGTCTGATATATATGTAAAGCAGTGCATGGGACTGTGCCACTCTTGATGAGGGTACAGTCGAACTCAAGCAGTTTGCACCACTCAGACAGTCTGTAATTGCAGGCTTGCCATCAGTTTTTTGTGTGCAAAAACTTGTGCTTCAGCCCTGGGGACCCCTTTACCACCAATGCTCTGGGGACCCTGGATACCATTTACTAGGGGCTTATATGAGGGGTAACGTCTTGCCAATCAGGGAATCACCATATTGCATTAACAATTTAGGGAGAAAGCACAGGCACCGGGGCCTGGTTAGTAGGCTTCCAATGCACTAACATCTGCGATGGGGGCTAAAAGTGGGGGGTGACCATACTTAAAGGAGCACTTTCCTACATTGAGAAAAAGTCAGAGGTCAAATTCCTAGTGGGACTGGCCCTGTATGCTCATCAGACTTGGAGCTCATGTTAGAATTGTAGCCAGTCAATAACATTTCCTACTTGTGTAGCTGGTGTGTTACCTTTAAATTCCTCTCCAATGAATCAAGCATTTGGATAAAGTGAAGATTTCTCCCTCATCATATCCTTTTTAATCACATCATTTGTGATGCGTTTTAGCTTCTAATCCTTCCTCATAAGTATTAAGCCTTTTTTCCAGGGTCTTCTAGATCTCTATCACAACATTTTTCTTCTTATGTTCATTATTAATTCTCATAATTTTTGCAGTTCTTTTCATGTTTCTTCTAAATTAATTTTAGCAGACTTTACCAAAATCTGCATTATACCTTTATATGTTTTTGTCATAAACAGCACCTATTCTTTCAGGAGTTCTGGATTAGGGTTTTCATATATAGGTATGATAGAAATACGCAAACCCCTTGATACTCTACTCCCTTCTATATAGTTTGCTAAAAGGTGATCTCCCATCATTTGTTGAGTTCCCTTTTAGCTAGTTTCTCGAATAATGCTAAATTATGTTTAGGTGATGGCTCAATAGAGGATTTGCCCATAATTGTAACTATAGTTTCATCAGTTTCCAAGTTTTCATTAAACAATGATGGTGCAGTTGCTTGCCTTTGATCCTCCCAATCACTCATGTCCAACAGAAAAATGCATGAAAAAACACATACGATAATTGCTAAGTGCTGGTGTAACTGAAATCAATAGGCCAATAGTACATCTCCTCCAAGATTTATTTGATCAAATTGATTGTCTGATGAATGATCCTTTTACGATAATGTATAATTTGATTGGTCGATTTTCAATTTCCTGTATAGGTCATATCGATACCAACATCTAGGCTGCTGTCACTATTATTTTGTTCACTTGATATTGCATTTCCACATAGGGATTCCCACATGGGGACTCCCATGAGTCCTGCAAGACTTAGTGCTCTGATTGGCTAGCTGTTGGAATGTTAGAAATGAAATGGCCGCTATTAATGTTTACTATGAAAAAGTGAAAGGGTTGTGTGAATTATGTAAAATAAAAGGTAAATAAGGGGGCAGCAGAAAGGCATGCTGTCCTCCCAGATTTAGAGAGAAAGTTTCTAAGGGATAACTACTGTGAAGATAATAAATCAATATTTTTTACAAATCTTTACGATCTTTCAAGTCTCTCACAGGATCGTGAATAGTGATAAGGAGTAAATGAGTTCTCCATACACTATATTAGTAGGAATGCATATTGTGGTTCTTGTTCTTGAGAGGAAATGTGTAAGAGATAAGTACTGTGTTGAGTAGATGGTTAATTTTTTTCAATGGGCCAATAGTACATGTGCTCCAAGATTTATTTGTTCAAATTGATTGTTGAATGAATGATCCTTTTATGATAATGTATACTTTGATTGGTTGATTTCCAATTTCCTGTATAGATCATATTGATATCAACATCTAGGCTGCTGTCACTATTATTTTGTTCACTTGTAATTCCTTTTGCACATAGGGATTCCCACCTGGGGATTTCTGTGAGTCCCGTGAGATCGATCACTCTGATTGGCTGGTTGTTGAAATGTTAAAAATTAAATGGCCGCCATTAATGTTTGCTGTGAAAAATTGGAAGGGTTTTGGAAATTAAGTAAAAAAGGTATATAAGGAGGCGGCAGAAAGGCATACTGTCCCCCCAGATTTAGAGACAAGGGGGGTTATTACAACTTTGGAGGAGGTGTTAATCCGTCCCAAAAGTGACGGTAAAGTGACGGATATACCACTAGCCGTATTACGAGTCCATTTTATCCTATGGAACTCATAATACGGTTGGTGGTATATCTGTCACATTTGGGATGCATTAACACCTCCTCCAAAGTTGTAATAACCCCCAAGGTGTTTAAGGGATAACTACTATGAATATAATACATGTATATTGTTTTATACTTATTTTTACAATATTGCAGGTCTCTCACAGGATCATGAATAGTAAAAAGGAGTAGATGAGTTTTCAATACACTCTATTAGTGTGCACATTGTGGTTCTTGTTTTTGAGAGGACATGTGTAAGAGATAAATACTGTGTTGAGTAGATGGTTAATGTTTATTTAAAAAAATAGATTTGTTCGTGTGAGACTCTCACAGGATTGTGAAAAGTAAAAAGGAGTAGGTGATCTTTGTATACAGTGTAGTATGCACACTTCTACTGTAGGAAAGAGTCTTACTGGAGATGGTGTTTATCAGGGTTTACCATTTATGGCCATCAGTTTGGAAAGAGTGTTGAGTAGAGCACAGTCTCTTCCTTCACCCTATATGCATAACTATTATCAGAGAGAAGGGTGTTAGCCGAGAGGACAGATCACTGGACAGAGCATACTATGCATAGCCATCATCTATGAGGGAGGTATCAGTGGAAGCCCAGTTTCTCTCCACACACACAACTATGGACACCCATCATCTGAGAGAAAGAAATGAAAGGAGAGGCCAGTCCATGTACACACCCTAATTCGCACACCCACCATCTCAGAGAGAGGTTTACCAGGAGAGGCCAGTCCTCCCCCACACATTAGTATGCATACCTGTTATCTGAGAGAGAGGTCTGAAAGGACAGGATTGCAATTCTCCACACACAAATATGTACACATGTCATCTTTGACAGAGATCTGAAACCCAAGGCCAGTTTATCCACACGCCTTACTATGCACACCTGTCATCTGAGATACAGAGGTTGCAGCAGAGAGGCCATTTTCTCTCCACATACTCTACTACACAGACTCAGCATCTGAAAGAAAGATCTGAAAAGTGAGGCCAGTCCATCCATACAATGTACTATGGTTATCCACAATTTGAGTCTATGAAAAACACCCTACTATACCTACCTGTCATCTGAGATAGTGGTCAGACAGGAAAGGGTAGTCCTTCTCTACTCATTACTATGCACAACTGTCACCTGAGAGAGAGGTCTGGAATAAGAGGCATGTCACTCTCCATACCTTACTACTGTAACCTGTCATCTGAGAAAGAGGTCTGACCAGAGGGGCAAATCTCACCAGACACCCTATGATGAACACCTGTAATCTGACAGAGGTCTGAAAGTAGAGGCAAGTCCATCCACATACCCTACTATGCACACTCATCATCTGAGAGAGAGTTCTAAAACAAAAAAACAGTCTGTCCACATATGCATCTATGCAGACCAATCATCTGTTTAATTCTCACACATTTGTTAGAAACATTTTGCAAACTGTGAGCCGTATCCTGTTATGCTATAATAAAAAGGAATTTACATTCAAAATAAGGTCTACACACAACATATATTATACATTCATTGTACAATACATACACAAAGAAAAACATAATTTACTTTAAGAAAAAACTCTAGACATTCACTGAAAAAAACAAAGGTGAAAGTGACGTCATAGTTCGGTGTACTAAGATGTCTAGTTTTGTTTAAACAACAAAACCTCAGGAATTCACAGAAGAAAACAAAGCTTGTTATCGTTAGGTGATTTCTTCAGTGACATTATTATCATTTTGATCTAAAAAAAACATAGAAATCCAGCAGTTATATGCAGAGCAGCATTTCCTAGAACTTGTGCCATTGGCATGCACTGCTTCTGACCTCACATATGACATGATCTATGACATCATTTATGACTTCATTGATGACATCACTGACAACATTATCCAATGAGTTTGCTAGTTTGTTTTTATGATTTACAGAGTGGTGGGTAAGTACCATATTACTTGTCTACCTAATTTTGTACATGTTGGGTCCAGCTAATGGGTGTAAGTGTTTACATATTACATCTGTTCATAATGCTCAATAGGTGAATAAGGATATTGAACATGTTAGAAGTATTTGTACTGAACACTAAGGGCCCAATTAGGAGTTTGGCATTCAGAACACCAGGCCGCCATGTTGGTGGTTTTGAAAAGACCGCAATCCACCCTATTACGAGTTATACAGGCAGGACTACCGACCGCCAAGCAAAAATGGCAGACCTTGAGTGGCACGGCAGCCTGGAAATAGCCAATCAGGACTCCAGCACAGACAGCACTGTGGCCGACCACCAAGCATATTGCAAGCATATAGTCAGAGAGGTGGAACCTTCACGGCTGTCAGCCAATGGCTGTCTGAACCACACATTGGATGAATTTGAAAAAAACACAGCTGATACAAAGTGGATATACCTGCAAAGGACACCATAAAACACACCCCTTCCTAGACCACAATCATTTGCCTTTCCAAAGCAAAACACAGAAGCAAGAGTAACTAAATTCTCAAACACTTCATAGATTAGGCACCCTTTTTTCACCATCTCGTAGAACACCCTGCACACACTTTGGTAGGTTCACACCATTTTGCACTTCGCCTGTTTAGTAAGTCATTGTCACCCGTTTTTTTCCCCACCATGTCACGTTTGAGAAATCCCTGTTTTTCAGAAGATGAGTTAAGAGTCATGAATGAAATCATAAGAGTAGAGCCACAATTGTTTGGAGCACAAGTCTAGCACACTCCTCTTAGTAGGGAAATGGAAATGTGTTAGTCGACAGAGTAAATAATGTAGGCACCACTCTGCGCATAAAGGAGGATATCAGGAGGAGGTGAAGTGACCTCCGAGACAAGGACAGTTCCATGGTCTCCAGGCATCAGCTGCAGACCAAGAAGACTGGCGGTGGCCCTGCCAGTGACCCCTTACATCTCCTTCTGTGGGAGGAGAAGGGTTTGGCCATCCAGCATCCCGAGGGTTTCACAGGAATACCTGGGGGAGTGGAGTCTGATAAGTCACAACACAAACATATGTCACCAAAAGGCCATGTTGTGCATGCTGAAAGCTCACCTTTTGCCACTGTACCAATATTCAATACCCAGAGTATGTGAGATTAAACTCCGTATTGTGGAACCCAATAGCACAGTTGCCAAGGCCCATCACATACCATAAGTAAAATTATAACATTGGAATGTTGGGGGCTCCATTGTAGACAATAGAGTGCTCCAGGCTTTTACTGACTGGTAACAGCCTGGAGCAAAAGCTGTGAACAAAGCCTCATGGAGTCTGAGGGGATTTTTATCCCCTCGGGCTTCATGAGGAATTTGTTTTATTTGATAGGACATTCTGCCCTCTAGTGGCAGAATGTTCTAATAGCCTTAGAACCCGCTGAAGCGTGCTCTACCGGCCAGTAAATGCCCTTTCCCTTGTTAAAGGCCCTCGGCTCGGGTCTTTAACGCGGAAGCGGGCATTTAATGGCCAGTAAGGCTATAATGGGGCCTGTAATTCTTTCAATATACAATAATAATAGCAGGACTCATGGTATGTCTCAACAGGTAAATGTATGCCCAAACCCAAATGCAGTCTGCAGACGGATATGTAAAACCCAACATTTGTATAGTGTGTGTAGTACAGAGAGTTGCCTGACTGCAACTCCCAGTAGGCACTGTTTCCATTACTCCAAACACCAGACCTGTGTTCACTCTGTTTACTGATCCTGAACGACCTACCAGTTCCAATGGGAGGACTACTCTGGACTCCCAATGATGTGGCATCTACTTCAATAATCTTGATCACCATGACTGACACCCTCACTTTACATCTGTTGTTTCTTTCTGTCCAAAATGTATTTTCTGCATTAGCATTGTAATAAATTCACCCATCACAAACTCATTGTCTTCTTGCTTAATTTCAACATTTCATAACATAGAGGTGTAAGACCATGTGAACCATAGGAAGAAGACACAAACTACTTGTGTAAGCAGGGATATATTAGAGGTACACAGTGTCCAGCTCAGGATTACAACCATTAGACACCAGCACATTAATACAAGTGTCTAGTCAAACTAAAAAATTTATTTCTATGTATGGCACATAGGCTGTCAATATGTCTGGACTTTTAGAAACAAGACTGTGTGACTCATACTGAGTCAAAGTACATTTTTCAAGGTACACACCCCCAGACCACTGAAGGAAGGGATTTGTCAGACATTGTCCAGTAAAATGGGAAACATTAAAGTGGTTGATGTCAGCAGCTTGAGCTTTATGATTTACCCCACCAAAGTAATCCAACATCACATAATCCAAGTTACAGACAGATGGCAGTACAACAGTCCCTGATCACAGCCCTATCATAATCTAATGCTCGTGCATCTGGTGGTATGACAACCATATGTCAGTGTTGTGGCACAGGCACTGGGGCCTGCCATGAAGAATTCACATATACAGCTATATACAGGTCATACAAAAACAGTGTTTAGCCAATGTGAAGGAAAAATGACTTGGTCAAAAGCTAGGACAATATATTTTCAGACAACATGATGACACAAATGATGCATCAGACCCACCACGAGACACAAAACAAGTGCAATGTGCACTTCTGCACCTCCACCCAAACACTATGCAAACTGTCTTGGTACAGGTCTCATACATCCAAACTCTGTGACCTACATTAACTTGAACAGTCTATACCAGCATCGGATATCTGTCAATGTCACAAATCTGAAATGCCCACATGAAGACGCCATGCTTCAGGCAGGTCGCTCCCTTGCACTGTGTGCGGGTGCTGCCTCTGCTCCAGGTTGCCTTGTTCTTTGTATTTTTTTTGGCCCCTGCCACTGCGTCCCTGTGGCCCCGCCCCATCCCTCTACTTCAACTTCCCTCCTCCTGCTGCTGCATCCCTGCGGCCCGCCCCCATCCTTCACTTCAATTTCCCTCTTCCCGCTGCTGCGTCCCTGCGGCCCCACCCCCTGCTCTCCCATTCACTGTCCCCTTCCTCCTCCCTGCTGCGACTCCCTCCTTCCTCCCCTCATATGGCAGCCGCTGCGCAGTGAGGGGAACGACCCTTGACCCTGCTTCAGACAGGTCGCTCCCCTGCACTGCGTGCGGGTGCTGCCTCTGCTCCAGGTTCCATTGTTCTTTGTATTTTTTTTTCGCCCCCTGCCGCTGCGTCCCCGTCCCTCTCCCTCAACTTCAATTTCCCTCTTCCCGCTGCTGCGTCCCTGCGGCCCTGCCCCCCTGCTCTCCCATTCACTGTCCCCTTCCTCCTCCCTGCTGCCACCCCCTCCCGACTCCCCTCATATGGCAGCCGATGCAAGGACGCGCCGATGGTGCGCCAAAGGCAAGCCCTTCTGCACCTGTCTGTGCCCAGACCGTGCCCATTGCCAGGACCCCTGGTCCCCAAGACCAGCATGGCCAGCAACGCCATTACACTGCCAGCACCCTCCGTGCACTCAACACCGGATGAGCACATGCCTGCTTCCTGGCCTCCCCTAAGCACACCTGCCGGAACTGCAGCCTCACCAGCCTCCAAATCGCCAAACCTCCTGCCGAGCCTGACCGCAACTACCTCCGAAGCATCCTACTTAACACCTGATCCGCACGCAAACACGCCGCCGAACCCTGGGACCTGCTCGACACCTCCACCCCGGACGTCGTCTTCCTGACGGAGACCTGGATGAACACCTCCTCGGCCCCAGACATCGCCATGGCGATTCCAGATGGCTACACGATCACCCGCAAGGATCGCACCAAGGAAGTCGGAGGCGGAATTGCCATCATCCACAAGAAAACCATCAGGGTCACGACCTATACCGATGACACCCTCAACACCGCCGAACAGCTGCACTTCCAGAGCCACACCAACCCCACCACCACCCTCAGAGGAACCCTTATCTACAGACCCCCGGACCTCGGCCTGAGTTCTGCGACTCCATCGCCAACCTTGTCAGCAGGCACGCCCTTGCCTCTGCCAACTACGTCCTCCTCGGCCACCTGAACTTTCACCTGGAGAATAACAACGACCCAACACCACCACCATAATTGACAAACTCGCCACCCTCGGGCTCGGACAACACGTCACTACCCCATCACACTCCACTGGACAGACGCTGGACCACGTCTGCTCTGCTAGCCCCCACGTCACTTTCAGCCACACCACCGAACTCCCATGGACCGACCACCGCTGCATCCACTTCACCTTCCAGAAACCCACCACACACCACCGCACCCAACAGATCCCCCGCCCCAACTGGAGCAAATTCAGCCAAGACCAGCTGAACACCAGCCTCTCCCGAAAACCACCCACCGAACCCACTAATCCTGACCTCGCAGCCTGCAACCTCTGGTGCTAAGTCGACAACTGTGCCAACACTCTCGCCCCACTCCATAAACCTTCCAACAGAGGTGCCAACAAGAGAGCCAGCTGGTTCACCTCGGACCTTCAAGCCTCCAAGCAAACCTGTCAGAAACTGGAGAGAAAGTGGGTCCTCGAACAGACTTCGGACAACCATGCCACCTTCAAGAACGCCATCTGCAACACCATCACCTCATCAGATCTGCCAAGAAAACCTCCTTCGAAGACCGCCTGAATAACAATGCACACAACAGCAGGGAGCTCTTCAACATTGTGAATGAACTCTCCAACCCTAGCTCCAGCACAAACGACATCCCACCTTCACAAGACCTGTGCAACTCCCTTGCCGCCTTCTTCCACCACAAGATCACAGACATCCATGACAGCTTCAACAGCCAGACCACTCCGCAAATCACCGACTCCTCAAACTCTCCACCCACTTTCAACTACGACCCCCTGCTCATCTGGGCCGACATGAACAAAGACAACGCAATCAAAACCATGGGCACCATGCACTCTGGATCTCCATCAGACCCATGCCCGCACCACATCTTTAACAAAGCAAGGGCCACCATTGCACCCCACCTTCGCAAAGTCATCAACATCTCCTTCGAGACATCGACCTACCCCGAGAGCTGGAAGCATGCTGAGATCAAACCTCTACTCAAGAAACTCACAGCGGACCCGAGAGACCTCAAGAACTTCTGCCCCATCTCCCTGCTCCCATTCCTGGCCAAGGTCATCGAGAAGATCATCAACAGACAACTGCCCCACTACCTCGAAGAAAACAACATCCTGGACCCATCCCAGTCAGGGTTCTGCAGCAACCACAGTACGGAAACTGCCCTCATCGCCGCCGACATCAGGGCCCTGCTTGACAATGGCGAAACCGTGGCCCTCATCCTCCTGGACCTCTTGGCCGCCTTCGACACCGTCTGCCACCACATCCTATGCACACTCCTCCACAACGCAGGGATCCGGGACAAAGCTCTGGAGTGGACCACCTTCTTCCTCTCCAGCAGAACCCAGAGCGTCCGCCTCCCCCCTTTCCGGTCCGAAGCCTCCTAGATCATCTGCGACGTTCCCCAAGGTTTGCCCCTCAGCCCTACACTTTTCAACATCTACATAGCTCCGCTCACCCGCGTCGCCCGGCGGCACAACCTCAACATCATCTCCTACGCTGACGACACCCAACTGATCCTCTCCCTCACCAAGGATTCCCTCACCGCCAAATCCAACCTCCACGAAGGGATGAAGGCTGTCGCCGAATGGATGAGGAACAGCAAACTGAAGTTGAACTCAGATAAGACAGAGGTCCTCATCTTTGGCGCCAACCCCTCAGCCTGGGACGACTCCTGGTGGCCGACTGCTCTTGGAGCAGCCCAAACACCCACCAACCACGCATGCAACCTGGGCATCATCCTTGACTCAACACTCTCCATGACCAAGCAAGTCAGCGCCGTCTCCTCAACCTGCTTCAACACTCTCCGCATGCTCCACAAGATCTACAGATGGACCCCACAGATACAAGAAGAACAGTCACCCAAGCCCTCGTCAGCAAACTTGACTACGGAAACACCCTCTATGCAGGAGCCCCGGCCAAACTCCTCAAATGACTGCAACGCATACAAAATTCCTCCGCACGCCTGATCCTCGATGCCCACCACCACAGCCACAACACTCCCCTTCTGAGAGAGCTACACTGGCTCCCCATCAACAAAAGGATAACCTTCAAGCTCCTCACCCACGTACACAAGGCGCTACACAACACCGGTCCAGCCTACCTCAACAGACAACTCACCTTCTACACCCCGTCCCGCCAACTCCACTCAGCCGACCTCGCCCTCGCCACCATCCCCCACATTCGAAGAGCGACTACCGGATGCAAATCCTTCTCCCTCCTCGCCGCCAAGACCTGGAACACCCTTCCCTTGACCCTACGACAGACCGAAGACCTGCTGACTTTCAGGAAGCGGCTCAAAACCTGGCTATTTGAGCAGTAGCAGCACCCTCAGCGTCTTGAGACCCTCACAGGTGGTAGTGCGCTCTACAAATACACTGATTTATTGATTGATTGAAGAACAAAACAAGGAGTATAGGCTTGAAACCATACCTATGATACAAGTCACATAGCAAGCAACTGGAAAACAAAGTACATTGCTTGGAAACTGACACAAAGAAAGCAACATAATTGTGGTGGGGATGTGTCAAAAGCTATCTTATCAAGCAGTATTTGGCTAAATATTTCAGAGCATCAGCTCCCTAGACGTTTCTAAAATACTCAACTCTATACATTCTCACAACTACACTTCGTTGTACAGTCACAGTCATGACATCACATGATATACTTACACTCATGAGAAGTAGCTGTGGATGAGATCTTCTCGCAACTCAGCTTCTTCCTCTTCATCATTGTCATTCTCACTTGGCATTTCAGGAGTCTCACCAAATGGCACTGCAGGTTCCTCCTCCTCTGGGATTTACGGGATATTCTTTTGCAGTGTGGTGTTGTGGAGCATGCTACAGTGATCTGATACACTTTCCAGGGTAAGTAGAGGAGGGCACCACCAGTCAGGTCAAGGCAGTGAAATCTGGCCTTCAGGAGCCCAAAGGTCTACCCCACTGGACACTGTGTTCTTCCATGGGCCTCATTGAAGCAGAATTCACCAGGCATAGATGATTACCTCAGCAGCAGCACCAACCAAGGAGGGTTTGGATTTGCAGAGTCTCCTGTTAAGGGGGACATAACTGAAACAATGAAACAATGAGTCCCTCTCTTCATGATTGTAGCAGCTGACATTGCACACACACAATAAAAAAAGACATGACTTACCAACCAGCCAGGCCATCTCTGGGTGCAGTTGTGATATCAGCTGGGGTATGGTGCTGTTCTGCATTATGAAGGAATCATGGGCTAAACCCGGATAATGGGAACAGACATGTGAGATGTAGATGTAGATCCTCCAAACAGACAACTTGCAGGTTGATGTAATAGAAGTTTTTTTCTGTTGTGATAGGCTTATTCAGTTGTCCACAGTGGCACCAAGCCAACATGTGTGCCATCAATTGCCCACCACACGTGGGAGGTGGCCAAAACCATAAAAGTCATCCTTCACATTGGCCAAATCCTAGCATCGGGGGAATCTGATAAAGCTGTCAATGTGTTTCACCATTGTTTAGATATGTAAGGTGTGCATACTGATGTACCTTGCTTGTTGGCCCAGTGGCATAGGATACATCTGTGTACAATCCTGAAACAATTTGCTCTCCAGGGACAACATATGGCTGTGTACATTGATCAATGAAGTACTGTTTGCTGTTGTAGTGTGTGTAATTTCTGTGCAACAGACCACTACTCCTCAGTGTTACAGGCCAAATGAAAGGAAGTGATGGATCACTGTCCTCAGTGATGTGTCTGGCTAAATAATTATATTGGCATCTGCCACCCAGAGGCTACTTATCTTCATTGTATAACAGGTACTGGTGCCTCACTACTGTCTGTAATGTGAAGATAGCCATCATACATATAACAGAGTGTACATTGTTATATGGGTGCAGCTACATATCAATGTTTTCCCTTGGTAAGTCGGGAATGTCCATGGACTTGATTTGTGTGCCATCACTGTTGCCACCATTCCTTGTGCCTACATGTTAGCAACTGTCCATTTCCGTTTTGACAAAATGTGTACATTGCTGTTTCATGCCTGTGTTCATGAGATAATTCCAGTATTCCCTCACATATATATATGCATGCCAACCTGTGTGTAGAATAGGACATTTGCAATGGGAGTACATTTCAAGTGAGGCCACAGACAGGAGTATGTCAACAATGATTCTTATCTCACACATACCCTCAGCAATCATTGCATGTCATTTGGCATATACAACTGCAGTAGCAATGAGGGACAAGACATATATGATTAGATGTTTTAGCCACAAATGTGCATTTCCAGGCCATTAATGTGGCATCATTCAGCACTACACATGTGTAATGGGGAAGGTATTTTTACCTGACTGCTGGAACGCATCAAGGAATGACTTGCAGTTGTGTTGTGATCACACGTGGTTTGTTATAAATATTCTTCCACAGACAACTGGGTTTGCAGAACAAAAATGGAGACAGTGATGTAGCTTCCCACTGGGCAATATGTTGAGGGCCAGCTACAGCTACTTGCAAATATCTATGTCTCTCCAACATACAAATGACTAATGGCTTCTACTGAAGCAATCAGAGTATGTAATTGTAGGGGGTGCTAGACATTAGTGGTGATTTACCTGGAGCTTTCTGATTTATTGTGTTGTGGATTTTAGGGATGTATCTCTCTGACAATTTGCACATAATGTCAACAGTGAACATTTCCAGGCCAAATGTGTGGCCTATCAGAGCAACATTGGTACTACCTCCATGACTCCATTGAGCCAAATTACACTTGGTGAAGTGTGCATTGTGGATATGCTTAAAGTGAGACATTAGTATTTCCATGTCATCTTCTCCAGGCTGTATTATTGTCAGCAACTTGGCATGTTCTGAGAGCATAATTTCTTATTTTTGTGTTCTTGTGTATTTGACAAATAAATAATTGCATAACCTTATGTCGGATTTGTGGGAATGCAAGTGCCATTGGCCTACTATTGTATGACAGCAGTTTACTGACTTGTGCTCCATGTGCCAAAGCATTAAAGGTGATGTGGTTTCCTACTCGTTAAATGGTTACTGTGATAGCACAACTTCTCCCATGCAACTGGAGTTGCCTGAGATCCTGGTTTTCCTGTGGGCAACTGTTGACCATTCAGATGGCATGTATGCATATGGTATGGAATCACGTTGGTGGAGTTTGTTGCTGGGGCCTACTTAATATCATGGTAATGTTTGCTAATCAGAGCTGTTGTTCAAGTTTGATCAGTGATATGTGGTGACCCTATTTCCCTTTGTATTTGTAGCATCACACCAGGCAAGTAAAGGAGACAGGGCACAACCCAGTGGGGAACCATTTGGCCACAGTACCTCCTGTCAAAACACCACGACAGTGGCCTGGAGGGTGAGGGGAGTGCCATGGAGATCAGATCTACATCATCATCATTCTATTTTTCCTTCAGTAGCCACTCCCTAGTGGTGGTGGACCCATCGGGACATACTCAAGTACCATCTTTGTCTGCCACCCCTAGTTCTATTGCCACCCTTATTCTTGCTCCCCACCCCAAGAGGATTGGAATCTCCTTTGCTGCAGGCACCTCCACCTCAGCCCCTGTTACATCTGCTGCCCTGAGTGAGGAGGCTTTGACCTCCTGAGGAGTATCTTTGTGGGTCAGACAGCCATTGTGAATGCCATCCAAGGGTTGGCCAACCAAATTCAGCAGACCAATGCTTTCCTGGAAGGCATTCATAGTGCCATGTTTGGCCTGCAGAGGTCTTTTCAGGCTCTAGCCTCCTCACTTACGGCAGCCAGGCACCCCCCATATTCCATTCCACCTCCATATGCCTCTTCCCAATCCAATTTTCTTATTCCCTTACCAATCCCAAGCACACAGACAAATCCACACACACACACACATCTCAACACACACAAGCAGCACACATAAACATAAACACCACAAGACACACCAGCATGCAAGCACTCAGCATACACCCACACACAACATCAGCCACCACTTCACCAGATACCACCATCACTCCCACAGGCCCATAGACCACATCACGCACACCCACAGGTACCACAGCAAAAGGCAGTGATACACCCACCACACCCAGCATACCCACAAATACACAGACATCCACCACACCCACCAAGCCCACAGGCTCCACCTCAATAGACACACAGACATCCACCACTACAAGCATACGTGGAGACACCACTCCAACAGACACATATCCACCGCTTCCACATTACCAAGCACCTCCCAGTACCCCAAGACACACAAAATGCTCACATTCACACATCTAACAGACACTACTCAAACATATGCATACCTCACACATGCACACACCCAAGACTTTAACACTGACACACCAGACAACCACTCCCTCAACCTTCAAATCCCCAGCCGATTCTGATGACTGTCCCTGTGTTCCAAAGGAAAGTTTCCTTTTTGAACTTGCCCTTTCCCCTGTTCCCTCCACCCCACCCCATCCCAAATCCAAGAGGCCCGACCTGCATTCCAATCCATCCCTTCAACTAGACCTCCCTTGTCACACATGCTCCCCCTGTAAGCACCCATACCCCTCCCTCAAGAAGAAGACCACCTTCCTAAGAAATACTTCATCCCTCCCAAACCCAATCCCATTCATACCAAATCCGACCCCCCCCCCCAGAATGATCCCTGAGTTGCCTGCCTGCCGACTTGATGCCCCTTCCTGTAGAGGTTCCCTTGCAGTAATAGGAGTCAAGTGTGGGCACAGTGCTGTGCACACAATCTGCTGGACTGGCCTATGGCCTTTGATCTTTTACATTTTGTTAATAATAAACCCAAACAGTTGTTTTTGGGTACATATTTGTCCTGCAATTATTTTTCAGCCTTTATGTTATTCAGGAGTAATTTGTGTTATATGCGTACAGCTGTGTGTGTGTTTCACCATGATTGCTGATACATTTGTTGTTGTTTGCAACATCTGACTTTGTGGGGAGTGCTAGTGTCACCCAAGACAAGGTAAATGTTGACTGTATGGATATGTGGGTGTAACTGGGGCGTCATTGCATTGTGTTAAAATTGGTATGCTAAGTATTAGGTATGGTAAGTATTTCATCTTGTGTTGGCCAATGCCAGCATGTATAGTGTTAGACTTGTCCCCCTGATATGGATTGTATATTTGTCTCTTGTGTGGGAGCTCACGATTTGTTTGTGCAGACATGGAGGGTGTCAAATTGTGCTAGCTTCCTTTGCATTTGACTGTGCATGTATCCATTTTGCTGTGTGTACCTTGCAGCTACATCATCCAGATGTATGACACATGCTGTTGCTGTTTTATGTGCTTTCTTCACTTGCACTTCCACATTATGCAGATAGGCATGTCACTTGCCTCTAGTATTGTTTGTCCCTGAGATACATAAAGGATCTGTTCTGCGCAAATGTTGTTTTAGGAGTGTATGCAAAGTGATATATGTCCCAGTGCTCCTGATGTCCCCATCCCTATTGTGCAGGTGTTTTTTGCATAGAGAGCTTTGTATATTTGTCTCTCTGACTATTGTGCATCCCATTGTCCTACCATTGTGTTGCAATGTGGGTGATGTGTGGGTCCATTGCAGAACTGTTTAATATGAGTGGTGTTTGTGTTCCATGACAGGTCCATACATATGTGTGTTGAATCTGACGATACTCCAAGGTACGTGAGGAATGTGAGGGTGTCAGTTGTATTGGTGCATGTGATGTTGTTGTGCTGTTGGTGTTATGTGACAGACTGTTGAGTACACTTCACTGTCCCTGTGCCTAAAATGTGCAGATGTGTGTTTTTGTGTAGTGTTGCTGAGCAGTGTGAGTGACCTGCCCAAACGGGGTCTTTTGTGGCTCCGAATGCGTCCTTCTTTGTGAATGGCTCTGATTGTGTACACGATAACAAGTGTACTTGGTGCCTGTAATATGACCCCCATATCATGTGGATGACAGCGTGATGATCTGCTGTTGAGCTTAACGACACAGGTGTGTGTTCTTATGGTCAGTTGCATCCATGGTGGCGTGGATTTTTGGTACCTTCACAGAGCAGCAGCACAAGCAGGACGTGTGTGATGGGCTCTTTGGTGGCATGGGATGTGTGAGGCTGCCTGCAGGTGAGTTTCTTCCATTTCTACCTGCTGGGACGTGGTGGTTGGACCGGTGTGTCCGGTAATGTGTCCGGTGGAAACACTGTTTCAGCTGGCCTGTTTGTGCTGCCTCATGACCCCAGTGGTCTGCGATGCATAGGCTTGCGTGACTCACAATACAGTGGTCGGACCGCCACCACCACCATGGTGGTGTATGGACTGCCAAACTCATAATGAGGCCCTACCTCTGTGTGCAGGTGACTGTTGACTTCGGTACATTATATTCCACACACATGTTTTTCTGTTCTGCAGAAAAAGGTTTTAATAGGACTAAGGCCCATATTTATACTTTTTTACACAAACCAGCGCCGACGCTGGTTTGCGTCAAAGATTTACCGCTGGCTAACGCCATTCCTACGCTCCAGGCGGGCACCTTATTTAAGGATTGACGTTAGCTGGACTGCGGCTGGTCAGAGTAAAATAAAATTACTCAAACCAGGCAGCGCCGGCATAGGGAAAAATGGGGGTTGTGCGTCCAAAAATGGCTCAAGTCAGGTTTGAGCCAAAAATCATGGCTCAAACCGGACTTGCACCATTTTTTGATGCACAACCCCCATTGAAATGACTCCTGTCTTAGCAAAGACAGGAGTCATGCCCCCTTGCCCAATGGCCATGCCCGGAGGACTTCTGTCCCCTGGGCATGGCCATTGGGCACAGTGGCATGTAGGGGGGCCCAAGTTAGGCCGCCCTATGCCACTTAAAAAAAATTATACTTACCCCAACTTTACCTGTAATTACCTGGGATGGGTCCCCCCATCCATGGGTGTCCTCCAGGGGTGGGCGAGGGTGGCAGGGGGTGTCCCTGGTGGCAGGGAAGGGCACCTCTGTCCTGCTTCCATGGTCAGAGACCATGGAAGTGGGCCCACATGTCCCTTAACGCCTGCCCTCACCCAGGCGTTAAAAAAGGGCGCACATGTTGTGTTGTGTAAAATGACACAGAGTATAAATAAGGCGCACAGGCATTAAAGTCATTTTTTGGTTGGGAACGCCTACCTTGCATGTCATTAACGCAAGGCGGTTTCCGGCATCCAGAAAATGACGCACACAAAGGGATTTTGACATTTGTGGGGTCGGGCGTCATTGTATAAATATAGGGCAAAGTTTGCACTGAATGTGCGTCACAATTTTTGACGCACATTTGGTGCAGACAGAGTATAAATATGCCCTTAAGATTCTACATAGTAACATTTGTAAGCAGCCTTATTTATTTGAAAGAATCATGTCAGCATGACAATTTATACATAATTCAGAAGACTGTGTGCACCAGGTAATAACCTATATACATACATTTGTCTTGCTTGAGAAGGTCAGTATCTGTAAAGCTTTCATTAGTGTAGAAAGGGTGCAGATATTAAGATGTTTATCACCTTCAGATTTGGGTAATTTTTAGCAAATAGTGGGGGTCATTCCGACCTTGGCGGGCGGCTACCGCCGCCCGCCAGGGGGAACCGCCATGCGGCCGCCAATGCGGCCGCACTCACGCGGCCCCCATTCCGACATTCCCGCTGGGCCGGCGGGAATGAGGCTGCAACACAGGAGCCGGCTCCTAATGGAGCCGGCGGTGTTGCGGCCGTGCGACGGGTGCAGTTGCACCCGTCGCGCTTTTCACTGTCTGCTATGCAGACAGTGAAAAGCTGGCCGGGGCCCTGTTAGGGGGCCCCTGCACTGCCCATGCCAGTGGCATGGGCAGTGCAGGGGCCCCCAGGACACCCCTTACCGCCAGCCTCTTCCTGGCGGTGCAAACCGCCAGAAACAGGTTGGCGGAAAGGGGGTCATAATCCCCAGGGCAGCGCTGCCCTGGCGGATTATCCCCGCCGGGGCATAAATGGCGGGAAACCGCCGGCCCCGGCAGTGCGACTGTGGCGGTATCGCTGCGGTCAGAATAGGGAAAAAAGCACCGCCAGCCTGTTGGTGGTGCTTTGGTCATTTTTGCCCTGGCGGTCTCGGACCGCCAGGGTCAGAATGACCCCCAGTGTCTTTTTATGGGCGAGCGCAAAGCGCTCCGTCCACAAAGTAATCTCTCTTTGGGCTTCAAACCACACCCAGGTCACGTCAGTTTCTTTCATTGGTTCCTGGGCTTGCTCTTTAAAATCTTCTTGCTTTCATTTGTGAAAGGCATGCATATGTCATGCCTTTTCTGGTGTTTAACCTGCCTACACCGCACCGGTAAACTACTAGAAACATACGAGGCTCGATGTTTTGAGCCTGGTTTCTGGACTACTTTACTTGTTAATTTTCCCCGCAGCGCGATCACACTCGAGTTTACATAGCGCGATCGTGCTCTGTTTTTTCATTTTCATTTGTTAACAACGCAAATAGCTCCAGCTCAAGCAAATGCGAGCCCCGTTGCATTGAAAATGCTTGCTTTACAACTGTTGCATAGAGTGTGCAGTGTTCTTAGCAGATGCTTTTGAATACTCTGCGTTGTGTTTCTTATAAACGTTTTTCTTTTGGCAAACCGTGTGGTATAAATCAAACTCTCTTTATAGAGTAAGCACTGTTTACAGTATCCCATTCTCTAATGATATCAACTGATATCAACTTCATCACATAAAGACAATGCAACACATAAAGTACACATTTCCAAATAACAATCATATAATAATCACAAACATTAAAATAAAACATTTTCCACCCAAAACAAATAAAATAACTATGATTTTCTGCTCTGTAGCTGCAGATCCTCCTCTGTATCTATGAAGGCAAGAATAATGATCCACCCAAAATGGGGAAAATACAATGCAAAAGGTCCAAAAACAATTTAAAAATATAACCAATCCAATAGAGATCCCTCAAAGCAATGCAAATTATCTAGGAACCATAAAACACCCAAAAATATGTTTAAAAATAGAAACTCTCCTAGAAACAAAAAAAAGAACCCAAAGTTAAAAATGTTGATTTATTATAAACCAAAAGAGATTTACCCTTAAAAAAACAGACAGAATACCCCCGGTGCCTATAGAACACGTTGGTTGTAATTGTAAAAAAATTACATAACACAATACAACATAACATAATGATAAATTACTAAAACAGTGTGCAAAAACCCAATGCTACGCACTACTGAAAAACACTGCTACTATTACACTAAACATACAAAAAACACACAAACAACAATGTAACTACCGTTACATCCCCCTAACCTCAAAACCCTAAAAAACACCTTTACAAAGGACTTCACTGTCCTGACAAACAGCCACAGTTTATCGCAACCTAGATCCTCGAAAACAGAATGCACAATACATAAAGAGACTACAAACTAGAGGGTAGTGATAACAAATGGCAGCTAAATGACACTGAAAAAAGACTATCTCCCTATAAAAATGAAAGGAAAATAATGTAAAAATATTGAATCAATGCAAAAAAATTGAACATATAAAATAAGTTACAAATGCTAGTACAATGTTAAAAAATTGTGAAGTCTAAATTAATATTAGTATAAAAATATAGCTTTGACGCCTCGTCAGGGGTAGTAAGCGCTATATAAATACTATTACAATTACAATTACAATTATATAATATGTACTGAAAAAACATATGTTAACATGATGTTGAGAATATGTATATGAAACAATTTAAAAATGTAGTCAAAAGTTAAACAACAGGAAAAATTGTGAAAATTTAAATATAATGTAAATACGATTTAGATTTTTAAGAAAAATGTATTTAAAATGTTTCCATTGATCTCACTGTACAAATGTATTTGTATCTATAAATATGTTTAAACAAAAATATACATTCAATTAACTTTGAAAACATAAATACAAATTTAAAAATGTGTTTCATACCTCTAATTTATGAAAAAATGTAAATCATAATCTTTTTTACAAATATTCAACTATCTATTTTTATTATATTTCTAAACACCAACACTACTAATTAAATAACATAAACCATTTCTACAACATGCAAATACAATTTAAACAAAGAATTTCACACTAAAATGGTTACATTGAATAATTACACTCTTACCTAAACCACTTTGAAGAGGGTCTTGGGCACACTAAATGCTATTCCCACTCCAATTTAAACTAGTTTGGATAATGTGTTGAACACTAAAGGGGTGACATTTAGTGCTCCCACTCCAAGTAAAATCGATTTGGTAAACATTTTGGGCACTAAAGTGGTGACATTCACTATTCCCACTCCTTTCTGAACCAATTTGGGGAAGGTGTTGCCACTAAAAGTGTTACATAAGCTATCCCCACTATAATTTACACCAATTTGAGGAAGGTGTTGGAAACTACAGCAGTGACAATTACCATTCCCACTCCAATCCAAATCAGTTTGGAAAGGTGTGGGACACTAAAGAGGTGACATTTACTATTTCCACTCCAGTCTATACCAATTTGGAGAAGGTGTTGGAGACTAAAGGGGTGACATTTACTATTCCCACTCCAAGCTATGCAAATTTGGGGAAGATGTTGAGCACTAAAGACGAGAAATTTACCATTGGCACACCAATCTACACCAATTTGGAGAAGGTATTTGACCCTAAGGGCCCAATTACAAGGCAGGCGGTCCTAGGACTGTGCAGACAGTACATAATTCAAGGGTACTGGGGCACCCTGTGTACACCAAGCGTGTGTCAGTATTGCAGCCGGCTCAATTATGAGCCGTGACCAATACTGCTGCACCTTTCCCACTGGGCTGACCGGCGGGAACCTTGATTCCCACCGGTCAGCCCAGTGGGAAGGTGTATTAGGCTCAGTGGAAAGACCTCTAGGACCACGGCAGTCTTCTCCTCATGTAGCTGGCAGGCCAAAGGTCGCCCTGCCAGCCTTGTAATATGGACCAAGATGGGTGATAATTACTATTTCCATTGCAATCTAAGCCAATTTGGGGAGGTGTTGGACACTAAGCCGCCAAAAGACCACCATGTTGGGGGTCATACAAACCACTGTATTACGAGTCACACAGGCAGGACTGAAAAAAATCTGCCAAATATCCAATATCACCAGTACTTTGGAGGAAATAGGAGGTGAAACTATCACAAGTACAAAGTCGCAGTGGCAGTCAGCCATGGCAGTCCACAAATGGCAGTCTGAACCACAGCGGTTCATGGTCAATAAAGTAATACATAACACCACATTGGATTGATTTGAAAACAACACAAATTGCCACACCAGACACACCTGCAAAGCACACTGTACAACATACTCCTTCACTAGCCACAATCCTTTGCATCTTCAATGCCAAACACCCAAGCCACAGCACATAAAAAAACACCAAACCACAGATTAGGAACAACTTTCCCTAAGCACATATCCCACATCTTCAACACACTATTTCTATTTCCAAACACATCCATTTGCACTTGCCAAACCCATTAACTCACCATCACCTGTTCATTTCCCACCACTTATTTTTTATTCCTCGCCATGTCACTCAGAAAAATCTGTCATTCACTGAAGTCATGGTGGATGAAATCATAAGAGTAGAGCTGCATCTATTTAAAGCCTAGGTCCAGCACACTACTATCGCCAGAAAAAAAGAAATGTGGCAAAGACTAGTAGATAGAGTGAGTGTAGTAGGTCCCACCCTACGCACAAGGGATGACATCAGGAAGAGGTGAAACAACCTCTGTGGAAGGTCCATTCCATGGCATCCAGGCACCAGTGGCAGGTCCAGATGGCTGGCGGTGGGCCCAATCTCCTCCCTTACAACTCACATCATGGGACAAGAAGGTCTTGGCCATCCTCCATCTTGAGGGCTTGACAGGAATAACTGGGGGATTGGAGTTGGATAAGTCACAACACATAAATGTGTCCAAAATGTATTTTTATGCATGTTCACTAATCCCCTTTTTCCAACTTCACTTTCAAACCACTCAACAGCCCAGTCCCTACCTATTCAGAGACCCCTCTCTGGCCTCCAACATGTGAACTAGACTCACTTGGGGCAACAACAACTCTGTATAGTGTGTGTAGTACAAGGATTGACAGCACTACAATTCCCAGCAGGCACTGAACAATGTGTCCTACTCAAAACTACCTTGATTGTCAGCTCCACATTGGAATATACACACCTGAGAGGATGCCATCTATATACTATGTGGGTAGGGCAGGCACTTACAGGAATGCTAAGGCAAGGAAGCACTGCTACTGTCACTCCACTCAGCTACATCAGTGTCCTCTGCTCCAATTAGTCTTCTCCATCTACTCAGTCTTTGAACTGTACTTACCTGAGAGGGTACCACCTGTATACTGTGTGGGTAAGATAGGCCCTGACAAGAGTGCTACGGCAAGGAGGTACTGATACTATCACTCCACTCAGCCACACCAGTGCTCTCTGCTCCAATGATCATTCTCCCTCTACTCAGCCTTTGAACTGTGCTCACCTCAGGGGATGTCATCTTCATACTGTGTAGGTACAACAGGCACTGATATGAATGCTAATGCAAGAAGGCACTGCTCATTTCACTCCACTCAGCCACAACAGTGCCATCTGCTCCAATGACCCTTCTACCTCTATTCAGCCTTTGAACTGTACTCACCTGAGAGGATGACATCTTTATACTGTGTGGGTAGGACAGGCACTGACTGGAATGCTAATGCAAGCAAACACTGCTACTCGCACTACACTCAGCCACAATGGTGTCCTATTCTCCAGTGACCCTTCTCCCTCTACTCAGCATTTGAACTGTACTCACCCGAGAGAATGCCCTCTGTATACTATGTGTAGTACTTGGAGTAACATGACTGTAAATCTCAGGATGGTCATTATATGTGACTCCTATTTCCAGGCCAATGTCCATTTGGCATTGTGCATCTGTCTGTGAAGTCACAAATTAAGTTTACCTATCTGGGAGGGATCAAGATACATATCAGGGTACACTCTGTGATATGGCTAAACACCATGATCAATCTTGAGCATCTATGCCAAGATGAAAATATTGTGGACAGGAATGACAGTTCACCCTATGTGCCAAAAGAAATTTGAGATAGATCAAAGGCCCCATGCTGCATCACATGAATGGTATTGGCAGCAGACACATTCACAATGCACTGACCAGGTGATGACATCTATCATATATACAACAAGGTTCTGGGTCTGCCTGCATAACAATCAACTAGGCCTTCAATGACCTAAACCACATCTTGCCCAGCCACAGTTTAGCTTGCACTGCTGGCAATAAGTGAGTCTATGACCATCCTTCCAAGTGGTAATAAACTCAGACATTCAAAAGCTAGTTGACTGAAAAGGAATTGGTATGTTACCCTAAATGTCAGGTCAATACAACTGATAGCACGTGTACCTGTCACATAAGGGAAATCTGCAAATACAATGTACGATGTGTACATGGCCTTACCAAAATGTCACTGTTTACCCTTGAAAGTAGATGTCACAATACAACCGTTAACATTGTATCGTTCACATCAACAGGGCTGGCTGCCACTGCAAATACTGATCCTACTGAAGAGCCTGCCACTACCCCTATGGATGAAGTTCTCTGTGAGGATACCACTCCTGGACATCTGGACATTGAGAACGGTTCTGGCCTATCCGGGCAACCTGGTCAGATGTCACCAGTGAGCCTCACCATGACCACATCGACTCCTCCCAACCCCATTGCTTCCACATCTCAGGCAGCCAGTCGCCCCCAAACCTGTGTCCCGAGGATTGTGACAACTATCTCGTGCCCCCCATTCCAGGAGCACACCTCCAACAATGATGGACCTGGAACCACAGTAGGGGCAAGGTGTTCCAAGGGCGAAGGGACATGGGGTAGGGTAAGTGGGAAGGATGGTGTGGGCCTGCGGCATGAGGCTGCTAGGGATGGTCCTGGCCAGGACACCATGAGCCAGGTTTTGGGAGGCTACCAAAAATCCCAAGGCGTGATGGGCCAGGTACTTGCCAAACTCAGGGATATGAAGCAGCTGCAGAGGGACTTCCATCGTGAGTCTCAGGAAAAGTGGGAGGTCACCAATACAATCCTGGCATCCCTAACAGGGATGTTCAGGGAGATCAGTAGTATCCTGGTCAGGGACCAAGAGCAACACCACACACCTTCCTTTGACCAAATAACACTAGCCCCTTCAACATCTGTGGCAGCCAGTGGAAGGGAGGCCATGTCAGGGGAAGGACACGCCTCAGACACCCCTGCCTCTGTAGCAGAGATCCCCCCTGCAAACGGGGATGTCCAGCCAAGCATGCAAGAGATGCAGATGGCAAGACTTCTACCACTGCCAGCAAGTGACCTCTTCCTGAAGGAACTCCTTTGTGCACCACCGGTTCAGTCTGTTGACTGTTCTTTAACCACTTAACATTTTCTATGGTAGTGTGACACTGGACTTTGGAGTTCAAATGATGTGGCATCTACTAATTTGATTTCATCCACCATGACTGATTACTTCACTTGACTTTTTTGTTGAGTCTCACAATTATGTTCTGTACATATGTAAATAAACACAACTATCACTAAAAACACTTCCTAGTACCATTTTTTAAACATTTTGAATGGCTGAATTGTAAACCCACGTGATGCACATGAGGAAGACATAATATGGTAATGGAAGGAGCGATGTGTCTCAGTTAGTGTCATGCTGAGGAGAATTAGAAACACAATGACACAAGTGTCTGGTCACACCAAACATTTTATTGCACAGGACATCACATAGGGGGTCATTACAACCCTGCCGGTCTTTGAACGCCAGGGTTGTTTTGACGGATTTCACCACCAACAGGCTGGCGGTGAAATCCTGGGGATTAGGACCCCGCGGTCACACCGCCGGGACCGGCGGTTTCCCGCCACATTTGTCCCGGTGGGAGTAATCCTCCAGAGCAGCGCTGCTTGCAGCGCTGCCCAGGGGATTACGAGTCCCCCTCCCGCCAGCCTTTTCATGGCGGTTTGCACCGCCATGAAAAAGGTGGTGGAAAGGGGAGTCGCGGGCCCCTGGGGTTCTTTGTCCTGATGAGTATGTAAATGGTTTTTGTAGAGAGACAATGATCTGTGCATTACATGCACTTGACATCACTGTCAGTGTGTGTCTCTAAACTCTAACAGGTCCCTTACTCCCACAGCCCTGTTGCCAGCATCATACTTGTCATATGCATCTTGTGCAGGCTCACTGCTTAAATGATAGTCCCATAGTTCAGACAGTGTGCTGAATCCTGGGAATCCATGATTAGTGACTCATTGGTGTGGTCACAAAGCAGATAATTGACAATGCATGCCTTTGTTAGTTGGATGCCATCTCTGTAGGATGAAGACATATGTCCAGAAGCATGTTCTGGAGCACAGATACAGAACCCCACCCCCTGAGCGGGCATGAGTTTGCATTTATCAGTCTACACATGGACAGGTTAGACATCTTCTATAACTACTGTGCCAGTCCCTTCATCGTTATCCATGTGTAATGTTTGTGTTTGTAGTCTGGCAGTAGCCTTTAGGAACTGTATACAGGGAATCATTCTCATAGAGTGTGAGTGTTTTAATTCCTTCATTTCTAAGGAGTGAACCATTCAGAAGCCACTGAGGTATGATGTGTCCAAACGTTCCTTAGCTCTCAGTCAGATTACTAGAGCATGTACAACAAGATGTCAGTTGGCCTGCCTAATCAGTGGAGGGTCTGAGCAGGGTGGTGGATAGGTCTACAGATTGGGAAGTGTTTTAGTCTTGTGCCTGTACTCAGGGACCAGAAATGACTGTGTACAGTGGTCTTTCATGTACGCTTTGTTGTTGCAGTGGGTGTAATTCCTGACCCACAGATGACTTCCCCTGAAAGTCACAGACAAAAGGTAAGTGGGTTATGGATCACTGTTCTCTGCCAGGTGTCTGGGCATATGTGTATGTAGACATCTGCCTCCCAGAATCAAGTTTTCAAGAGTGCATGATGTGTGTTGGTGCCTCACTGCAGTGATGTGTTTGTGCCCAGCATAGATGTGACATGGCTTACATGGTTAATGGTAAGTGTGGAATGTCCTTTGAGGATAACTTTATACCATCACTGTAGCCAATATTCCTTGTGCCTGCCTGTCAGGATGTGTCCTGTTCTCTTAAGGAAACAGCCTTAATCTGAAATTTCATGCATGTTCTACCCATGTTGATGGGATGATGTCTGTATTCCCTCACATATGTGAATGGAAAACTGTTACTGGAATAGCACGTTTACAATGTTGATCCATTTCATGTCATACCACAGACAGAAGTGTGTCAGCTTTGTTTATTGTCTAACAGATACCTTCATGAGTGGTAGTATGTCATTGTTATGTATGACTGTCCTAGAAATGAGGGACATGACATTTAGGCCAGGATTGTGGAACCACTTTCTGTTTAACTATGCCCTTGATATGGCATCTTCTTTAAAAGTGCACTGAGCCTGTTGAATGATTGATGATTGTTCCCTGACTGTCGTCATGCATCATGGGGTGACTTGCAGGGATTTTGACATCACATGTGTATGGGTTCAGGCATTCATACACAGCTAGATATCAGGAGTGGCATGTCTAAGATGTGAATAGTGATGTTGCTTCTCACTGGACAAAAGGTTGGGGGTCCTTCTATTTTTCATTGCAAGTTCTGTGTCTCTCCAACATGCAAGGAAGGTAAAGATGAGTACCACAGACACACTCGGATTACGTCCTTGCAATGGGTGTCAGACATTAGTGGTGACTATCCTGCTGCTGGCTGATTAATTGTTGTGTATATTCTACCTGATAGATTGGATATGATGTCCATGTTCGTCCTTTCAATGACACATGTGAGGCCTATCACAGTGACAGTGATACTCCCTCCTTGACTCTATGGGTACAGGTGTCACTTTTTGAGCTGTACATTGTTAAATGTGTCCATTGTGACATGGGTATTTCCATGTCAACTACTGCAGGATGTTTCAATTTTGTATCTGCGATAGATGTATTTCATTGGCATCATCTCAAATTGCTGGTACTTCATATACGTACAAATTAAATGTGTGCATAGACTTGGGTGTGAAATATGGGAAGTTACTTTACCAACTGTTTGTTTTGTTAGCAATAAGTGAACAGAGGTCTGCTGCATGTAGTGCAACTATGAGGATGGAGAGGGCACCTAGTTGCATGGTCATGGTGGTTGCAAGACTTCAGCCATGCACTTGTAGTTGTCTGGGATCCTGATTAGCCTGTGGGTACTTTGGTAAGTCCGGATGGCATGCATGCATATGGTATAGCACCTGAAAGTTCCACTTTGGTGAAATGATTTTATGGAGCCTATTTGACATGATGGTATTATTTGTCAATCAGAGTTGTGGTTGAGGTGTTATCATGTATATGTTATGGCCCTATGTCTCATTATTTTGGCAGCACAGGCAGGTGAAGGAGATGGGGCACAGTTGTGTGGGGAAGCATCTGGCCATGGGACATCAGGTCAAGATATCACCAACACAGAGGGACCCAGTGGCCTGGAGGGTGAGGGGACTAGAACAGGAGAGAAGGGATCTACATCCTCATCATAGGATTCATCCTCCAGTGGCCAATCCCTAGTGGTTGCAGACCCATTGGGGACCCCCCAGCACCATCCTTGTCCATCACCCCGTTCTATCATGACCTTCCCTGTTACACCACATCAAGTTGGCCGTGCCAGCTCACCGAAGAGAGTGGGATTCTCCTTTGCCAAATGGACCTGCTCCCCAGCCCCTGTTATCCCTCTTGCTCTCAGTGAGGAGGCTATTGAACTCCTGAGAACAATCACTGTGGGTCACATTGTGAATGCAATCCAGGGATTGGCAATTCAGCTACAACAGACTAGTGCATTCCTGGAAGGCATTCATGGTGCAATGTATGTCCTACAGAGATATTTTCAGTCTCTGGCCTCCACAATGATGGCAGCCAGTCACCCCCCAGCTTCCGTCATCCCTCCAACTCCCTCTTCCCAATCCAAATCCCCTTTCCCGTACCTACCCAAAGCACACAAACAGATCCTCAAGCATCCACCTCAACAGACAAATGTAATACACACAAACATAAGCACCACAAGACACACCGGCACTAATACAAACAACATCCACCCACAGACACAGCAATACTCATAACTGGACCTGACACCGCTACCATGTGTGGCCATGTGTATTTGTGTAGTGTTGCAGTGCATTGTGAGCGTGTTGGCAAAGTGTGTGTATTGTGTGTGTGTACATGTCTGTGTATGTCAGTGAGTGTATTGTATGAGACGCGTGCCTGCGTCCTGTGGTGTACCCCCCCATGATGTGTTTGCCAGCACTTTAAGCAGTTTTTAACGGTTGATGATACAGGTAGGTGTGTGTGTACTAATGGTTGAGGGCGTCCATGTCAACATTGATTTTGTGGTCTCCTGACAAGCAGCAGCAGCGGCATGATGTTTTCAACTGCCTTCATGGCCGAATCGGACGTGTAAAGCTGCCTGCAAGTGAGTGTCTCCATTTATACTGTTCGTTTCCACCAGCTTGTACATGGTGGCTAGACCATCATGGTCACATTGACAATGTATGACCTTGTAATGGGTCCAGGGAAAGCACTCTTTCTGCCGGTCTGTTTATGCTTCCTTTGCATCACGAAGTTCTGTTCTGACTGACGCTGCTGGCGGATTGCTGGTGCCCATCTGTTTGTCTGACCGCCAAACTCGTAATATGGAGGTCCGCTCTTCCAGACCGTTCGAGGTCGGATCACCACTGCCAACATGGCCGTTACGGGACCACCAAACTTGTAACTATGCCCTACAAGAGTGACACTTACTAGTTCCATTACAATATAAAACATTTTTATTCAAGGTTCTACACACTAAAACATTTTTCAATACTCACACATAGGGGGTTATTACAACTTTGGAGGTGGTGTTAATCTGTCCCAAAAGTGACGGTAAAGTGACGGATATACCACCAGCCGTATTACGAGTCCATTATATCCTATGGAACTCGTAATACGGCTGGTGGTATATCGGTCACTTTACCGTCACTTTTGGGATGGATTAACACCACCTCCAAAGTTGTAATAACCCCCATAATTTTTTATTTATAAAATGAAATAAAATTGACTTGAAACACACTTACCAAACTACAAACCTATAAACTCAATCAAACATTAACATAACATATATCATATAAAAGAATATTTGTATCACTATAAATAATAAATATATTTCTAAAAATAAGAAATCTAATTATAGACCAAAATAAAAAATAATAAAATTGAAAAACATGCAAAATCAATTTTTAAAATGTTCTGATCCTAAAGAAATGAAAATGAATATATTTTAGATTGTATAGGGACTGATTACAAGTTTAATGGTTCCATGACCGCCATGTTGGCAGTGGTGGTCCGACCTCCAACAGTCTAGTGGAGCGGATCGCCATTTCTAAGATTTCCAGTATAGGAAATAGGAGGTCGCCAGTGGTCCCCCACTACCTCCCAGCAGCACTGACCACCGAGGTCATCTGGAGCAAAAAACAGGCCACAGAGACCATGTTTCCCGTGGACCTATAATGAAGTTTTACACCACCAATGTGACCGCCTAGTTCCAACCACCACGTCATACCTCAACATCATGTTGCTGCTCCTGCTCACTGAAAGACAACAAAATCAATGCTGATGTGGAGGACAACAACCATAAGTACACACACCTACCAGTAATTTTTTATTGTTTTTATAAACTTGTACTGCTAGCAAACACATCCTCGGGGTTGGAAGCCAAGGCCAGAACCTAAACCTATTATTCATGACACACGCACTCTCATACTGCAACATGGACATCCACACATTCACAACACGCACACTTCAGCGAGCACACACACACTGCACAGCAATAACACACATATACGCATAGCTACACAAATCTCAATCAGGGACAACGAAGACCACACAACATGCACACACACAGCAACAACAACACAACAAATGCACATATACCAATGCATTCCACACATCACTTGCCACGGACTGGCTACACCTACAACACACACCTACGGTTTACTGATATGTTATCCCCCAGATAGGTCTCATTAAAATGTCAGAGGCTAGACAGAGGTCTATGGACAAGTGAAAATTGGGCTTTTGAGTGGGGTGACATTGTAGGTGGGTAAAGATGAGCAGTGGGCATGCATGACAGTACATTTGGGGGACACAATTTGTAGTTGTAATTTATCAGACTCCACTCCCCCAGGCATTCCTGTCAAGCCCTCAGGATGCAGGATAGCCAAGATATTCTCCTCCCATGATGTGAACTGTGGGGGAGGGTGTGGTGGACCACCACCAGTCTTGTGTACCACAAGCTGGTGCCTGTTGACCATGGAATGCACCTTCCCCCAGAGGTTATTCCTCCTCTTCCTGATGTCATCCTTTATGCGCAGGTAGCTGCCTACAGAATTCACTCTGCCAACTATTCTTTGCCACATTTCCATTTCCCGAACGATAGTAGTATGGACTTGGGCTACAATTATATGTGGCTCTACTCTAATGATTTCTTCTACCATGACCCTTAACTCCTAATCTGAGAGTCGTGGGTGTTTTTGTGGTGACATGGTGGTGTGAAAAAAGTGAGGGAGTGGGGAAAAAAAATTGTAGGTGCCATGTGATGAGTGGGTGATGTGCAGTGAAGTGTGTGATAGTGTGCAAATATGTGTTTGGGGAGTGCAGTGAGGATGTGGGACGTAATGCTTATGTGAGGTAGACTGGTGCCTATTCTATTGTTTGCACTACTGTTGCTGTGCTCTGCATTGTGGACGCAAAGGATTGTGGTGTGTGAAGGGGTGTGTTTCATAGTGCGGTTGGTGGGTGTGTGGAGTGTGTGTACGTGTGTCAGCTGTGTTTAATATCTATCCAATGTGATGTATTATATCACTGTGGGGACCACTGACTGCCGTGGTTCCCCCAGCCATTGGAAGACCACCACGATAAAAGTGATTTTCGAGTTGTAATAGTTTGGGTGGTTGATTGGCGTTATGGTGGTCCCGGTAATCGAACCATCTCTTTTCCGCCCACTAGGGTCCTGGCGGAGTTAGGATTTTGGCTGTCTTTTGGCAAACTTGGCTGTGTAACTCGTAATATGGCGGTCTGTATGACCGCCAACATTGCGGTCTTTTGGCGGCCACTACCACGTCGGTCTTGTAGTCAGACTGTCAATCTCGTAATCAGCCCCATTGCCCCAAAAACAGAACATACTAAAATATTGAACATATTAAAAATAAGATTATATTCAGTGTTTGAGTGCATTTTTAATTATTAAAAAATATTTACAATTATACAACAAACTACATATTTTCCTGCATCATAAATAATACATATATATTATATTGGCACTATTTACAGCTACAATTAACTATAAATCAAAAAATATATATATCAAGAAAACGTTTACAATGAAATTATAATTTTTAACATATAATAACCTTAAATATATATTTAAATTTTGATTAAAAAACTGACAATTATAAAATACTTTTTTTGTTTAAAAAAATGTACAATTATTTTACTTCATTGAATTGAATTTTTATATATTTTTAAATGTAAAGATTTGTTTTAATATTTACAATAAAATAGTTATTTTAAAATGTATTACATTTAACATATTCAAATTATGCATTCATTATTGTTTATAAGCATTATTAATGTAACTAAATAAATTAAAATATGTTCCAATATTAATTTGCTTATCATCAAATAATTACAAATACATTTACATTCAAATATTCACTTCTTAAAATCTCTCCACCATTATCCGCTAAAAAAAACAACAGGGCCACTAGCTCCTCCTAGCGCCACATTAGCATAATTTCTTTTTATGCTAATGTGGCCCATTGAGGCCAAAATTGCTGCACCAAATTTACATTTGCGCCACTTTGTAATGCTTTGTGCTACATTTTGCCTGCACTAGGCGTAATGTATGCAAAGAGGGGGGTTCCCCAGTGAAGCAAAGTAATCTAAGAGATTTCTTTGCATAATTTTTAGGGTACTTTTCACTCCTGCTCAGAGCTCAGATTCTGTTCCGTCAATAAGGTAAGGAGGGTGGGGAATGATGCGAGGGTTGTCCATATGGTAAAGGGAAGATAAAACTCACCCTGTGCCTGGTGTGTTGTGCCCAGGGCTTAAATTTTAACATATTTTTAGGACCTTGCCCCCCTATTAATATGATTTAATTGGTGTTTCTGTGTTGATAACTAGGGACTATTAGCTTACGCATTTGATACCCAGGTGGCGACACATTAATACATTGATTGTGCAATCCTCAAGAGGGGAGGTGAAAAACCGTTTGCTGACATGTCTCCCCCAAAATTGATACCTAACAGAAACATATTTTTAACACTGTATACAGGTCTGTGTACTAGGTAAAATGGACATTTGTGGCTGGCAGTACTGTGGGTGATGTCTCTTTCTCTTCTCTTGTACACCTAAAAGCAAATAAGCACAAAGAACATCAGTAAAACATGCAATTTTTGTAGTTTAATTAGTAGTACAAACATTATTATTTAGTGGATAATTAAATTATAAATAATTAACCATACAGTTTATCCACAGGTAAAACCACACCAGCATAAACTTTCATCATGTACACTCAGAGGAGGATAAGAAGGAGAAACATCTACAGCATACAGATGTAACTGTTAGCTGTGCATCAAGTTGGCATGTACTAGGGAAAGGGGACTACCATGAGATACCACTGGGATTTGGGAGGCAAGGAGTCATGCAGGATGAAAAATGTAAAAAAAAGTATGTATTATATTATTAAACACTGTTCATACATTACATTTAGTAATGAGCATTTAGCTACTAGGCCTCAAGCACAACACACAAAATGACCGCCAGTCACATGGTCAAACAACAACGAGCAAGGAGGCAGGGTCACAACAAAGTACATGTGCAGGCCTAAAAGCACACTGGCTGCCTACACAAAATGGCCACCAGCCAATGGTCAAACAGCAACAACCAGCAAGGAGGCATGGCCACAACAAAGAACACATGCAGGCCTAAAGAAAAGCACACTGGCTACCTACACAAAATGGCCGCCAACCACATGGTCAAACAGCAACAGCAACAACCAGCAAGGAGGCATGGCCACAACAAGGAACACATGAAGGGTTAAAAGCATACTGGCTGTCTACAGAAAATGGCCGCCAGCCTCATGGTCAAACAGCAACAACAACCAGCAAGGAGGCATGGCCACAACAAAGAACATGTGCAGGCCTAAAAGCACACTGGCTGCCTACACAAAATGGCCGCTAGTCACATGGTCAATCAGCAACAACAATAACCAGCAAGGAGGCATGGCCACAGCAAAGAACAAGTGCAGGCCTAAAAGGACACTGGCTGCCTACACAAAATGGCTTCCAGCTACATGGTCAAACAGCAACAACAACGAGCAAGGAGTCATGGCCACAACAACAAACAACACACTCAGGCCCATGGCAACAGCACACTGGCTGAAGTGCCTTCACAAAATGTCCACCAGCCACATGGTCAAACAACAAGCAGGATGCATAGAAAAGAAACAACACATATAGGCCTATAATTGACTATGCAGAAAAGGGCCCTTGGTCACATGGGAGGGGTAACAAAGAAAAATGGCGGCCTATGGTAAACACACTCACACATTGGCCAGATAAATAAGGGGTTGGTATGGTAACACAGGAGGAAAAAAATCAAAAAATGAAAATATAATGGACTAAAAAAGTACATTTTACAAAAACATACACATCATACAAAGGCATCAAATAGATTACCCCACCATATAATGTTTGCAGAAAAAAAAAGTTAAATACTGCCAAACAACATTTTTTAATTGTTTAATCCAATGCCAACCATGGTCTAAATGATGTTTCATTTCAACAGACACCACAAAAACAGTTGTTTCAGCATGCACCCATGACTAGTACTCAGCCTATGGCTTGGAGGCCCATTAACAGACTCACCCACATAGTAAATTAAATGAATATTGCAAATTTATTACAAAACATTGAGAAAATGTACTGAACTGTGCATCATTTTTCCATTAAACAAGAAAAATTATGAGTAAAACAATAACTAGGCCCCTACTGAAAGTGCAGGCCACCACCACAATAAATTTTAAAAATCAAATAAAAGTACAAATAAATCCTGGTGTTTTTCAATTTACTAGTGAAATCTCAAATACAAAGTACTAAAATCCAATGATACATCAAGGAGACAAAAAGAGTGACCCTTCCAGCTCAAACTCCAAATGTAAAGTGAGTAGGAGATGGACAAAACTCTGGGAGAAGCCTGCTGGAGAAGAACAGGAAGTTGGAGTCTCTGGGACACTTCCCCTTGTTGAAAAAAAGGTAAATTAAAAAAGTGCCCCATTGCACAAATACACCAATGCAAAACGGTGCATTAGAGAAGTTTTTTTTACTTCAAACTGTCTTTTTGAGGAGATTTAGCTGCTTGAGCTTCTCCAGGTTGCAGCTGTGGTCGATCACACTCACTCGCTCTCACCAATGTCACAAAAGAACTGCTGAGAGTCGCTGGCACAGCCGCAAAATCTTGCAGGAACTCCTGGGAGGGTAGAAAATCTTGTTTGTGCTTGTGGGTGCCCGGCACATCTCTGGTCGTGCTTCCCACGCACGTGCAATGACATTAAGAGAGAGCCAACGGGAAAAGAGTTTACTCCGTTGTGGAATGCAGTCTATCGGTAATGCAGAGTTACTGAATTACGGAAAGTCTGAGAGCAGAGTTATTTACCCACCCCTAGTTTCTACATCACAATGGTATTAAACTGCAATTGAGTGGGCATGTAACTGTTATTTTCCTGTTTTTGTGCACCATTTTAGCAATGGAGCCTCCTGCTCAATTTCAGTTGCATGGAATAGGAACAAGGTCATGGTTAGACCTACCTGTGAATATAGTCTTGAACCAGCTAATATTAGCTTTATAGCGTAGGTTCTGTGCAATTGCATAACATTCTTAACTGTTTGTGTTACTTTAAATCAGATACAGGAGGGTCAAGGATAGGTGGCTTTAAAAAATATTATTTACTAAACTTTGTTGGTGGGAGTGAATATCGTTTAGAATGGGTAAATCGAAGGCCATAGACAAATCACAGGGTGGTGGGGGGTTGTACAAACTTCTCAGCCATTCTGCAGAAAATTGCACATTAAGTGAAATTAATGAATTAATTGAAGAAGTGAAAGCTATGATAGCATTGAAGGAAGCTGGTGCTCGAGTCACTAAAGAGGTGAAGAGGTTCCACATAAGGGTATCAGTGCATATTTTGACAATGCTAATACTGGAGGCATGCAGAGGAATACCAAAAATAACAAATGTGCTAGCTCAACTGACATGATAAATCCTCAAGAGTATAGTCTAGCAACTCCCTCTCAAGTCCTTTTTGCTGAGCAAATTCCTCCCACACATCCTCGATTGTTAATATTACATGTTCCAACCATTTTGGGGTTTTAGAATCACTTGAATATAAACAAGGACCTGTGGAACTAACACTGAGTAGCCCAAGTCAATAGCAAGGTAGGCAGGGAGGTTACTATTGCACATTTAACCAATCTAAGTGGAGCAGATGCCCCCCTGCATGAATGTATGTGAAGGCTGGCTAAAGTGCTAAATGAGAAATTAGAACGGCTCTCAGTTATGATGGAAAATATTAGTAGTACTATAGAGGACAAAAAGAGAAAACCTAACCCTAATGACAACAATCAAAGCACTCTTTCTAGGGTGGAGGAGAGGGGCACATTATATTGAGGGTCTCATTCTAGACCCAAAATGACTATTGGTTACACTAGAAACACTAGAGGAATGCAGGTCCCAAAGACATACACATCAAAGCCAAATGAGCCAGTGGGGGATCATGCAGCACAAAGGTATAGTAATTTAACTCACTGCAGGAATTTTAATATTCCCAAATTCAAGAGGGCTAGGCATAAACCATATGACATTAACAAGGTAAATGTTCCTAATATTTCACAAGGAGCATGGGAATCTGAAGAGTCGCAGGTTAAGAAAGTCATCCATTGGATGTGTCACATTAGGGGCTGCCGGTCTAAAATCAAGGAAGATATACAATGTGCCATAAGATATAGGGCCTCATTATGAGTTTGGCGGTCCAAGGCCACCACCATCAGACCACCCACAGGCTGGCGGAGAGGACCACCAAAACCAAAGTTTGGAGGTGACGCCAACGGAATACAGCCAAAGCATCGCCAGCACCATCAGTGCGGTCAGATCGTCATAGATTGTTGGAGCCACCAACAGGCCAGCGGAGACCATGTTTCCGTTGGACTCATTGTGAGGTTGCACACCACCAATATTTCTGCCACGGTCGGACCACCACAGAAACCCAGGTGGAAACAAACTGGATGAGAGAAGACACTCACCTCTAGGAAGCCATACTCATCCGTAGCTGCCATGGAACCGCAACTAGATGTCATCTTGCTGCTCCTGCTCACTGAAAGACAACGGAATCATTGCCGATGAGGATGATAGCAACTGTAAGTACACACATTCACCTGTTACATTTCTATAATGGCACATTTTGCAGAGACACATAGCATTCCATAGGGAGGGGGGGTGACTGCAATACTCACATCTAACAAAACAGTAACCTGCACACCCATATACAGCAACAAATATACCCACATATACACAGCACGCACACTGCAGCCAGCACACACACACACTACATGTTAAGAACACACAGTTATGCACATCAAAAACAGCACTGGCTTAGGCTCACAGAATCCCATACAATATACCAACATGTCACAACTGCTCCACAACTGCCCGATCATAAACACATTGTGCCCTAATACAGCCTAGTGATCAAGGATTCCTAAAAGACCTAGGTGAGGAGCCACAGACTTTTCTGGGAAATCTTATTATTTGTTTAAAAGTGCTTTTTTACTGCTGCCCGTGCCTGTTTGCTGTAGACTCTCTGTGTTTCAGGTACCTTGGCCTTTTAAAGTGCTGCTTTTTAGTCGTGACTGTGTGAAATTTCCCAACTAGTTTGTGGCACAAGACTGCATAAAGCCCCCCGCCCTATTTTCTAAGTAAAAAGGCTACATACATCTTCCAGAGTGCATTTAGGAGAGTGCTTGATCTGTTTCTGTGATTTAAATTGTGTTTGGAAACTCTCTGCATCCCCTGATTTTTTTCCCTAAAAAGGCCACATTTTGGAATGCGGGACAAGCAGTATTTGAGTGTTTTTTTACAATCTCTCCCTTACCTGGAAAGTAGAGTCTGCTAGCTTGGAAGTGTGGATTCAGGCTGTCTATATCCAAGGAGATTCTGAATAGAGCAGCAGCTGCCTCCTCCCTTCCCACAGGGACTGGGCTTCTGTTAACTTGGCCCTTATATAAGTTTCTATTGGTTGTTGCATATGGTGTTGTGATAGGTTTTTGGGGGTTGGTCTTTCTATTGGCTTAGGGATTAGAGTTGGGCTTGTGAATGGTAGTAGGGCTGTGATTCTGACTGGTTCCTGGTTTTTAGGGCTGGGCTCATGATTGGTAATAGGGCTGAGATTCTGATTGGTTCCTCGTTTTTATGGCTGGGCTTGTGATTGGTAGTAGGGCTGAGATTCTGATTGGTTCCTCGTTTTTAGGGCTAGGCTTGTGATTCGTAGCAGGGCTGAGATTCTGATTGGTTCCTGTTTTTTAGGGCTGGGCTTGTGATTGATAGTAGGGCTGAGATTCGGATTGGTTCCTGGTTTTTAGGGCTGGGCTTGTGATTCGTAGTAGGGCTGATATTCTGATTGGTTCCTGGTTTTTAGGGCTGAGCTTGTGATTGATAGTAGGGCTGAGATTCTGATTGGCTCCTGGTTTTTAAGGCTGGGCTTGTGATTGGTAGTAGGACTGAGATTCTGATTGGTTCTTGGTTTTTAGGGCTGGGCTTGTGATTGGTAGTAGGGCTGAGATTCTGATTGGTTCCTGGTTCTAGGGTTGGGGTTGTGATTGGTTGTCTAGGGGTGTGATTGGAAATTAGGGCTGGGTCTCCTATTGGTTGTTTAAATTAGGGTTACAAATCTGATTGGCTAGGGTTAGGACTAGGTTTCTATTGGCCAGAGGGGCTATTTAAGCCTAGGGCTCAGGGCATCCCAACCCAGGCATCAAGGTTAAGGGCAAAGAGGACAAGGGCAGCTGCCTGTTTGGGCCTGTTCGGGACTGGTAGGGCCTAGGGACAGAAATGCTGCCCAATTCCCCATTTATCAGAAGGAACTTACTCCCTAAACATTCCTCTACATGCAAGCACATTATCTACAAAGACATCCACCTCCTGCATCACAAACTGACCGCATACAGATTACAATGTCCCATCGTCCAACACAATACCCTATAGAGAACACCTATAGACATATCCACCACAAGTACAACAGTAGAACACCTTAATTCTCACAGCAAACACTATTCTGTCCACTCCCACAAACACAACCTGCATTAACACACACCACACAATCCCACACTATACATTACTTTCAGTCTTCCAGATACACACTCCCTGTTCATACAAACCAACAATACTATCCTCTATTTACTCCACGCAGACCACCTTTCATCATGACAATTCCTAAACCCAGCCTTCCAACACACCATCTACAAATGCCCTTCCCCTCTCTTCACCAATTACACTCAAAGATACAGTCCTTACACTCCACTCCACCACACATATTACCTCTTCCAGACATCACAACTAACACAAACTCCCCTGACACACATACATCCCTCATACTCACCTCATACATTCATCTCCAAAACACATCAACACCCCCTGTAATACTCTAATTCCACTCACCAGCACTAACTCACATACAAATCCCTCACCGAAAACCACTAGATCAGTATACCCTCTCACTATTTCATAAAAACAATGCAGACGACACACATCAGCACATCAAATCAACACAAACTTCCATTATACTTCTCATCACACCCACTCCCACCCTCATGACTACGCAAAGAATACAAATCCCAACCAATCTTTACCCCTACATTCTCACTCTTCACAAACATCTACCATAAGCACCCCAACACAACAACATTCATTCACCCACCCCTCATCCATTGCACAATTTAGAGCCTTACATTATGATCCACATGCTCCTCCACCACCCCTAACACATAATCCATCCACACTAAACAGACACAAACAGAAAAAACAACGTGCCACTCTTAACAACTTCACATCCCCTTGTCTATTATATAAAAAGGCTACCCTGCAAAAAACAGTACACTCTTCATGTCTCTCTCAGACACCAAGTCCACCACCTACACACAGACCTAACAAAATGCCTCCTAAACCTGCTGTAAGAGAAACAATATATTGAAAAGCAAGACAATTGTGACCCTCACATAGTTATCACAACTAACAACACACCTGCTACAAGCTCAGAATATGCTGACCACCTTTCACCTAAACAAAACAACACCACCACTAACACTCTTTTTCTAACCTGCCAGCTCATAAATGCTCAGTCACTCTAAAAAAACAAGCACCACATCTACGACCTGCTCACAGACACACAACCTGACTTACTATTCATAACAGAATCATGGGTGGGAGATGACATGGCCCCAGTGTTGCATGAAGCCCTTTCTCTGGAATATCAAACCATCACACAAACAGTATAGGCAAGAAAGGAGGTGGACTAGCTATTATATCCAACATGCAAAAAATCTCAGTAAAACAGACATTTCCTTACACGTTTGTGAAGCCCTCCTCACCAGATGCCATCCCACTCCAACTACCACCTGTAACTTGCTCCTCCTATACAGACCTTCACCTAACAACTCTACTTTCCCAGATGCTTTTCTAGATACAGTCTCAAACCTTATTACATTATACTCAAACCTTGTGTATTCTTAGGGTCCTAAACATTTGGTTTGGCAAACCCAATATGCCCCATCCAAAAGCTATCACCACTGGCCTAGTTGCATTGAACCTATATCAGATTGTACACAATCCTATACACATTACTGGACACATCCGAGATGTCATTTTTGCTAAGTCTGAACTAGTTACCGTTTACAGCATCATGCCAATCACATGGTCAGACCACCATTTGATAACTTTCTGACATAAAACACCACAAATCAACACACCACACAACTACTTACATACATGCACCTACCGACCTTTGAGCAAACTCAATTTTGATGACTTAGAAACACAACTAACAGCCAACACAGAACTAGATACAATTAATTCTGTTCCAAAACCTTATGAGTGGCTACAGGAAGCTTTTGATAGCTAAAGCCACTCAGAAAAACTAAACAGGACAAAAGAAAACCAACACCTTGGAGAAACACAGAACTTAAAAAGATAAAGCAACACACTACACTTGTCTGGGGGAATTTGTGATTCACATTCTACTTTTTTAGTATATGGTTTGTGTCGCCCCTAGACCTATTTTCTCCCATTGCATTCTATAGAATTTCCTACAGTTTGCATTGTTCTGTGACTATTTACTTGTCTAATTTTGGTGTCTAGTGTATATATTGTGTATAATACTTACCTCCAGAAGGACTATTGTATTTGAAAACTAGACACCTAGGGGTCTCCAAGATGGGGTGACTTGTGGGGCTCTGATTTGGTTCTGTTACCTACAATCCTTTGCTAGCCTCAATATTTGGAGAAAAAAACACTTTTTCCTCACATTTCGGTGATGGAAAGTTCTGGAATCTGAGAGGAGCCACAAATGTCCTTCAACCCAGCATTCCCCCAAGTCTCCCGATAAAAATGGTATCTCACTTGTATGGTAGGCATAGTGCCTGCAACAGGAATAGATCACACAACGGTCAATGTTGGTACGTCATTAGGCAACTGTTGACCCTGGGGTGATCCATTCCTCACGCAGGCACTAGGTATAGGCACTCAAGTGGGGAAGTGTTTTTATCAGGACAGGAGAGGAATCACTGGGTGGTAGGAATGTTGTGGATCGCAGCATATTCCTGTAGGTTGTGTGACAGAAAAGCAAGAAAAATTGAGTTTTTATTCAACATTTCAGCTTTGCAGGGTATTCTGGGTAAGAAAACTTTGGGGAATCCACACAACTCACACCTCTGTGGACTCCCCCGGATGTCTAGTTTCCAGAAATGTTTGGTGTTAGTATGTTTCCCTACATAGCCGCCAAACCCAGGACCAAGAACACAGGTGCCTGCCTTACAAAACCAGTTTGTTTTGTGATAGATAATTTTGATATCTCCACAATACAATTTGGGCAGTGGAATTCGGGGCTGAACTAAATTGGGGAGCTCCCAAGAGAGCACCCTCTCTGTGCTTGCCCCCGCATTCACCTACTCTCTGGGTTGGGCTAACCCACTATTGCCCTGTTGCACAGACTGTGCTTGCGAAGGGACAACAGGACTCCCCTCATCACCTCCCTCACAATTTACAGGAAGGAGTTATCCAATGGGACTCCTCCAACTGAAAAATCACTCCCAGAGTCTGCGCCATTGTCCTATCCCTCAGATGCTGTCTCAGTATCTGCTGTCTCAGTCTCTGATCCTATGTCAGAGCTGTCCTCTATAACCAGAGTGACGTCAGCAGCAATCATCCATCAAGATGCCATCTCTGCTATTGGCTAAACTGTTGCTCTAAAACACTATCCTACATAGACAGTCACAGAATTGCTGGTGTGTGTGTGTGATACGTACAACAGTAGAGGCCACCTTACCTACGCTTCTTCCCTCAATCAGCACGTTCTTTCAAGACACTCAAACACCTTGTCACAGACCATTCGTCACAGTCTTTAGCATCTCCTGCACCTAGTCCAACAATCATTATTGGTGCTCCCACTCCCATGTCCTCCTCCTCGGATTCCCTCATTACCACCCAGCAAAGGTGCTCTTCTTCTCTCCATAGCCACCCCCCACCCCACACATACATTTCATTTGTATTATAGCGCAGGTAGTGGCTGACTTTACTAACGTACTCAGCTATTTACATAAAATACAGATTTGCTCTTTGCAGTAGTCATATAAACATTCTGCGCTTCCTTATGGCACTAAAACTGCCACTAGACAAAAGTCTGATCCTTTTGTAGCAGAAACATAATCACAAGACTTACTTGACTTCTTTATTGCTGCCTAAAAGCTACAGTTGAAATGCGTCAGTTGAAGTATGTGCACTGCTTTGAAGACGCAAGCTGCAACTTCAAGACAACTGGTGGAAAATATATATCTTATATATATATATATATATATATATATATATATATATATATATATATATATATATATAAAAGATATATACAGTATATATATAGATGACTTTTATATGTAGGTCTGGTTTTCCTGGAGGCCGATTGCAGCCCCCAGGGAAACCACACATGCACTGACAAAAGTGATATATATATAAGGATCTCTATAAATATATATCTATCTACATGGCTATATCTATATATATATATATATATATATATATATATATATATATAGATTTATATATGTATATAGATCTATATATACAGGGAGTGCAGAATTATTAGGCAAGTTGTATTTTTGAGGATTAATTTTATTATTGAACAACAACCATGTTCTCAATGAACCCAAAAAACTCATTAATATCAAAACTGAATATTTTTGGAAGTAGTTTTTAGTTTGTTTTTAGTTTTAGCTATGTTAGGGGGATATCTGTGTGTGCAGGTGACTATCACTGTGCATAATTATTAGGCAACTTAACAAAAAAATATATATATCCATTTCAATTATTTATCATTACCAGTGAAACCAATATAACATCTCAGCATTCACAAATATACATTTCTGACATTCAAAAACAAAACAAAAACAAATCAGTGACCAATATAGCCACCTTTCTTTGCAAGGACACTCAAAAGCCTGCCATCCATGGATTCTGTCAGTGTTTTGATCTGTTCACCATCAACATTGCGTGCAGCAGCAACCACAGCCTCCCAGACACTGTTCAGAGAGGTGTACTGTTTTCCCTCCTTGTAAATCTCACATTTGATGATGGACCACAGGTTCTCAATGGGGTTCAGATCAGGTGAACAAGGAGGCCATGTCATTAGATTTCCTTCTTTTATACCCTTTCTTGCCAGCCACGCTGTGGAGTACTTGGACGCGTGTGATGGAGCATTGTCCTGCATGAAAATCATGTTTTTCTTGAAGGATGCAGACTTCTTCCTGTACCACTGCTTGAAGAAGGTGTCTTCCAGGAACTGGCAGTAGGACTGGGAGTTGAGCTTGACTCCATCCTCAACCCGAAAAGGCCCCACAAGCTCATCTTTGATGATACCAGCCCAAACCAGTACTCCACCTCCACCTTGCTGGCGTCTGAGTCGGACTGGAGCTCTCTGCCCTTTACCAATCCAGCCACGGGCCCATCCATCTGGCCCATCAAGACTCACTCTCATTTCATCAGTCCATAAAACCTTAGAAAAATCAGTCTTGAGATATTTCTTGGCCCAGTCTTGACGTTTCAGCTTGTGTGTCTTGTTCAGTGGTGGTCGTCTTTCAGCCTTTCTTACCTTGGCCATGTCTCTGAGTATTGCACACCTTGTGCTTTTGGGCACTCCAGTGATGTTGCAGCTCTGAAATATGGCCAAACTGGTGGCAAGTGGCATCGTGGCAGCTGCACGCTTGACTTTTCTCAGTTCATGGGCAGTTATTTTGCGCCTTGGTTTTTCCACACGCTTCTTGCGACCCTGTTGACTATTTTGAATGAAACGCTTGATTGTTCGATGATCACGCTTCAGAAGCTTTGCAATTTTAAGAGTGCTGCATCCCTCTGCAAGATATCTCACTATTTTTGACTTTTCTGAGCCTGTCAAGTCCTTCTTTTGACCCATTTTGCCAAAGGAAAGGAAGTTGCCTAATAATTATGCACACCTGATATAGGGTGTTGATGTCATTAGACCACACCCCTTCTCATTACAGAGATGCACATCACCTAATATGCTTAATTGGTAGTAGGCTTTCGAGCCTATACAGCTTGGAGTAAGACAACATGCATAAAGAGGATGATGTGGTCAAAATACTCATTTGCCTAATAATTCTGCACTCCCTGTATATATATAGATATATCCATGTAGATAGACATATCTATCTACATGGATTGATATCTATATATAAATCTAAACATATATATATATACATATATATATACATATACATATACATATACATATATATATATACATATACATATATATATATATATATATATATATATATATACATATACATATAGATATGTATTTTTTTGGGTAGGAAACCCTACAACTACTAAAAATAAAATTGCCCACACAGGGGGTCGCCATGCCTATGGGCGACCCCCTGTCAAATTTTTTTTTTTTTTAATTAGCCTTCAGGGGTGGCACGATTGCACGCGATTGCGCCCCCCCCCCAGGGGGCCCCAATATTGAAATTTCTAAATATGGCCCCGTGGAGGGGGGGCGGCCCGTATTCCTAGGGCGGCCGACCCCCCCCCGAGTGAAATCCCTGGTGTCTAGTGGCGTTTCGTGAAGGAGAGTCTCCCCTTTCATACGAGGCCTTCCCAAACGTGGGGAAGGCAGTTTGGGGCTGTTTTCCCCATCGGAGCTGGAAGCGGCCCTCGCGGCATGCTGACGTTACAAAGGGGCGGGTGGAGGGCGGGGGGAGACACGGAAGCTCTTCCATGTCTCCCAGGGTTTTTAAAAAAATAAAAGAAAATCCTCGGGTGCGATGCACCCGAGGATTTTCCAACAGCCTCTCTGGTGTCGGCCACTGGTCGTGACCCGCACCAGGGAGGTAGTACCGACGCCCGCATTAAAGGGGTTAAGGTTGTACTTGGTTCTGCCAGCTGGTCTGTATCCCTCCCAAAAGGCTAATCACAGTGAAGTTGGCAAGTTTGTGATAGCACCTCTATCTTTCTGGGTCCAGATGTCAGAGTATTGTACTCTGGCAGGTACAGTCATGGACTCAAGCCAGCAATATATTTTGGGCTTTGTAGTTTGGATGAGGGGCATAAATGGTGTTAATCTAGATGACCAGCCCGGTCCATCGGGGACCTCGGGACAGTCGGTTCCCCTCAGACAGGCACAGGCCACAGCAGACCTTCCCCCCTCTGGGAACACCAGCACAGCACCCACCCAGAGGGCCCATACCTCTGTCCCCAGGACACGTCAATCAGCGGTGTGTCCACCACTACAGGGAACCCAGGCTAACCCACCACCCCAACAACAACAGGGACCTGGGGGCAGTGGTAGTGGGCACACGGTCCAGGGGACGGAGGCCTAAGGAAACAGGGGAACTGGGAGGGCAGCTGTGCGACAGGGGGGTGACAGGCCAAGGGAACCACTCTCCACGAGGCCCTCTCCTCCATCATGGGAGCATACCACCGCTCCCAGGAGACGATGGCGACGGTCCTGGCCAGGTTTCAGGAAATCCAGCTTCTGTAGGAGCAACAGTATATGGGGTTCAGGGAGGAACTGAGAAACATCAGTACCGCCATGGGTACCATCGTAGTGGCCCTGAATGAGTTAATCTCCACATTGCGGACCACTGTGGCACCTCAAAGGGCCCCTGACACTAGCATGGACCAAGAACTTGCTACCACCTCCGCCGGCGCTAGTGGACAGGAGGCCCTGACAGAAGACCAACCGGCCACCAGAACCCCACCCCCTGCAGAAGGAGAACCACCCCGCAAATGGGCCCTGAGATCCAGGAAGAAGACAGAGTAACATGTCAAGACCCCCGCCAGCAAAGGATACCGCCCTGATTGTCATCCCACTGTCCCACATTGTCACCCTGTCCAACCTTAAACTGCCCCAGCTCCACTTCCCACAGGCATTTGGACAATGCACCTGTGAACCTAATAGTCTGGACTCTGCCATGGACAATCCTCCACCATCACCCCTCACCGATTTGCAACCACCCATCCAAATTAGAGCACTTGAATAAACACACTTATTGCACATAAACAATCTGGAGTCTGTCTATGATTTTAACAAATGTATTAGACATGACAGTGCCAAAATTGTTAATCATATTGTGATGCCAACAAACCGCTGTCACACAGCTGTAGTCCATGGGGAAACAAAGTAGATGTCACGCAGTGGGGCCCACAGCTCTGAAAACGGAAGGGAAAGTCACAACACAGTTACCATACACTAAGGGAAAAAGTCAGACAGTAGAGAGGTAGGAGTCTTTAAGTAAATGTAATATGCCGGTATGTACTCTTACTTGTGTGTCACTGAAAATATTGCTCTACTACTGTGTTCCTGTTGTCTATGTCGTCCTCTCTGGCTTCCTCTTCTTCACTCTCCACAGGCTCCACAGCTGCTACAACACCACCATCTGGACCATCCTCCTGCAGAAAAGGCACCTGGCGGCGCAAAGCCAGGTTGTGAAGCATACAGCAGGCCACGATGATCTGGCACACCTTCTTTGGTGAGTACATTAGGGATCCACCTGTCATATGGAGGCACCTGAACCTGGCCTTCAGGAGGCCAAAGGTGCGTTCAATCACCCTCCTAGTCCGCCCATGGGCCTCATTGTACCGTTCCTCTGCCCTGGTCCTGGGATTCCTCACTGGGGTCAGTAGCCAGGACAGGTTGGGGTAACCAGAGTCCCCTAAGAGCCACACCCGGTGCCTCTGGAGTTGACCCATCACATACGGGATGCTGCTATTCCGCAGGATGTAGGCGTCATGCACTGAGCCAGGGAACTTGGCATTAACATGGGAGATGTACTGGTCTGCCAAACAGACCATCTGTACATTCATCGAATGGTAACTTTTCCTGTTCCTGTACACCTGTTCACTCCTGCTGGGGGGTACCAAAGCCACATGTGTCCCATCAATGGCACCTATGATGTTGGGGATATGTCCAAGGGCATAGAAATCACCCTTCACTGTAAGCAAATCCCCCACCTCTGGGAAAATGATGTAGCTCCTCATGTGTTTCAGCAGGGCAGACAACACTCTGGACAACACCTTGGAAAACATAGGTTGAGACATCCCTGATGATATGGCCACTTTTGTTTGAAAGGACCCACTTGCTAAGAAATGGAGTACTGACAGCACCTGCACTAGAGGGGCGATCCCTGTGGGTTGGCGGAAGGGTGACATCAGGTCTGCCTCCAGCTGGGCACACAGTTCATGTATAGTGGCTCGGTCAAGCCTGTATGTCAGTATGACATGTCTTTCCTCCATTGTCGACAGGTCCACCAGCGGTCTGTACACGAGAAGATTCCTCCATCTCCTCGCATTGCCCAGCGGACGGTGCCTAGGAAGGACAACAGCGAGCACAGAGTCAATCAACCCATAGGTACATTCCCACAGCTTGCGCACAACACGATTCACTATGCATTGAATGGTTTGTATGAGTGTTGAGGAAAGGCCTAGGTATGTGTGACGCAGTAGAAATTAAGCCATATGGGCCCTTGAAATGGCGGCTGCTGTGACCTGTGAAGTGTGACAATTGGATGTGAGGTCAATGCGCTGGCATGGCACACCGTGGCGGTAGGCGGTCGAAGACCGCGGCACAAAGCCGCATTGGTTAACATAGAATCCTATGGGTTTCACGAGCCAATGACGATGTGCGCCGGCGGTCGCGGTACACACCGCCGCGGGCGTGACCGCCATTTTCTATCTACTTAATCACTCGATACCTGATCTTCCACAGGAGAGGACCTACACTGCAAGTGCTGCTGTGACCTCGGTCTGGAAGAGACAATGGCTGCTGCGACTGGGGAAAGGCCCCTGCCTTCACTTCTGAAGAATTGGAGAAACTTGTGGATGGGGTCCTCCCCCAGTATGCGCTACTCTATGGTCCTCCAGACCAACAGGTAAGTACAGTGGGACCATGCTTTGTGGGCAATGCCTGGGTTGAGTCGGGTGGATGAAAGATGGTGGGGAGGGGAGCGATTGAGGCATGCATCAGACGACAGATGAGAGCATTGGCCACATGGCAAGGGTGGGGATGGGGGGCCACTCACATCAAGCATGCAGAAGGTGATGATTTTTTTTCTCCCCCTGTACATGTCACATAGGTCAGCGCCCACCAGAAAATCGCTATTTGGCATGCCATCGCCAAGGACGTCCGGACCCTGGGGGTCCACAACAGACGGGGGAACCACTGCCGGAAGAGGTGGGAGGACATCCGACGCGGGAGCAGGAAGACGGCAGAGGCTCTGCTGGGGATGGCCTCCCAACGTAGGAGGGTTGCCAGTCGTCAATTGACCCCCCTGATGTCCCGGATCCTGGCGGTGGCCTACCCCGATTTGGATGGGCGCGTGAGGACATCACAGCAGACACAAGGGGGTGAGTACACTCTCATTCTGGTGACTTTGTGCGCAGTGGAGGTGTCTGGGTGGGGGAGGTGGGCTGTGGGTATCTCTAGGCCAGGATGATTTCTGTAGGCTAAGCCCCTCCGTAAGGCATGGACCTGTGCCCCCGCCTCCCACCTCTGTAGGGTGCCAAGTACAGCTATTCAATGGCCCTGTGTCATCTATGTGTGCAGTTGTCGTCCATAGGCTTGTAGGCCATGTCCCACTGATTGAGTAGTGGACCCCAAGTGCGCAGCGTAGTGCAGGGGGCTTCTGTGTCTGTCCTCTCCGCCAACGGTAGCGGTAATCCATGCACTCAACATGTCTTTCTTTCTCCCCCTCCCCTTTTTTGTGGTCTTCCTGTTCATGTGTGCATTAGCATCATCAGGCGGAGGAGAAGTGGCATCGGACCACGAGGGAGCTGCATCCCACATGGCCCTGGAGGGCCATGCAACGGACTCTGAGTACACCAGTGGGACGGAGGGTGAGGGGAGCTCCACAGCGGGGACTCGTGCTGATGTCAGTGGCAGCGACTCGTCCTCTGAAGGGAGCTCCCTTGTGGTGGCGGCAACATCCGTGCCCCCCGCAACAACAGGTAGAGCCGCCACCCAGAGCACCAGCACCGCCCTCCCAGCAGCCCCTCAGTGTTTGCCCCGTGCCCGCTCTCCCAGGAAGGGGGGCATCTCCTTCGCCCCAGGCACCTCAGGCCCTGCCCCTGTCACCCCTGCTGCCCTCAGTGAGGAGGTCATTGACCTCCTGAGGACCATCATTGTTGGGCAGTCTACCTTTTTGAATGCCATCCAGGGTGTAGAAAGGGAGGTGCACCGGAGTAATGCATACCTGGAGGGCATTCATTCGGGTCAGGCTGCCAATCAGCGATCGTTCAATGCTCTGGCCTCAGCACTGACGGTAGCAATTGTCCCTGTCTCTAGCCTCCCCCCTCCAACTTCCTCCACCCAGACCCAATCCCCTGTACCTCTGCCTATCCCAGACACACCTACAGACCAGCCTACACACACCTCAACACCCAAGGGAAGCTCATCCAGACATAAGCATCACACTTCACACAAGCATTCACACAAGCAACATCCACATGCAGACACACCAACACCCACTGCCTCCACTGTGTCCCCCTCCTCCTCGTCTCCCTCCTCCCTCCCTGTGACGTCTCCACTCACACTTGCATGCACAACATCTTCAGCCACTACGTCCATCACCAGCACACCCACCAGAACACTCCGCACACGTGCAGTCACCACCCCACCACCATTAACACGTCCCCTGTGTCCTCTCCCAGTGTGTCTGTCACCCCCTCTTCCAAACCACACAAACGCAGGCAGCCACCCACCCTACAGCCATCCACCTCACGACAGCCTCCAGCCCAAGCACCTGCACCCAAAGACACCAGACTTCACACTCCTACAACCACATCCTCTTCCTCCACTCCCATACCCACTACACCGAGCCGTCCCTCTCTTTCCAAATTGATTTTCCTTTCCAAACTTGACCTCTTTCCAACAACTCCCCCACCCCGTCCATCTCATAAGATTGCAATCAGCACCTCAGCCACCACCAAACCAGGACCTATCAAGACTGTTGTCCAAGGACTGTGGAGTCCCCCACCCTCAAGGGCAACTAGTTCTGGTAGGAGCCAAGGCACGGTCAGCCCACCCCTGTAAAAACACCCAAAGTTCACCAGTGCCCGGCACGAGAGGCCAAGGACACCAGGGACCAAAATCCCTACCCTGGCTCCGGCTGGAAGTGGGGTGCCACCTGGCACACCGCCAAAGGTGGGAAAGGGCCACAGATGACCAGGGAAGGGTGGGAAGGGCAGCACGCCCGACAAGTCCGGCAGCAGGCCAGCTGCCCAGGAGGGCCCCACCAGCCCCATCCCAGGTGTGCAGGAGGGCCCCGCCAGCCACAGCCCAGCTGCCCAGGAGGGCCCCGCCAGCCACAGCCCAGCTGCCCAGGAGGGCCCCGCCAGCCACAGTCCAGCTGCCCAGGAGGGCCCCGCCAGCCACAGCCCAGCTGCCCAGGAGGGCCCCACCAGCCACAGCCCAGCTGGGCAATGAAGGAGCGCCAGCCACAGCCCAGCTGGGCAATGAAGGAGCGCCAACTCAAGCACTGCTGAACACGGCAAGGACCGCTGAACAGGGCAAGGACCACCAAGGCAAGCACCGCTGAAAAGGGCAAGGACCGCTGAACAGGGCAAGGACCGCCAAGGCAAGCACCGCTGAACAGGGCAAGGACCTCTGAACAGGGCAAGGACCGCTGAACAGGGCAAGGACCGCCAAGGCAAGCACCGCTGAACAGGGCAAGGACCGCTGAACAGGGCAAGGACCGCCAAGGCAAGCACCGCTGAACAGGGCAAGAACCGCCAAGGCAAGCACCGCTGAACAGGGCAAGCACCGCTGAACAGGGCAAGGACCGCCAAGGCAAGCACCGCTGAACAGGGCAAGGACCGCTGAACAGGGCAAGGACCGCCAAGGCAAGCACTGCTGAACAGGGCAAGGACCGCCAAGGCAAGCACTGCAGAACAGGGCAAGCACCGCTGAACAGGGCAAGGACCGCTGAACTGGGCCCTTCATCTCAAGCACCGCTCCACTGGGCCCTTCATCTCAAGCACCGCTCCACTGGGCCCTTCATCTCAAGCACCGCTCCGCTGGGCCCATCATCTCAAGCACCGCTCCGCTGGGCCCTTCATCTCAAGCACCGCTCCGCTGGGCCCTTCATCTCAAGCACCGCTCTGCTGGGCACCGCCGTCTCAAGCACCGCTGCACTGGGCCCTTCATCTCAAGCACCGCTGCACTGGGCCCTTCATCTCAAGCACTGCTGCACTGGGCCCTTCATCTCAAGCACCGCTCCGCTGGGCCCTTCATCTCAAGCACCGCTCCGCTGGGCCCTTCATCTCAAGCACCGCTCCGCTGGGCACCGCCGTCTCAAGCACCGCTGAACTGGGCCCTTCATCTCAAGCACCGCTGGCCCATTGGCGGAAGGGGCAGTGCTGCATCTGTGTCGGGCAGGGCTGCACGAAGCACTCTGGGCACCAGTCCCCCTCCAGAACCAGTGGACACTGTCATCCACTTGAGAGACTGTGGCTTTGCACAACCCAGGATGTAACAGTGGGCAAACCACCCACTGTAGAGACTTGAGAGACTGTGGCTTTGCACTCCCCAGGATGGTACAGTGGGCAAGCCACCAACTGTATGGACTTGAGAGACTGTGGCTTTGCACTCCCCAGGATGGTACAGTGGGCAAGCCACCCACTGTATGGACTTGAGAGACTGTGGCTTTGCACTCCCCAGGATGGTACAGTGGGCAAACCACCCACTGTATGGACTTTAGAGACTATGGCTTTGCACTCCCCAGGATGGGACAGTGGCCGTGGAGGCCCCTCGTGGATCTAGCGTTGTGTACTCATGTGGCTGAGGTGCCCCCCCTTCCCTTCCCCCTGAGGTGCCTGTAGTTTTTCTATCTGATGCCCCTGCAGTGTTCTCTCCGTTCGTGTCAGGTATCCTGTGTGGGCCTTGCCCATGTGATTTGGGCCCAGTGGTCCACGGACAATGACAGCTAAAATTATCGGACTTTTAATATTTATGTATATATTAGTTTTAAATGTGTGATATTTTTATATGCCGATAATACAATATATTCAACTGTTTATGATCATTTCATTTTGTCTTTGCATTCTTCCGGGGGGTTTGGGGGTTGTAACAGTGATGTATTGCTATGCATTGATGTGTGTGTTGTAGTGGGTGAGGGTGGTGGTGGGTGTGTAGCGTATGTGTGCCCGTAATATTTTCTCCTCCTCCCTCCCCTGTGTTGTAGGTGCAGTACTCACCGTAGTCTTCTGAGCCGGCGTTCGTGCTCCTGGTAGAGGAGCAGGAATACAATAGCTGGTAGGATGTGTAGTTCGGGTTCCATGCTGTCCAGATTCCTCGTGGGGTGTATGGAGGTGAGCGTTTTCCGTTTTAAATGTCTGTTTCCGCCGTGTTTTTATCGGCGGGGCTACTGCCCTGGAAAAGGTGGCGGATTGGTGGGTTGTGATAGGGTGGGCGGTACATTCACTCCCGCCTGTCTGTTGGCGGTGACCGCCGCACTGTTTGTTTGTCCCGCCGTGGCGGTCGGAGTGTTAAAGTGGCGGTCTCTGTTGGCGGTTTCCGCCAGGGTCAGAATTCCATTTTTTAAACCGCCAGCCTGTTGGCGGGTTAGCCGCCACTTTAACACCGACCGCCAGGGTTGGAATGACCCCCAAAATGTTTTAAGCAATACAAACGTGCATTCACGCATAAAAATACCAGGCCTATTGCCTTGCTCAAATCTTGTTCAAACAATACTGCTCATAGGTGGTGTTTATGATTAACAACAAAATCTAATTCATTACTTTCGTCCTTTATACAATGCAGTTCTTGTTAGAATGGTAGGTTTAGGCCTGTGGGCATGTTTGATTTTTGCATCTGCTAGAGTATTGTTTGACTGTAAACAGCACAAACCCCATCTAAGGAGCACACATTAATGCGACACGCGAACTGCTCTGTCATATAATGACAGTTCACACTTTCACTAAACGGTTGTCCTTAATCAAAATTCTGATGTAAATAAGCATCTAATGACTTTGCTTATTTCCAGTCAATTTTAAGGAAAACAACACTAATTGGATTAATGACAGAACTGCGACTTGAAAGAAACCTTTACAGAGATTCTTGGCAATCCCATTTAAGTGGCAATTAGAGGAGAAAAGGAGTGGTGTAGAAAAGAATGCGCGGGAAGTTCTGAGATTCTCCGCAGCAAAGGCCTGTTTAAGGAGCACCTCGATCTCTCCTACTAGTTAAACGCAAAGCCTCCTCCAGTAGCTTTTCATACTTATCGAGGCATGTTTTGAGTTGATCTTACAGCCACTTTACTGGAGAAACCTGTAATATCACCATATTACCAAACAAGTAGACGTAAGCATGCGAAATATAAAGATTGAGGCAGTAAAAAATCCTCTAAGGATAACATATTTTCTTTTATTTGGAGAGGCTTTATTGAGCATTGCCTGGAAAGATGGCTAGCCAGACGTGTAATATTTACAGCAGCCGCTGTTTTGAGCATTTTTTCGTCTATCGGTGCGGCCCTTTGGCACTGCTGTGCGCTTGCAGGATTCACATTTTTTCAATTTTTCAGTCCCGCTGTTATACTGGCTGCTGGCATATATATCGAAGTGCTCCAGAATGAGGTACTGTACTGTGATAAACTCCCATAGCAATGAACGTCCAACAAGCCAACGCATGCACAATTAGATTAATGAAAATTACCGACCACCGTGACGAGATGGACTCTTGGGGCGAGGAATGGAAAACGCGTGCGTAACCAGAAATTCCTGAATGCCTGGCAAAAGACTGCTATTTGAGCATCATATTACACTTATGTTAAAGTTAGCAGACCATTTTTTCTATTTCTCTCCGAGCAGCATGGATGCACATTGTGTAAATACTTTGCAATTGTCTCTCAGCTAGGAGCCATATCGGGCTGCTTGGGTGTGTGTGTGACCTGGATCATGGCCTTTAGACCTCAGATTGATCCATTGTTTCTCTTAATTATCATTTAGAATGCAATCGCCTACAAATGTCGGCTTCTTATCTCAGCACTTTAGAGCCTGTTCACATACTGCATTTTGTACTACATAAAGTAGTACTGCAGCTTCCACTGCTCTTGTTTCACCTGGTCGGAAATCTCCACCATGGTGGCAAAGATCTCTGGACACACAAGGAAAACATTTCGGCAGTAGGGTCAAGGAGGTGGGGGTGGAAAATGGTGAATACTTAATACTAATGGCAGGAGATTAGGTAAATGTTAGAGGGACGTCCTAATACAAATACACACCCACAAAAGGGTATGACCATTGCCATTTACAAACTATGGTTATACAGTTACTACATCACTAAATGTATTAAAATAGGTGTAAATGTATTCCAGACCAGTCAAACACAACACATGGCTATTCAGAGATGCACAGTCCCATAAAAAGCACTGGTGACAGGGGAATAAAATAATACCCTATAGTTACTTAATAATCGAACTAAATAAAATAATGAACATAAACTATACGCAAATATACACATACACACACAGACAGTCATATACACAAACATATGTATGTATTACCCAGTTACCCATTGGTGGTCACTACTGGGTAGTTATAGTTAGGTCAGTGTTTCCCCTAGGAAACGTGTTTTTTGTATTGTTAATAACTTTAGCACCGTTTGATGTATCTTCATGTAACATTCCAGAAAAATGTTCTTTTTTTTTTGCCTAGTTTGTGCATGGAAAGCTTTGGGGGTGATCAGTCAAGTAGGGAAAGAGAAAAGGGGGGGTCCCAAAACACAAAATCACTATGCATTTTCCATGGACATCTTTAAGAAGCACAACCAGAAAAGCTGTAAAATAGAATTACATAAAATTCAACAGGAAGCTAGGCTCCAAAAATAGTTGTATAACCTTCTGATTGGCCCATGAAGCTATATTCCTCTTTGGCCACTTCGTTCCCATGGGTGACACATTTCTATGGGAGTGAGCACTCTGAATGGCTGCGAAATGAGAAAAAAGATGCTGGCAGCTATTACATGGCTCAGGCCTGATTTAGAGTTTGACTGAGGGTGTTACTCTTCCACAAATGTGACAAATGTCCCATCCACTGTATTACAATCCTATAATAGCCTATGGAGATTGCAATACGGCTGACAGGATATCCGTCCCGTTTTTGACGGAGTAACCCATCCACCAAACTCTAAATCAGGCCCTTGGTTTCCTGTATTGAAGTTAAAAAAATAACATAAGGAGCAGGGTAAGGATATCCTGGGCCTTTGGCATGCGTGGGAGACACAGTGGGACTCCCCCCCAGCTTGAGGCCAAAATGCAAAAATATTCAACAGGTTTTTCCTCTAATCCACAGAAGTCCCATTTGGGCAGGTGTACTCTATCCCCTGGGGGTGGATCTGTTATTGGAAAGAAGGGGGTATGCGACCCTCTCTTCAAGCCGGTATCAACACAGAGAACCCCATCCCTTTGGGCGAATGTATTTATTAAGGGGAAGGAGGCTCATGGCCAACCTCCCACAGCCTAAGGAGGCCCCAGGGATCCCATCTCCCCAGGACCAAATTCAAAGTGAAGAGGTAGGGGGCCATGTCATGTCATTCCCAAACCTAAGGAGGCCAGAAGAACCCATCCACCGGGGCTGTATTAAAAATTGTAAGGGATGTCATATGAGATGTCATCAATGATCTCATAAATGATGTAACAGAACATTTCATGAGTGATGTAATATGTGAGGTGATACTGTCAGGTCCTAAGCAGTGCATGGCGGGGGCCCATGTTATACTTAGATATGCTAACTATAACTGGTGATTTTCTGTCTATGGTTTTTAGAGTTCAAAATTTTAAATTTGTTACTTACTAACCAAAATGTCATTTTAAACTATGGTGTTTTATATATATATATATATATATATATATATATATATATATATATATATATATATATATATATATATATATATATTTTTTTTTTTTTGTTTACTTAAGAAAAACAAAGGTTACAGGGACTTCATAGTTAAGCTTACTTTTTATAGTACGAAAGCATAGAAATTCTACAGTTAGAGTTACCTCAATTAACTATAACTGGTGCCTTAACAGTTTTTTGCTAACATTTTTACTGCAAATAATTGATATTATCCATGATGTTATCAAAGATGTCATGATTTCTGTAATTTGTGGAGCAATTAGCAGTGCATGGATATGGCACAAGTAATAGTTACCATAGGGCACGAGTTACAGTAACTCTAACTATAACTGGAAAATTTCTATTGTTTTGTACATTCAAAATGTGCGCCTAACTATAACATCCCTGAAACCTTTGGTTTTTAAGTGTATTTCTATGCTTTCTTTTCTAATTCTGTTTCCTAACTATAACATCCCTGTAACCTTTATTTTTTTAGTGGATTTCTATGTTTTATTTAAACCTATAGTATTTTTTATTACTTTACATGAATCCAACCACTGCCACTCAAGGCCTTTGGCCGTCCGCAGCAGTGGTTGGCCACAGGGCATGGTCTCTGGCCAGGCCCTGAGGCCAACCCCCTATAAGCATCCAACCTTGCACCGTGCACAACCTTTGTCAGTGCACAGCAGGGGTTTCCTTACAAGGGCTGTCCTGCAGCCAGTCACTGCGGCCTAACCCCATAACCACCCAACCCCATGCTGTGCATGGTCCTTTGGGCATGACAGAAGTTGGCCGTGGCCTCTCTGGGTGTCAGAATAGGTGTGAGAGGGTATATCTGAGGGTGAGAGTGGGTGTGAGAGTGTCTGCCTGGGTGTGAGAGTGTGAGTGTGTACATCAGTGTTTTAGTGGGTGCGTCAGTGTCTGCGCAGCTCTGTGGGTGGGGGCATAATGTTATCAGTTGGTAAGTGAGTGGGGGTACAAGAGTCTGAGTGGGTCTGTGAGTGGGTGTGTGACTGTCTGAGTGGGTCTGTCAGTGGGCATGTGTCTGAGTGGGTGTCTGAGTTGGAGAAAGAGATTGAAAGAGAGAGAAAGACAGAGAGACAGAGAGAAACAAAGTGAGAGGGAAAGAGATAATGACTTTTTGTTAGGCTTTTCTGCACAGTTTTAAAAAATAAATATATTTGTAATTTAAAAAAAAAGTAAGATGATCTTTTATATGATCCTTAAATATTTTTGCTTTACAAAAAGAAAAAGAAAAGAAGGAAAAGAGTCCAGCTGGACTCGAAACCTCAGTGCTCAGTGTGGAGGTCAGTGACCTTAATGCTGAGCTATTGTGCTTTTTGTTAACTTTTTTTGAGCCATTTATGGGCTATCTAAGACCGCAGGGGAGCCCTCAAGGGCTCCCCTGCAGTCGCTACATGTTTTCTTTTTATAATCTGCACTTTACAGGCTATGTGGGACTGCAGGGGAAGCCTCAAGGCCTCCCCCACGGTCCCATCGCTTCAGGAACCAAGGAGCTGCTTTTACCAGTGGCTCCTTGGACGCGGAAGCAAACCTTACATTTCTATTCCCTGTACATATACCTGCGCTCAGAGAAAAGAGGTAAAAGCTTTGCTTTTTGACAGTGGGAATAGTTTGACAGGACCCACTGTCAAAAAGCCAAATGGTTGCTTCAAAGCTGCAGCCAAGCCACAACAAACAGTTGTGCCCCGGCAGTGGGCACCCTGGGACATAGCAGGAGCCACCCCTGTGGGGTGGCGGACTCCTGGGCCATCAGTGGCTCAATCAGGTGGGCCACGCAGGCCCCCTCCACTGTGCACATAGCTCTGGGGAGGTGGTGGTCCCTGGGACTACAGGGGGTCCAAAACAGACCATGTTCACTTTACTAACTCTTTGCCCCCCACATACTATATAAATATAGCCCCAGGGATGTGGTGGTCCACAGGGACGTGGGGGGAGATATGCGGTCCCCAAAGCACAATTTAAATATAGCCCTGGGAGGTGGTGGTACCCTGGCCAGCATTCAATAAAAAGAAAGCCCGGGGGAGGTGGGGTGGTGGTCCCCGGGGCACTGGGCCGTGCACGCCCCCCCGGAAATAATTAGAACTTTGCCCCAGGGAGGTGGTGGTCCGTGAGTCTGTAGGAGAGACAACGGGCCTTCCGCACACAATTCACGCATTTAGGCCCAGGGCGGTGGTGGTCGTTGGGACGGGGGGCGCAGGCCCCCCTACATAAATGACTAAACTTCTCCCAGGGAGATTGTGGTCCCCGGGGCTGTGGGTGGTTGAGGCCCCGCATAGTTAAAATGATCAATGCCCCAGGACCTGGCCAACCTGGGGGCCTTTCAGAAAACAAGCATGGGATCCTGCACTTGTTTTTTTATAAAAGAATTTGCAGCAAATTTGCGAATATTATGATTTTGCAGCAAAACCAAACAAAAAAAACAAATGCTTTTTTGCCTGGTGGGGGGTTTCCTCTGGGAGCCCACCACCAGAGCTAAGGGGTCAGGGTGTCTGTAGCCTGGCCCCTTTTCTTTTTTTCACGTTTTTGGCTGGGAAACAGATAAAGCCGTGTCCCTGGATGGTTGCCAACACTTCCTGGTTAAAGTGTTGGCAGCCAATGAGAGCTGTACATTTCCCTGCACAAGTTCATCTTTTTTCGTGAGTACTTTGTGGCCAGAGATATACAAATTTGAATTTCTCTAAATTTCTCATAAACTACTGAAAAGATTTACACCAAATAAGCAAAAGATCAATCTGCGTAACAAAAGCTGCACTGGTATGTCACTTTTAATCTTTAAGCTGTTTGGCAGCCCTGATGTGTTTCTGTCTCATGACCTTTATCAAAGGGAGTCAAGCAGTCTCAAACACTATTATTGACCATTCGTAGAATTGCAGATTTGATACTTTTGGTCCTCTAGTGGCCCTCCTGATTGGAAAGCAGTGAAATAGCATTCTGGAACATGTGGTCACTGCAATATTTTATCTGCCCCCCAGTGAGAGTTTTATGTCATTTTGTTGCCTTTATTGTGCAGCTTAGAATTTGCATTGGGTCAGAAAAAAAGGAATACGTTTGGTATTCCATCAATATTTGTATCCTTCAGTGGGCTTTTCCTGCCACCAAGCTCTTTACTTTGAATGCATTTTGTAAAAATGTGCTTTTCCAGCCTCCGTTCCATCGCAGTCATATTTTCAAAGCTGCACTGACCCATACCTTGGTTTGTATCTATCTATATAGACATATATATATATAGATATATATGTATATATATATATATATATATATATATATATATATATATATACATACATATATATATATACTGTTGTCTACAATCTATCCTTCTCAACTCTGATCTTGACATTGAGGAATTCAATTTCCTCCATGTCAATGTTGTTGGAAAATCTCAAATTCAAATAATTCAGGTTAATGCACTCCACAAACTCTTCAGCACTTTCTATATGTCCTCAGCAGCTGACAAAAATGTTGTTTAAGTAATGCAAACACATTAAAATGTTCATATTCCAGGCATCCAGTGGAGAGCTATTGAGGGCTTGCTTTCCCCCCCAGTCAATATGCAAATTAATATAAGGGGGTGAAGCAGGTCTTCATCACTCTCCCATACTGCTATTCTCAATTCTCATAGTTAAAGAGGAAAATATTATGTCTCAAACACTACTCCCTTATATTAATCAGCATTTTGCTGAGCCTGTAAAATCTTACTGATCTTGCTCTCAAAATTTGTCCAATTATTTTATTTTGCCTGATCCATGAATTTGCGGATCCACAGGTGGATCCATGGATCCAGGGTCCTGCAGATCCTTAGGTGGAACCAGAAATAAATTGGAAAAAAACACCCACTGCATCAAACCTCATGCTGTGCATGGGCGAAGGTTTGGGTGTATGCAGGAGAGTTGGCCGGAGAGCCTGGCCATTGGCACTGATTATATTTATGTTTGTGCCTGCTAAAAAAACATAGCAATTCACTGAAAAAAACAAAGGTTATAGGGAGGTTATAGTTACGTTCTGAATTTACTCGCACAAAACCATTTAAATTCAGCAGTTACAGTTATTGTTAACTCAAGTAACTATAACTGGCACCATAAGGTAACTATAACCCGCGCCTTCGCCATGTACTTCCAATTACTCCACATATTACATCATTGATGACATCTTCTGTTGTATCTTGATATTATCACTGCAACATTTGCAATAACATTATTGATGAGACAACTGTGCATGGAGGTACGAGTTATAGTTACCTTAGGGCCCATCCCGCTGCTCCGGGCACTGCTACCTCCCCGGGGCAATCTTATGCATAATGCAGGAGGGGCCCAGTGGCCCCCTGTGCCCCGGGGATCACCACTCCCGGGGCTACGCTTTATTTAGAGAGAGGGAGCCACGGCCCCCCTGCTGCCCTGGAGAATACATCCCTGGGGTAAATATTTACAAAAAGAAAGGAGGTCCCTAGGGGGCCCTGCACCCCAGTGATCACCTCCCCCAGGGCTAAGTTCTCATGGAACATCTGATGGCCCTGGAGACCACTACTTCCCTGGACCGGCTCCTGAATGCCCCGGAGTACCCACCCCCAGGACATTGCTGCAGCTGAAGCCAAGCCACATCAAGCACTCTACTGTTTGACAGAGGGACCTTTTAAGCAGGCCCGCTGTCAAACAGCTGAGCTTTCATCTCTTTCCCCTGCATGTGTGGAGGGGACAGAGGTAAAATACTTCAGCAAGCATGGAGGTGGTGTCAAAACAGATATGTGCTTGCTGAAGCAATGCCACTGCAGGGGAAGCCTGTAGTGACGGTTTCTTCATTCCTGAATGCCTCACGCTATGTCTTCTCGCGGATGTGAGAATGAGCAAGTAGTTTTGAGACCAACTTTACATCCCATTCCTTGTCCCAATATGGCTTGGGAAAGAGTAGGTATTGATATCATGGGACCTATTGGTGAAAATTAAAGGTTTCTGCTGGTTATGGTGGATCATTTTTCAAAATGGCCGGAGGTGAGTATTGTACAAAAAGCTGATGCAGTTAGTATCATTAGATTTATGGATGAAGTATTTGTGAGAGAAGGCTTACCGAAATGTATTGTGTCGGACAATGGTTCGCAATTTGTATCTTCTGTTTTCCAAGATTATATTAGAAGGAATGGTATTCAGCATAGAACTACCTCGTTATATCATCCCGCGGGTAATGGATCTGTGGAGAGATTCAACCGAGTACTTAAAGGTATAATTCAATTGTCTAGTTGTAACCAATTAGTGTGGGAAACAGAATTATGGAAAACCTTATGGGCTTTTAGGTTTACCACATGTGTGAGTACTAATGCTAGTCCTTTTGAGCTCATAAGAGGAAGGACACCTATGTCGAAGGACAATGTGGGATGGCTAAAAGTTGCTAAAAGAGTGGAATGGAGTCCGGAAGAGGTGAAGAAGAATATTGAAAGAGCTCAGGATAAATACAAAAGATATTTTGATGACGTCCACAAGAGTAAAGAAATCAAATTGTGTGTGGGAGATGTAGTGAGGGTTAAAACTAGTAAGCACACAGGTAAATGTCAAAGTAGATTTTCATCTCCCCTCAGAGTAGAGGCAGTGTATGATAATTCTGTAAGGTTAAGTGATGGCAAAATACGGCACATGGCCGTGTTCTCGTTATGTAAAAGGACAAGTGAAACGAGACAAGGGAGTGTTCGGGATGGTCAGATTTGTAAGGAATGGTTGGAAGATGAGATGAATGTGCAGGAGTGTGTGAATCAAGGTGAGAGGAGTGAGCAGGAATGTTTGAATCAACATAAGAACGTTCCTAGTGCTCCTAGTAATGCAGATGACATGTCTATGTCTTCTCGCGATGCATGCGGATCACAGGGTGTTCTTAGTGGGAATGTGAAATGGAGTAGTTCTGGCAGAAGAATCTGTAAACCTAAAAGATTGGAAGATTATTATTCTTAAAGGTATATTTTAAATGATCTTTAATTGTATTGTTTGAAGTGAAGTAGTTTCATATGTATGATTTGTTTGGTTTTATTGGTTGTATTGTTTGTATTGGTTGTATTGTGTTTTTTTTTATATATTGTAAAAGGGGAAGATATGTAGTGACGGTTTCTTCTTTCCTGAATGCCTCACGCTATGTCTTCTCGCGGATGTGAGAATGACGGAGTGGCATTCGAGAATGTGGAGATCGGCGAGGATTGAGGGATGGGCGGTTAGCTCGTTTGCTAGCACTGCGCGTCTCCTTTTTACTAATGGAATAAAATACAGATGAAGTACACCAAGGCCCTCATTACAACTTTGACGGGCGGCGGAGGCCGCCCGCCAAAGTTGCGCCGCAGGAATACCGCACCGCGGTCTGAAGACCGCGGCTGGCATTCCAAGTTTTCCCCTGGGCTGGCGGGCGGCCGCCAAAAGGCCGCCCGCCAGCCCAGGGGAAAACGACCTTCCCACCATGAAGCCGGCTCGTAATCGAGCCGGCGGAGTGGGAAGGTGCGACGGGTGCTACTGCACCCGTCGCGTATTTCACTGTCTGCTATGCAGACAGTGAAATACAAGCGGGGCCCTCTTACGGGGGCCCCTGCAGTGCCCATGCCATTGGCATGGGCACTGCAGGGGCCCCCAGGGGCCCCGCGACTCCCCCTCCCGCCATCCGGTTCCCGGCGGGAGAACCGCCAGGAACTGGATGGCGGGAGGGGGAGTCGGAATCCCCAAGCCGGCGCAGCAAGCTGCGCCGGCTTGGAGGATTCCTTGGGGGCAGCGGGAAACCGGCGGGAGACCGCCGGTTTCCCTTCTCTGACCGCGGCTAAGCCGCCGCGGTCAGAATGCCCCGCGGGGCACTGCCGGCCTGTCGGCGGTGCCACCGCGTCCCGCGGCCCTGGCGGTTACAAACCGCCAGGGTCGTAATGAGGGCCCTAGTCTCTACGTCGCATCTTTACAAAGCCTTAAGGCTTCCTCGCCATGCTAGGTAGCGCATAAGGGCATTTTATTAAAATAAATTATTTTTTTTAAAAGAAAGAAAGAAAAAAGTATGGATTGCGAGGGAGCCCTCTGCGACCTTCACACTGAGCCATGGGGGTTCGAGTCCAGCTGGACTCATTTCAGGTTTAAAAAAAGAAATATATATATATATATATATTGTATTGTATTGCATTGTATTGTAATCGTATTTATATAGCGCTTACTACCCCTGACGAGGCATCGAAGAGCTTTTCGGTGAGTAGCACGCTACTCTGGAGCCCAACAAGAATTAGTGATGGATTAGTATCGGGAAATAATGAGTACAGTTTTAGTATTATTATGAGTTAATTTGAGCCAGGGATATGAGAGTTTGTAAGTTAGATTGACTGGAGTAATGGAGGGGTGGAGGAGGAAAGAAATCCAGAAATGTTAATTGGGAGTATATCCTTAATTTACTCAACCCAAAGGCTTGGGATGTGTAAAGGGGGGTAGAGGAGGGAAGAGTATGTGGAAGGGTTAGGGAGAGCATAGTAGCAGGGTGAGATAAATGCAGAAGAATTTAGTAGGGTTGTGTGGGAGGTCACAGTAGTAGAGTGAGGTTTGGTGAGTTAGATGTGGAAGTGGAATGAAGAGCTTAGGCAGAGTTATTTAGGAGATGAAAGTAGTAGAAAGGATTTGGGATGAGTCAGACAGAGAATGGAGGATAGTTTGATAGAGACATGACATATATAATGATGGGTAGATAAGTGTGATAAGATGAGAGCAGGCATTCATATATACCTAGTATAACAACCCACCCCGGAGCCATGCAATGACCCTCAAACATGCCAAGCACAGAAACAACATATACATATACATACATATATATATATATATATATATATATATATATATACATACACACACACATGAATACACACACATATGCACATACAATTCATAATTAGAACCATGGGTAAAATATACTTAGTCAAACAGGTTTAAAGAGTCTGTATGTATTTTATTGTTATGACATAGTAGCTATACATATTTTCTAAAGAAACTATAAATAACTAGAAATATACACATAATCAGAAAAAAATATTTATCAACATAGGCATATGCAGTTCATAGTTGTTTGAATATGGTGGTTATGAAGGAAAGAGCCAACTCTTGAGTAGTTTTCTGAAGACAAGAAAGTTATCTGTGGGTCTTATAGTTGGGGGTAATGAATTCCATAGTTTGGCTGCTTGAACAAAGAAGGATGTACCACCTATAGTCTTTTTCTTGTATGGTGATGTTCTGAGGCGGGGTGCCAATCTTGAGCGGAGGTTTCTTTGTTGGATGTATTTGGTAATTTTGTTTCTGATAAAAAGCGGTCCTGTTCCATGTATAGCTTTGTGGGTGATACAAAGCAGCTTGAAAGTGCATCTTCTGGCAACAGGTGACCAGTGTAGTGCTCTCAAGGCAGGGGAGATGTGGGCTTGCGGCTTTACATGTAATAGTAGCATGGATAGTAGCCTGGCTGTGGAATTCTGGATACGTTGTAGTATTTTCATAACAGACAGAGATGATCCATGGTAGAGGCCATTGGCATAATCCAGTTTGGATAGTACAAGCGAGATAGTAGCTTGCACTTTGTGTGGAAATCCGAGGTGGGGGAAGATGCGTCGTAAAGTCTTCAAGGTGATGAAGCTTGTTCATGCTAATTTGTCCACTTGGGCATTCATAGTTAACTTGGAATACATGGTGATTCCTGGGTTTTTAACTTCCTTGGATAATTTAGGAGGTGGCCTGAGATCATCAGGCCAAACGCACAGAGGGTCATCATTTTTCTAGTCACCACATTTGAGTATTTCTGTTTTGGAGGTATTTAGTTTGAGATGGCTCCAGGTTATCCACTGTTTAACGGCTCTGAGGCAACTGAAGATTTCTGAGTTTTCAATGTTTTTGGGGCATTCTAATTTAAGTAGTATTTGTGTGTCATCTGCATAGTTGTAGCATGTGAGATGGAAATCATTGATCAGTTCTGGTAAAGATATCATGTAGATGTTGAAAAGCAAAGGTGAGATGATTGACCCTTGGGGGACCCATGCTTTTGTGAGGTAGGGTTCGGATGAGAAGGGGGGCGAGTGGATGATATTAGATCTTTTTTGAAGATAGGAAGTAATCCAGTCGAGTGCAATCCCTTGTATGCCGGCTTTGTGGAGTCTTTGAGTTAGGGTGTCACAGTCAACCGTATCAAAGGCAGCTGAGAGGTCCAAGAGAAGTAGTGCAGTAACTCCATTTAGGTCGACTGTGTTTTTAAGATCATCCCAGATTGTTATGAGTGCCGATTCAGTGCTTCTTCCTGGGCGGAATACAGTTTGGAAGTCTGAAAGTATAGAATTGTGTTCAATGAATTGTGACATCTGGGCGAATGCTGCTCTTTCTATCAATTTGCCCAGGAAAGGTCCATTTGTGATTGGTATGTAGTTGTTGGGGTCTTGCGGGTCTAGGTTTGTTTTCTTTAATAAAGGCCGTATGTATGCCTTTTTCAGGTCTACAGGAAAAGTTCCTGAAGTTATAGAGTTGTTGATGATTCTTCTTACAGGTGTGGCAGCAGAAGTAGATAGAAGAATGTTCTTGAAGATTTGTGGTGGGCAAGGGTCAGAAGGGCAACCAGAAGGTCTGCTTGCTTTGACCAAATCCATAAATTCATCCTGGGATATTTGTTTGAAGGACTGTAGAGGTTGAGTTGGTTTATCCTTAGAGGGTATTTTAGGAAAGGGTTGGTGCTGATGGTTTTCTTCTGTTTTAAATAGGAGTCTAATGTGTCTGCCTTGGTTGTGTAGTGAGTTGGCAATTTGTTTGTGAAATCTTGAGTAGTGGAATGACTTCCTTCCATGCATGTAGGTTTTCGAAATTCATTGAGAATTTTATAAAATTCCTTGGTTGTAGATTGAGCATTTTGAATTCTGTCTGAGTAGTATCTTTTTTAAGCTTTTCAAATGATGATTTGTATATCCTGTTAAGTTTGTGTAGCTGCAGTTTACCTTGACTGTTGTTTTGTTTTATCCAGGTCCTCTGCAACTTTCTGATTTGTTGCTTTATCTTTTTAAGTTCTGTGTTTCTCCAAGGTGTTGGTTTTCTTTTGTTGTGTTTAGTTTTTCTGAGTGGTATTAGGATATCAAAAGCTTCCTGTAGCCACTCATAAACGTTTTGGAAAATAATTAATTGTATCTAGATCTGTGTTTGCTGTTAGTTGTGTTTCTAAGTGATCCAAATTGAGTTTGTGCCATGGTCGATAGGTGTATGTATGTAAGTAGTTGTGGGGTGTGTTGATTTGTGGAGTTGTATGTTGGAAAGTTATCATATGGTGGTCTGACCAACTGATTAGCGTGATGCTATGAATAGTAACTAGTTCAGGTTTGGCAAAAATGACATCTAGGATGTGACCAGCGATGTGTGTGGGATTGTGTACAATCTGATGTAGGTTCAATGTGACTAGGCCAGTGGTGATAGCTTTTGGATGGGGCATATTGGGTTTGTCAAACCAAATGTTTAGATCCCCAAGAATGCATAGGTTGGAGTATACTGTAATAAGGTTTGAGACTGTGTCTAGAAAAGCATCTGGGAATGTGGAGTTGTTAGGTGGAGGTCTGTAAAGGAGGAGAAAGTTGCAGGAGGAAGTTGGAGTCGGGTGGCATCTGGTAAGGAGGGCTTCACAACCTTGTATGGAGATGTTCTCTGTTTTACTGAGGTTCATTGCCTGTTTGAATATAATAGCTAGTCCACCTCCTCTCTTGCCTATACGGTTTTGAGTGATGGTTTGATAGCCCGGAGGAACAGCTTCGTGCAACAGTGGTGCCATGTCATCTCCCAACCAGGATTCAGTTATGAATAGTAAGTCAGGTTGTGTGTCTGTGAGCAGGTCGTAGATGTGGTGCTTGTTTTTTTAGAGTAATCGAGCTGGCAGTTTAGAAAAGGTGTGTTAGTGGTAGTGTTGTTCTGTTTAGGAGAAGGGAAAGTAGTATAACGTGAGCTTGAAGCAGGAGTGTTGGTAATTGTGATAACTGTTTGAGGCTCACAATAATCTTGCTTATCAATATAGTGTTCCTCTTCCAGCAGGTTCAGGAGGCATTTTTTTGGGTCTGTGTGTGTGGGTGGTGGACTTTGTGGCTGAGAGAGCCATGAGGAGTGTACTGTTTTTTGTAGGGTAGTTTTATTATGTAATAGACAAGGGGATGCAAGGTTGCTATGAGTGGCATGTTTTTTATTTTGTTTGCGTTTGTTTAGTGTGGATGGAGTATGGGTTAGGGGTGGAGGAGGAGCATGTGGATCATGATGTAAGGCTCTAAATTGTGCAATGGAGGAGAGGCGAGTTAATGAAAGTTGCTGGGTTGGGGTGCTTGTGGTAGGTGTTTGTGAAGAGTGAGAAAGTAGGGGTGGAGATAGGATGGAATTTGTATTCTTTGTGTAGTCCTGAGGGTGGGAGTGCGTATGACGATAAGTGTACTGTAAGTTTGTGTTGCTTTGATGTGCTGATGGTTGGGGTCGGTATTGTTTTTGTGGAATAGTGAGAGGGGATATAGGTGTAGTTGTTTTTGGTCAGGGATTTGTATGTGAGTTAGTGCTGGTAAGTAGAATTTGAGTGTTAGATGGGGTGTTGATGTGTTTTGGAGATGAACGTACGAGGTGTGTAAGAGGTGATGGATGTGTGTCAGGGGAGTTAGTGTTAGTTGCGATGACTGGAAGAGGTAATATGCGTGGTGGAGTGAAATGTGGGGATTGTATGGTTGTGTGTAATTGATGAAGAGAGGAGAAGAGTGTTTGTAGATGGTGTATTTGAAGGCAGGGTTTGGGCATTGTTATGATGACTGGTGGTTTGTATGGAGCAAACAGCAGATAGTGTTGTTGGTTAGTATGAGCAGAGAGTGTGTATCTGGAAGGCTGAGACTGAGAGAAATGTATACTGTAGTTTTGTGTTGTGTGGGTGATGGCAGTTGTGTTAGTGGGAGTGGACAGAGTAGTGTTTGCTGTGAGAAGGCAGGTGTTTGACTGTAGTAGTTGTGGGGGATATGTGTATATGTGTTGTATAGAGTATTGTGTTGGGTGATGGGGCAATGCAATCTGTCTGTGGTCAGTTTGTGATGCATGAGTTGGATGTCTTTGTAGAATATGTGTTTGCATGTTGAGGGATGTGTAGGGGCTGAAACCAATCCTAGTCAAGGGAGTACTGGGCAGCATTTCTGGCCCTAGGCCCTACCTGTCCCGAACAGGCCCAAACAGGCAGCTGCCCTTGTCCTCTCCGCCCTTACCCTCGATGCCCCGGCTGAGACGCCCTGAGTCCTAGCCTTTTATAGCCCTACTGGCCAATAAGAAGCTGGTCCTAACCCTAGCCAATCCAATTTCAAGCCCTGATTCAAACAACTAATGGGAGACCCAGCCCTAATCACCAATCATAGCCTTATTCCTGACCACCAATCACAACCCCAACCCTAAAACCAGCAACCAATCAGGATCCCAGCCCTATCCACCAATCACAGCCCTAGAACCAACAGCCAATCAGAATCTCAGCCCTATCCACCAATCCCAGCCCTAGAACCAACAGCCAATCAGAATCTCAGCCCTATCCACCAATCACTGCCCTAGAACCAACAGCCAATCAGATTCCCATCCCTATCCACCAATCATAACCCCAGCCCTGGAGCCAGCAACCAATGAAAGACCATCTCCCAACAACCTATCACAACGACATATGCAACAACCAATAAGAACTTATATAAGGAGCAAGTTAACTGAAGTCCAGTCCCTGTGGTCAGGGGGAAAGGTAACTGCTGCTCTATTCGGAATCTCCTTGGATACAGACAGGCTGAATCCACACTTCCAAGCTAGCAGAGTCTACTTTCCAGGTAAGGGAGAGATTGTTTAAGAATCAAACACTGGAATGGTGCTGGGCACACACTCTAAAATCTGGCTTTTTCAAAGGCAAAAATACAGGTGGGCAGACAGTTTTTAAGCACAATTTAAATCACAGAAACAGATTAAAACAGTCTCCTAAAAACACACTCTGCAAGATGTATGTAGCCTTTTTACTTAGAAGAGAAAAAAGGGGGGGAGGGGGAGTGTGCCACAAACTAGCAAGGCAATTCACACAGTCACGGCAAAAATGAATTAAAAAAAACACCACTTTAAAAGAGGCCAGACGAGTCCACAGTAAAACAGACACAGGTAGCTGAAACAAACACTTTTGAACAAATAATACTATTTACCCAGAAAAATCACAGGGCTCCTTACCTAGGTCTTTTTGCAATCCTTGAACAGTGGGCTGTGTCAGGACACAGGGGAGATGCACAGAGGCTCACAAAATGGATATATATAATATATATAAAATGGATATATATATTATACTTTTTAAAAATTGTAAATACATTTGTTTTTTAAATCCAACACAAATATCTCATTGTAAGTATATGATATATTAAAGTCTAAAAAAAACTCTCCCTTGGATTAATATATAGTCATTACCATTACTATATGCTAAAAAAAAATGAAATTCACTGAAAAAACAAAGGTTACAGGGACGTTATTGTCAGACACAGATTTTAACCATACCAAACCGTAGAAATTCACCAGTTATAGTTAGAGTTGTCCAAAGTAACTGTAACACAAACCTTAAGGTAACTATAACTTGTGCCCTCGCTATGCACTGTGAATTACACCACAAATTACGGCAGTCATACCATCTTTCGTAACATCATTGATAATATCAATGTAATATTTGCAGTAAAATATTTGGTGGTATTTTTTAGACTTGCCTATCTCTTTGGCACCGTTTGATGAATCTTCAAGAAATTTTCCCAAAAAGTGTCACAGTGATTCTTGTTGCACATGGACATTTTTGGGGTGATCAGTAAAGTGGGGGCGGAGAAAATGGGGGCTCAAAAACGGTTGCGTTTCCCATGCTGATTTCCATGGGATTCTTTAGACATGACTACAGGCCGAACCACTGGACGGAATTACACCAGATTTGGCAGAAAGGCAGTTGTCGGTATGCAAACAACGCTTTTGCTTATTTGGAGTAAATTAATTTAGTAGTTTTGGAAAAATTTAGAGAAATTCACGTTTATATATCTCTGGCCACAAAGTATTCGCGAACATAGACAAGCTTGTGCAGGGAAATGCACAGCTCTGATTGACTCCCAACATTTCAAACCAGGAAGTGTTGGCAGCCATCTTGGAACACACACCCACACCCATTCAGACACTTATGCACCCACTCACAGACCCACTCAGACCCTCATGCACTCACTCACAGCCCCAGGAAGGATTGCTTTGTGGAATTCACAATAAACACGTATCTGCACCTGAGTCTGGGCACGTTGTTCTTTTTACTCCAAATTGCACACCTGGTGAGTTTTTTTGACAGCGTTTGACAGGATATATATATATATGTATATATATATATATATATATATATATATACACCTATACCCCATGGAATTTCTGCTTTAAAGGTGGGTACCCATTTGGGGCACCTACCAAGTACCATGGCATGGGCCACAGTGGGAGCTATAATGTCCCTGTGACCCCAGCCATCTCCCCACATGGTGTAGGAGCCAGCGTGGCTCCCAGCCACAGAGAGTAGCTGTATCCTCCTTACACCATCCGAGCAATATCAGTTCTATTACTCTCCCTGCTGCATGGCCTCCCTCCCTTTTAATTACAGATAGCCGGATTGATGGAGTCTCTGGGGGGACACACTCTCCCCAAATTAATAAAGTTGACTGGGACCTGGCCCACCTGGGGAGTATTTTCTTTAATATACTTTTTAGTGACAAAAGTAAAAAAAAAATGTTTTTAGCCCCAGGTTTAATCCCTCTGATCAAGGGGTTAAGGTATCCCTACCCTGCCCCCTTACGTCTTTTTTTTTTTTTTTTTCCTTGGCATTCAGGACTGAGTCCTGAGTCCTAAGATGTCTACCATGAGTTCCTGGTTGATTTGCTATCCGCCAATGTGATCTTAGCTCTAGATCTGTCTAATACGCGGAGGCTCTGAAATCCTAGATATACAATTGTTTGATCAATAATTACTCAAATCCTACTGAACTGATTCACACCAAACCACAAAAAACATTTATTCAGGACCAAGATCCAGATTTCTGACAAATATGGTGTAAATCCATACAGTGGTTTAGGCTCTGTCTGTGTCAATGTTTCCTATGGAACAATGAATGGGGAAAACTTGTTTTGGGACTCCCCCTTTTTCTCGACCTTTGCCTGATGGATCACCCCAAAACTTTCTATGTCAACTTTCCAAGTCAAAAAGTAGCACTTATGACTATTAGATGTACACAAGCTGTACAAAATTATGATGAATTAATATGGTAGTTACTTGCCACTATGTAAACTGTTAAAAAAACTAGCACACTCGGATGATGTCATCAGTGATAGAATCAGTGATGTCATCAAGGATGTAATTTGAGATGTCATCAGTGATGTCATAAAGGATGTCATAGGACATGTGATGAGTGATGTTATCTGTGGGGTCATAAACAGTGTATGGCTGGGGAGCAAATAGGTTAGCGCTGCTAACCAAAACTAGTGAATTTCTATGTTTTGCTAGTTCATAACCTTAATGGTGTCACTGAGAAGTTCACCTAACTATAACATTACTTTAACTTTTGTTTTTTCAGTGAATTTCTAGGTCTTTTAAATAAAAATGTTTTAATAAATACTTAGAAACTAACTACTCCAACAATGTTTGTGCTAAGAATATTCAACTTTGTAGTTGTAACTAACATTATTTCCAGGATAATTTTCATAGTCTCTGAATCCAACTTTACATAAACGTATTTATTTTTCAAAAAGTTACTGATCAGTTTTTGCTACACTGATATGTTTTAACTATGTATATCCATTTTAAGGTGTGTGATAGGTCTTGCAGGAGGCTCATGGGCCCATAAAACATCTATCTTGTGGCAAGCTCAGTAATTGCTCCTCAGATCTCGCAAGACTCTCACGAGACCACATGTGTACGTGTAGCAAGCTTTACTCCTTGAAGCTTGTAAGCTACACTTGTGAATGTCTTGTGGAATTGCAACAAAATTGTAGGGATATAGTAGTATGTGGGACGGAGTATCCTCTCCACTGAGACCTATTTTTTACATGACAGATGTGTGTAGTAGGGTATGGGGAGATACTGGCCTCTCCACACAGACCTCTGTCTCAGCTGACAAATGTACATAGTAGTCTGTATGGAGGGACTAGCATCTCCAGTGAGCCCCTTGCTTGGATTGGATATGCATAGAAAGTTGTGAGGAGAGGCTGGCCTCTACCCTCAAACCTCCCTTTTTACTTGGACTTCTCTCTCTTTCTACACGTTTGTCACATAACTGGAGTGCGTAATAAGGTGTGAACATGGACTGCCCTCTCTTCCCAGACCTCTCTCCCAGATGACAGGTTTGGCAGTAGGGTCTATGGAGATTGACTGCTTCTCCACTAGGTCCTCTCTCTCAGATGACAAGTGTACTTATTAGCGTGTGTAGATGGACTGACCTCTTCTTTCAGGCCTCTGACAGAGATGTTGACTGCGCATAGCAGGGTGTGTACATAGATTATTTTCTCCTTCCGGACCTCTCTTTCAGAAGACAGGTGTGTGTAGTAGGTGTGGAGAAAAGCAGGCATCTCTAATGAGATCTCTGTCTCAGATGATGGCTGTGCATTGTAGGGTGTGTACATGGACTAGCATCTCCTATCAGACCTCTCTGTCAGATGACAGGTGTGCATATTTGGCTGTGCACAGAGACTGATCTCTTCTGTCACAACTCTGTCTCAGATGGTGGGTGTGCATAGGAGGTATGTGGAAAGAGACTGGCCTCTCCATTGAGACCTCTGGATGATAGGTGTGCAAAGTATGCTCTGTTCAGGGGCTGTCCTCCCTACTAACACCCCTCTCTAATAATGGATGTGTATAGTAGGGTGTGGGAAGAGACTATACCCTATTCACATCTCTTACCAAGCTGATGGTCTTAAATAGTATGCACCAACAATCACCATCTCTAGTAATACTCCTTCCGGCAGTAGGAAGGGTACAGACTATAGTCTATTCAAAGATCACTTACTCCTTTCTACTGTTCATGATCCTGCGAGTCTTGCAAGATTGTAACTTTTTTATGAAAAGTGGAATTAACCATCTACTCATCACATTACTTTCACATTTCCCCTCAAAAACAATGACCACAATATACATTCCTATAAATGGAGTGTATTCTGAACTTCTTTACCCATTTTTACTATTCATGATCCTGTGAGATTGTAAAATTATTACAATCATAGTAGCTATCCCTTAGACACCTCCTTTCTAAAGCTAGGGGGACAGCATGCCTTATTGCTGCCCACTTGTATAGTTTTTTGTATTCATATCCACAACATCTTGAACTATTCGCAGTGAACAGTAATTGCCGCCAGTTCATTTCTAACATTCCAATAGCCAGCCAATCACTTTGACAAGACTTGTGAGAGGCTCTTGCTCCCGCAAGAGCATGAAGGACCACTGGAAAAGCTCTCAAACAATCACAGGGCTCATTTTTATCCTTATTTTCCCCCAAAATACTGAACGGATTTACACCAAATTACAAAAAACACAAACTGTGGACCCAAGATCTAGCTTCCTGCTGAATTTGCTGTAATTCCATTCAGCAGTGTCTGCTGTAGCGATGTATAAAGAAGTCTATGGAGAATGCACCAGGAGTTTACATTTTGGGACCACCTTTTTCGCCTCCTTAAAGTAAAAAAAATATAGATATCTGGTCAGTTGGATCCAGAAGAGGCTCATGAGATTCTAGCAGAAGCACCATTTTATAAATGGAGCCTTCGGATTGGTCCAGCTATCTTTATTTCCCTTGGGTCAATTGGCTTCCATAGAAATCAGACTCCAGTGGGTGCAAGCACTCTGTTTGGCTGCCAGAACCCATCAGAAAAAACTTTGCTGGCAGCCATTCCAGGACTCAGGGACTTAGGGCCTCATTATGAGCTTGGAAGTCTTCATGCCACCAAACTTCCGATGGTGGTCATAGTGCCACACTCCTGACTGCTGGATTATGACCCTGGTGGTCAGACCACTAGGAGACCGACGCTACCGCCGGGATCACCGATACCGATGACGTAGCGGCAGTCGATATTGTGGCCAGCCAGAGCAATGCCCATGGCTGCAACGCTCTGCAGATCATAACTTTGCTCTCCACCAGACAATGTGGGCAGGGAAACCAATCAAAAGTTTGCTCCCACCCAGTAGGAGCATTTCCAAAGCTCCCACCAGGCAAACACAAAAGTTCTTCCCCACGTCAGTATGGGCATAGAATCCACTATGTCCCGGGGTGGGCTTCTAGGGACATAGCTAGTGAGCAGGCCCGAGGTATGAAAAGAATTAAGCTGCCCCCCCATAGGATGAGTGCCCCGAAGCCTTTAAAGGCTTGGGGTGGGCCACATAACCCATCTCCCCTTTATTATTGAAATTGGCCCTAGGGGATAGGATGCCCAGGGTGTTTGGAGCTTCCAGGAGAGGGGCTGTGCAGTCATCCTCCCCTTCTATGGACTTTTTGGCCCTGGGCCCTTTGTGTGTCTCCCTCCTCTTTTTTATGATTTCAGTCCTGGGGTGGGATCCCAGGGGCCTTTAATAGCTCAGCATTGTTGTGGGCAGGGAAACAGATCAAAACATTTCTCTCACCCAAAGACAGCAGCATAAGAAACTGCTCCCAGCAGGCCAGAGCATTGCTGGCTCCCACTGTAAGTGGGGAACTGGCTGGGGCGCAGGAGTGTATGGTGGGTACCATGGGTGGGCACCAAGGTGTAGGAGGCTGGCCTGGCTTATAGTGTGTACCAATGGTACTTACACCTTGTGCCAGGTCCAGTTATCCCTTATTAGTAGATTAGTAGTGTTCAAGCAGCTCAGGCTGATAGAGGTAGCTATAGAAGAGCAGCTTAGGCTGAACTAGGAGACATGCAAAGCTCCTACTATACCACCTGTATCATATAGGTACTATGGGCCAGATGTAGCAACTTCCGCATTTGCGATTCGGAAATTGCGAGTCTGTGCGACTCGCAATTTCCGAATCGCAAATGCGGATGCAGAACGGTGTCTCAGACACTGTCTGCGACTCGCTATGGGGTCGCAAAGACCCACCTCATAAATATTAATGAGGTGGGTCGCATTTTGCGACCCCATAGCGAGTCCCTGCACTCACAGGGATGGTGGCCTGCTGAAGTCAGCAGACCTCCATGTTTGTGACTGCTTTTTAAATAAAGCAGTTTTTATTTTTTATTTTGCAGCCCGTTTTCCTTAAAGGAAAACGAGTTGCAAAATAAAAAAAAATAATGAAACCATTTGGTTTCGTTTTTTCAGAGTAGGCAGTGGTCCATTGGACCACTGAATGCTCTGAAAAAAACTTTTGGGCAACATTCACAAAGGGGAAGGGGTCCCATGGGGAACCCTTGCCTTTTGCGAATGAGTTACCACCAGTGTGACACTTGTGGTAACTGCGAATTGCTTTGCGACCGCATTCGCGGTCACAAAGCAATTCTGCATTGCGATGCGGGTCGCAAATAGGAAGGGAACCCCCCTTCCTATTTGCGAGTTGCATTCACAATTTGCGAGTCAGTACCGACTTGCAAATTGTGAATGTGCATCGCCGAAGGCTTTTTGCATGGTGCAAACTGCGATTTTTGCAGTTTGCACCATGCAAACAGCTTACTACATCTGGCCCTATATCATAAGAAAGACAATACTCAGAGTTACTAAAAACAAAGGTAGTTTATTTTAGTGACATTGTGCCAAAAATATATCAGAGGATACACTTCCTTAGGAGGTAAGTAAAATACACAAAATATAAACACAAACCAAAATTAGGTAAGTAAAACAGTCAGAAAGTAGTGCAAACACTGTAGAATACAATATGATGTGAAAGGCCTAGGGGCAACACAAACCATATACTAAGAAAGTGGAATGCAAACCAGGAATGGACCCCTAGGCTAGTGTAGTGTGTGGAGGGTCGCTGGGAGTGTAAGTAAACACTAAGGGTGTCCAAAATGCCCCACCCCAAGACCCTGGAAAGTAGGAGTAAAGTACTACTATTTTCCCAGAAACACACTAAAGTCGTGATAGAGGATTTTGCAAAGACCACAACAGACTGCAAAGCACTGAAGATGGATTCCTGGACCTGAGGACCTGCAAAGAGTCGCGAAACTGTCCGGGTGGGGTCCACTAAACCCCGGATGAAGTTGCAAAATGGCTGCCTCTGGAAGGAAGAAGCTGAGGATTCTGCAACAACGAAAGATGCTAGGAACTTCTCCTTTGTGCAGAAGATGTCCCACGGAGTGCTGGAGGGTGCAGAGTTGTTTCCTTGGCAAAATACCACAAACAAGCCTTGCTAGCTGCAAGAGTCATGGTTGAAAAAAAAGGGTGTTGCCTAGGTCCAGGAAGGACCAGGATGTCACCACGTGGGAGAGGAGACAGAGGGGGCCCCCAGCAATGTAGAGAGCCCATGCACAAGTAGGAAGCACCCACAGAAGTCCTTGAACATGGGTTCAAGAATTCTGAACATGGCGGTCATCTCAACACTGCAGAAGAGGGTCCCACAGCACCGAAGATCAACTCAGGGAGCTGAGAATCACAGGACAGAGTACTGGGGACCTAGGCTTGGCTGTCCATGCAGGATTTAGTGGAAATGTGCACAGAAGCCCTTGTAGCTGCAGTCCACGCGGTGCACAGGATTACTGTCTGGAGAGGGGAGGCAAGGACTTACCTCCTCCAAATTTCAACAGTTGGACTACTGGACAGTCTGAGTCACTTGGGTCCACCACCTGTGTTCCAGGGGCCTTGCTTGTCAGGATGATAGGAGTCCGAGAGTACAAGTGACGCTGAAGATTCCGTTGACCCACTGAAGATTTCTTCATGGCTTCCAGCGCAGGATGAAGGCAGGCAGCCCCCAAAGCATGCACCACCAGGAAACAATCAAGAACGCCAACAGGATTAGGCAACACAATGTCGCTGGTAGTGTAGTATAGCCATTTTTAATGCAGCTTTCTGCGCGTTTGCTTAAAGTGTTAGGCCTCTGTGCACTTTGCCCTAGATGCATTTTATTTAGCCTTGCACTGTTATTTTACAATAACCAGTTTCGCGGTCTTGTTTTATTTTCTTCTATCACACTGTTACTTCAGCACTGAAGTTCTCAAACAATACATTCTTGCTCGTTCTGTGCTTCAGTCAAGGATACAGTCTGGTACATTGCCGATAGACGTGGTAGAAGTTTAGTCTTTAGGGTTCGTAGAAAGTACACATTCTTACATAAGGATGTTTCTTAGAACATCGGCGTGTTAGTTATAAAAACACTTCCTATTTCTGGTACACGTAAGAGGGAGATTCCGACCAGGAACCCACAACTAGATGCTGCCCTGTTGCAGATGCTGATCCCGATCACAGGCCTTTGCTCAGGTATGAGGGTCGATGTCCTCCTGGGGAACCTGAAAGGCAGGCTTAGAGCTTAACATGCTGTGCTCAAAATAGAACTTAGAGGAGAGAACGTAATCTAGTTGCACTATGACAGCATTATTCTTATTTTTCACTCTCCTCATTACTATTTCAATCCTACTGTGTTGTATGGTTCTGGTTATTGTGGCTCACGCCTTGTTATCTAAAATGCAGTTGTTTTATTAAACCAATCTTTAAAACTTAAACTGCCTTTGTCATTTATATATGAGACCACACTGTGTATGAGAGAACTGGTTGGGACCTGAGTGACCACGGCTTCCCTGGGAAGCACTAAGATGTAATGCGCTCGGCTGCCCAATTGTATCTTCCCTTTGGGAGAGATAAGGCACTGCTAGTTAGCAGGAGCTCAACCCGGATTTGGGGTGACAAGGGTACTTCGCCATGGGTTCGACTTAGTCCCCCACACTGTGAATGATCTTGCCGCCCAAAAATCCAGTAGTCTCATTAGGATAATGAGAGCCTACGCGACATGGCGCTGCCAGCGATTGGTCTGGCTCTAATTTTCGGGTCCACCAGTCTCTCTCAGGCTCATATATTATAATGATCCCTCAGTTCCTTTAACGGAGACGCCCGTAGCACTGAGGACTTTCACCACAGTGATATAGGTAACCCTAAATATAGCAGATGGTTGTTCAAGCTTGAACCTTAAAAGGAAAGACCCCGTCTTGGTTTGCCTTCTCTGGACCATCTCTGTTTTTCTAATGGCGAATCCCCAGGTAATACAAATAGCTCTTAATATGAGACAGCCGCTCACAGCACATTTGCTTGCACATGGTCTTACGATCCAGGGTGGTCCAGTCACGTTTGTGGTGGCTGCCTATAGAACAGAACTTTTCTACTCCTGGGTCACATTTCCAGCAGTTGATGGGAATACAAATACATTTCACACATATACGGTTGCAAATGTGCCTGGCCAGTACTGGGCGTACGCATACCTAGAGATACCTCTATCTTATCAAGAACATAATAATTGGCTTGATGGCCCCCTACCCCATACAGTATTGCCAATAAGGTTAGGTCCACTGAGTAATGATGGTCCGGCCTGGCCTTTATTGACCACATATACACCACATCCTGCGGTTGCAAACATGCCGGTGGCTGAAGTTCGTCATTTATATACAGACTTAACGGCTACATATAGACGTTTAGTACTATTTGTGATGCAGACACTAAACACAAACCCAGAGCGTGCTGCTCCAGCACATCCACATGCAGTAACACCAGGTATAAACCCGGTGACTGTACACTCTATCATGGGTAAAGTTCCAGCAAAACGGGAGGAGACTCCATTTTGGCTGGCACAGAAAATTAATTCGCTGGAGGCGGTATTTCCCCATAGGGGACCTCAGGACAAACATAGAATATTAACTATGTGTTTACTATTTGGCATGGTTCCCACAGTGGAACATTGTAATACATGGGGCACGGTATTTGCCGCGCTCTATACAACGGCACATGGTACACCGACCTTGGCCAACCTACCGGAAGTGCTTAAACAGATTCAGGATGAATACAGGGCTGCCCCAGCCTTAGATTTAGGAATGCAACTGATGGGCAACTTTGCCACGGTTTCTTCAATAATATTAGGCAATCTTAAAGGGGAGGCAGTTGCACTTGCTGTGCGTATGCGTCTTCGTGACGTCCCGCAACTAGATCAGGAGCGGGAACTGCCTAAAATAATATCGGAAACATATTCCAGTATCGATTGAAATAGCCTAGGGGCTAGACCGCAAAACAACACAGTTTTAAGGAAAAATTAGTAAAGAAAATGCTAAACAGCAACCTGAGGGTAATAAGAAGCGCTGGGAGAAAAAACAACAGACACCTAAAAAAGAAAGGGGAGAATCTCTGCGTACGGAGACCCCGCAGAATAGGTATAATCTCAGAAATAGGGATAATCTGAAAACACCTGATAGATATCAATACACTGATACACGCCAATCTCGTTCCTTTCAGGACTCATCGGAAAAGAGAAATGAGAGAGGTGGGCTGTCAGAGCGGAGGACAGAGTACGTGAAACCAAGACATGGAATCACAACGCTCTTCGGAGGTTTCTGTCAAGAAGGAAGAGAAACTGATACAACAAAAACAACAGTTTAAAAAGAAAAAGGTGGCGGCAGTCTCAGTTAGACATGCCACACAGGAAGAGAGTTCTCTTGAAGAACAAGACATGGGCTACTAGACAGCGTGGCAGAGGTCACAATAGTTCGCCGAAATCTTCTAGAGCATCTGGAGGTGAAAGCAACTGATGACTTCATACAAGTTGAAACAGAAGATATGCGTGTCTCTGAACCCGATAGGGTGTATACAGGGACTTTACAATTGGAAGGAGACATTGAACGCACTATACACGCAATCTTTTGGGATCGTGTAGTCAAGATATATGACATTTTGCTGGCTGAACAGGATTGGCCACCTGACTTTGTCTGCACCTGCCCAGTTGGGGAGGAGGTTATTAAACCTTTGTTCTCACCACTTGTTCCAGGGGAACTCGTAGAGTCCTATTCCATCAAATGGGCTCTAGCACAAGCACCTGCCTTATATAGAAATCACGTAGGGTGGGATAGGGATTCTCCATATAATGTAATTCCGATTAAGGGTAAACCTCAGCCACAACCTCAGTATCCCATAAAAACATGAAGCAAGGGCACAGGTGAGAAAAAAATACTTACGCAATTAGAATACCAGGCAGAACACTCTCCATGGGTTGGCAGCAGCGGTAGCTGCAGGGAAAACCCCAGAGAGCTGGTTTGGCAGTACCAGGGGTTCCATAGTGGAGCCCCGGCAATGCATGGGATTGGCACCCCAATACCATATTTGGAATGGGGGGACAATTCCATGATCTTAGAAATGTTACATGGCCATATTCTGAGTTACCATTGTGAAGCTACATATAGGTATTGACCTATATGTAGTGCACACGTGTAATGGTGTCCCCGCACTCACAAAGTCCATGGAAATGGCCCTGAACTATGTGGGGGAACCTTTGCTAGTGCAAGGGTGCCCTCACACTTAGTAACTTTGTACCTAACCTTCTGCAAGTGAAGGTTAGACATATAGATGACTTATAAGTTACTTAAGTGTAGTGAAAATGGCTGTGAAATAATGTGTGTGTTATTTCAATCAGACTGCAGTGGCAGTCCTATGTAAAGGTTTGTCTGAGCTCCCTATGGGTGGCAAAATAAATGCTGCAGCCCATAGGGATCCCCTGGAACCACAATACCCTGGGTACCTAGGTACCATATACTAGGGAATTATAAGGGTGTTCCAGTGTGCCAATTGAAATTGGTAAAAGTGGTCACTAACCTATAGTGACAAATTTAAAGGCAGTGAGAACATAAACACTAAGGTTCTGATTAGCAGAGCCTCGGTGACACAGTTACTCACTACACAGGTATACACATTCAGGCCACAAACTATGAGCACTGGGGTCCTGGCTATCAGGATCCCAGTGAGAAAGGCAAAAGGAAACTTACATACATGAAAAAATGGGGGTAACATGCCAGGCAAGATGGTACTTTCCTACAGAGGGTACCCACCTTTCAGTAATGCAGGCCCTCATGGATAGGGTCCCCGGGGCTGATAACAGCTCACAGATGGGGGCTGCATGGCCCTTCTACCCTGTATTTTAAGTAGTGGGCAGTGGGGAACAGGGTCCCCAAGGCCTCATAGGGCTTGGGATGGGGGTCACATACATCCCCTCCGCTTTAATTTAAAAAATGGCCCAAAGGAATGGGGTCCTCAGAGACTATTAAGGCACAGGAAGGGGGCCCAAGGTGGGCTAGTGGGTTCTTTCATGTTGTGCTTCTCCCCTTTATAAAAAAAGGCCCTGGTGATGGGGTCCCCCGAGCCTAATAAGGCTCATGGAGGGGGTCCTCATGGGTCCCCTCCCCTTTTATAAAATAAAAAGGGCTCTGGGGGATGGGTTTCCCAGGTCTTACTAAGGCTTAGGGAGGGGGGCCCCTTGGCCCCTTCCCTTTAATTAAAAAGGGGATGGGGTCCTATGGCCTAATGAGGCGGGGAGAGTGGGTCCACATAGCAACCCTCCTCTTTAAAAAAAAAAGTCCCTTAGGATCAAACGAAGCTGAGGGAGGGGATCACTTTGCCCCCTTCCCATTTAAGAAACATAAGGCCCTCGGGGATGAGGTCCCTAGGTCCTAATGATGTTCTGGGAGGGGGGAGAATGACCCACCTTCCATTTAAATAAATAGTAAGCATGCTGATGGGCACACCCAGGTAAGTTAACTTTATTTTACAAATATAATATTATGTGATCATCATCTAGGCAGGTGATCGGCGCTACAAAATTGTACTTGTTTTTGGCGCTTGCTTGGGCTGATTAAGAAGTAATGCAGAAACTCTTCCTGTGCCCTGTCTAAGATAGTCATAGTTAATATTAGTATTAGTGAGTTTGCATATTCTCTCACTCCTCTGTGCCTTTATTTTTTTTATTTGTAGCTTGTACAGTGCCAAATGCCAAGCAAATTCCCAGTGATGTGTAGTAGTTTTGCATGCATCCAATCTATGTTTTTTAGAGATTCAGAATGAGATAAGAACTGTAGAAATCATTCATTGAAATTTATTAGTAATTCCAAAATGTAGTTTAGGAAATTTGGAATAGGGTTAGGAAATTTGGAATAGAAAGATCCAAAATAAAAGTATTATTATTATTTTATAGGTGCTCTAAACCTCTGATGTAGAAATATTACTGTGTTTGCCTTTTCCTTTAACAAAATTAATATTCTTAGAGAGATTATTTATTAACAGTACCTCTAATCTTTTCTAATTTTGTTTCTTACATCATTCAGCATCCAGGGGCAGGAGGAGCGCTGGTGGTGATGAGGTGGGCAAGGCAGCTGAAGGTGGCCCCTCCGCAAGTGCCGCTTTTACAGCTACACACTTAGAATTATTTTCTAACTTTTACTGGGCCTGTCTTCAAATTTTTTCTAACTCCACTTTGATTTATCTGTTTCGTAAATTCTTCTTATTCCTCCATTATCCTATTTACTTATTTTCAATATTTCAAGCTTCTTTATTTCAAACTGTCTGGCTGTAATAGTTTGTCTGTAGCTTTCTTTCTTCTTCTTTGTCAGTGAGCTTTCCCTCTCCCCTTAAGTATCTTATCTTGTGGAGTGGTGGTAAAGTTCAGAGAACATATGTACTGAATATTGTATGCCTTTGTAAGTTATTCTACACATATTTAGTGAGAAGGCTTTATTTTTCTTGCTGCAGCTCAATCATTAAAAAAAGGGGGGGAAAGTGTTTTTGAACATGGTAATGTAATTGTTTGTACCCTCCCATGTTGTGAATGTATTATTAGTTTACCAGCAGTTGATGACGCTGCACCATGGTTGGAAGTATGAGGAGGATGGCCCCATTGCATTAGCCAGCCAAGAACATATGTCCTCCATTGACCAATTTGTGCACCCTTTTATTTCTCTTGAAAAACTCAGATTAATCAATAGCTATTTCTGCCTCTCCATTACCAACATTTCTTTTACTTGACTACCTGGCATTTAAACAATTATCAACCAACAAAATGCCCACCTAATAAATTAATCCAAGATAAGTATTTAACCGAAAATATAGTGATGTATTGAGATTGTATTTTGCTCTTACAAAAAAAAAAAAAACAATAGGGAAGGCGTATGTGGCATCTAAAATGTGTAATGCTTTTTTTCTAGAGGTACCGACCACCGGTGCCGGGGCCAACAGTGCGAGCGCAGACGCAGCTGCAGGAGCGGTTAAGAGGAGAGTCTCTGCAGCGGAAGTGGCGGGCAGAGGTAAGTCATATTGCCTGCTTATTGACATTTAGTAATATAGTCACTACAAGGCTGTACTAGTGTTGTTGACTCACTCGTCAACACCCTGCTTTAGCGGATTCAGTGGAAATTAAGTTACTATTAAAGGCAGCAGAAGTTAAGTATTAAAGGCCTCTTCTATCTGCAACTCAGAAGACTTAGGTTCATAAAATTAACTTGAACTATGATGTATTTTGGAAAATAGAAAGAAGGATAGAAGTAGAATGGAAGGGTTAAGTCTAATATGAGTGAAAGGATGTGTGTGTGGATGTAAGGGTGCAGTATAATCATATAGGTGGGTAATACAGAGGATGATAGGATATTTGGATGGGTGAAGGATGGATGAAAGGTTATACAGGTGGAAGGATGCCAGCCCAGGTGGGTGAAAGGGTATGGGTGAAAGGATTCTATGCCTGGTTGGGAGAACGGACTCCTCGGGTTGGTTAGATCTCTTGGATGTGTGAATGGGTGATAGGATGTATGGGTGGTTACTGGATGAACAGATGTTGGTGAAAGGATGGTAGAAAGCTATGTTTGGAATTTGGATGGTTTTAAATGGTAAAGGACGAAAGAATGTAAACCTTAGCTTAAATGGTTTGTAATGAGGCCAAGGGTGAAGAATAAGAGTACTAAAAGAACAAACTTGCAATGATGAATAGATAAATGCTTGGAATGAAGACACAAGGGAAGTCTTCTGAATAGGGGCATTCTTCTCAACTGCTTTAATTGCTTGGAATGGATTAATCAAAGATTTGGATTGGATGATATTACAAAATATTCCCTTGACTCACAGTATTTTTCAAGGAAGGCAGGTAACGTGTGTCCCAAGCCAGAATTAATTTACCATCTCCTTGCTCCATCACTATGACCGTTAACCAGTGCCACCCATGGTGACCTAACAGCTGCATGGTTCAATTGAGCAGAATTGGCACTGCAGTGTTGGCTGTGCAATGTGCATCTGTCAGTTTAAGTTAAGTTAATGTGTCAAACAGTTTTCAATGCATGGCAATGAAAAAACAAGGTGTATTTATCTTTCCTCCCAGTGCCCACTGTGCCAGTCACTTCCTAGTACGTCACTCCTTTCATTTTCTTAAGTTCTGTCCCAGACTTCTGAATTCTTTGAAAGATCCAATGTTTGCTTGTGCCACATTTTTTCAGCCAAGTGATGAATATAATTCATTATGGCTTTCATAATGGATTTACTTGTGTTCTAATTTTTCCCTTTCAACATTTGTCAACCAGGGTGAGTGACACTACTAGCCACACCTTAGGTTCATGATGATGAGAAATTGGTTGATCGGTAAAGTGTGTACTCTACCTACCCATCCTAATCCCCTCTCACTTACCCTGCAGTTGAGTAGGTTAAGAAGATTCCTTTCCTTACCGTGAAGCAAATGTATTGTTTTGGAAAAAAGTATTTATTACAAAGTGTGGTGGAGGAGGGGCATGAGGAAAGTGAGTAAAGGGATCTATAAGTAAGTGCCTTGATTTATCTGAATGGGATAGTCTGTGATGATGCAAATGCACAAAATCAAATCTATATCCCATTTCCTAATCCTCTCCCTGTACTGCAGTGCAGAGCTTTTCCCACTGCCTACTTATGAGAGACAAGATGGCTGCATGATTGATTGATTATATTATACTACATGGCGTGTTTCATACTTAGTATTCATTGACCTTGCAGTACAGGTACAAAGGAGAACAGGGCCATTAGAAAAAAATAATTTTCTAGTACAGCTGTCCAGCTTCAGACAATAATGAGTACGACTAGGATTCCAGCTGAGCTAGCAATGCCACCATTAATTTAGCACAATAGGCGGGAGAAGAATACTTGTACTCCATAGTGCATATTATGTCTGTCTGCAACAGTTATCACCTTAAAATTGAATGGCCTGAGGTGACCACCAAATGAAATGGTACTGTTCCACTACACTACATGATTTTAAACAAGTGTTTTTCTCAGAGCATTGTTTACAATTTTGCTTTTTTCTTTCTTGAGATAGCTATTCCTGCTGGACCACCAACATAGTAGGAAATAGCAGCCTGGCTGCGGCGGACAAAGCTGGAGGCCATATGGGCTGAGTACCAGCGGCTGGTAGTCCTTTAGGAAGGGGAGGAGGAGGCGGAGCAGCAGTTGTTGCCAATTCTCAGGTCCCCAGCCAGGCCCCAGCACCTCCAGCCTAGCAAACACCTATGCCGCAGTGCCAGGGCAGCCACCCACTATCATATCATCCCTGCTGCCCCCCCTCCTTTAGACACTGTGTTCCAACATTACGTTCTTCTGGAACTGATCGAGGCCTGTCAGGCACAAAAAGAGGGTCTCCTCAGAAGAATCCTGGCCAGCCTTTATTCAAGTGCCCTCCTCTGTCTCTTTTTTAACCTTTATTTTGGTGGGTGAGGCTTGTGGTTGGGAATGGGTCTTTGCGGGACTTTTCTTTTTTTTAAATTCACCAAGGATAAATAAACAGGTTTTTTTCAGAATATTGGTTGGGGAAAGGGACATTTGTTTGGGGATAGGGGTGGGCCAGTTGTGGGTGGAAGGGTTGGTTATTTATTCATTTTGTTAGGGATGGGGAATAGAAAGAGTTATTTACAGTTCTTTATACCTAAAATCTCCTTTGAGGTGTTTAACTTTGCACTGCAGCCTTTACGCAGCATGTTTTTCAAATCTGCTGACTATATTCTTCTTAGAGCAGCATGTTTTACAAATCTGCTGACTGTGTATGACAATTATTTATGCTGTTAGGAATGGGTAACCTTGTCCTAACACTACAGTATTCTAGTCTCTGCAGTGCATTCTGCAAAATTTGACCTATAGGAGTGTGGCAGAGAGATTTGCCATTGCTAATTATATTGCCTAAACTAAAAGTATAATGATGCTCACTAATTCTATTACCTGAATGGGTGAAACGAGGGCTGCATGGTTTCTCAAGGTATCATGGTTTTGTAGTAGCATGCCAGCGCACTAACAGTGAACTCATTGGAAGCGCGGTCACACTTCTCGTAGGTGAACTCAAAAGGAGATCCTCCACACTGAGGCTGTTTCGATCACATCCACCCCACCAAGTGTGTGATTAATCAATGGTGTAAACTATTAATTAACACCTCAATAAATCATGCAGCCAGGGGGAAGAGGGTTAGGGATTTCATAAATGGATGGGAAAGGGGTTTAGGGAAAGGTGTGACAAAAAGACAAACACTACACAAACACAATATTTATCTGGGAAAGGATGATCAACAGCCTGATGTGGGAAGAATAGAAAACCATGAATATGTATGACTCAGAGACAACTTTTATATTCTATCAGCCCCAGTGAGACACAAGCTGTATATATCTAAAGATGTTTGGTCACCTACGTTTGCAACATAGTACATATAATTAATCCTGGGGAGAAGCTAACACACACAGTTCTAAAAAAAAGAATATGGAAAGAAAAATGATGCTAGTCTTTCTTGCCAAATTGAATGGTGGATCTGCAATCTTCCTGGATTGGCCCGTCAATCTTCTTGGATGCCTGCCTGAAGCGGTCTAATACGGTAAGCATGAGTGTTATGGTGCAGGAGACAAGAAGGCCTGCGGATTGTAAAATAGAAATGATTATCATGATATTGTAGAAACAAGGATTGAAATGGAAGGTAAGCTTCATGAGGAATAATGCACCAAGAAGACTCAGAGGTGGCAAAGCAAGAGCAAAGACTTTTGTGATCATTCATTTTATGACCAATGTGCGATCAATTGATTGAGAGTAATTAAAACAACCAACAATCACTGACAAGTAGCAGCATGTATCAGGATGATCAAACTTGCAAATTCTGCTGCATGTGGACAGTAAGTTACTGACTTGGAATTCTTTTTTGAGGAAGTCCTGTACGATGATGTTGATGCACTGCGCCAAACACAGAACCCTGAAATAGCCACCATCTGACATGGCCTTAACTATTTTTTTGCCATTGTCCCTGGCAACAAACCCAATGTTAAGCCCTCTGGGGCACAGCCATTCAAAGACATTGTTGTTAAAGTCATTCAGGATGTTTGCAGCTGTATGGGATTTCTCCATGGCAAACCTGACTAGTGTTGCATGCGTCTGGGCACCATTAAAAATTTCAGCTGTGTCAACACCTGCAGATATCATTTCTCTAACCCCCACAAAAGAGATCCAGTGTGCAGTGATGCATGTGTAATAAGTGGCTTGGAATATGGTCCACATGTCTGTTGTCAGGTGGATTGAATGGACAGCACTCTGCTGCAAAGATTGTCCAACCAACACCAGCATATCGTGATGTAGCACTGGAACAACAACTCTGGCAAAATAAGTCCATCTGGGATCCTTTCATTTTGGGCAGATAGCTGCCACAAATTCTAGAAAACCCACTCCTTCCACAAAAGCAAAAAGGAAGAGGTCCAACGCTAACATTTTAGCCAGCTTCCCATTGTACAAAACATGCCGTTGGGTGGTTGCAATCCTACTGTCCCTCCGCCTAAACATGGTAGTAATAGTAGCCTGGATTTTTTTCTTTGCTTGTGAAACTGATGTTGGTGACTTAGAAGGTGGTGGTAGGCTGAATGTGCATCTCAGCTGAGCAGCCCTTGTAGTTTCTTGCCTTGGTGTTTTGACCTGACTCTGAGTCTTTCTGTACCTTTGTGATGTAGATGATGTGGGTGACAATACTACTGCACTGCTGGGGAAAGGGCTGATTTGTGTAATAAAAATGTCACCCTCTACTTCACCTTCAACTTCCACTATGATCAGATCAGATTCCCTGCTTTTGACATAATCACTGACAACATTTGCAGTCTTTTCCTTTTGGATGCTAAGGTGCGCCTCGCAGAGGATTATGTGGTGTTTTCTCAAATGGGTTGTTTGTTCTCCTGTTCCATAGTTTTTACCAAGCTCACCCGAACTAACACTTGCTCGGAAAATGTAGCATATGCAATGTTTGGCTCCTTTTCACTAACCGTGAAGAAGTCCCGAACTGGGGAGGTCAACTTTCTAACATTGGTGCTACTGCCAATGTCTGAAGAAGTGGCAGTAGGTGAATGTTGTTTTGATGACATTTGCCTCTCTGCAGTGCCTTCTTCTACTGAGGTGGCTGTGGATGTAGGTTACACCCGGGGCCTTGTAGATATGAAAGCTGGTGAAGGTGGAGGTGTTGGGATCAGTGCCACATCTCTCGGAGCATGTTAAGAAGATGGGGTAATGTTTGACTTCACTGGGGCTGTGGCTAACATTCATGATGACTGGCTCATCGTCAGACTCGTCATCCTCTTCTTCTTCATCCAAAACTCTAAGGCTTTCAGGAACCTTCCTGTTCACTCCTTGCCTCTCCCGGAGTGTCACAGACTGAGGTGGCATCCAAGTGGAGTCTTGATCATCCGAAGGGGGGCTTGAAGAAGAAGACGGCAGAGATCTGGAAGACAGTGGATCTATGAAAGAGGGACTTCTTTGGCTTCCTCTAAATGTAGCTCAATATCCTGATGTGCTCCTACTTCAGGAGGAACTGCTACTGCTGGCGGCGGCTGTTATTGTTCACTGGCCTAAGTTTCGGGCAACGATTGGGTGCTACTTTGAGAAAGAGATAAGTCCAATTCAATGTCACTGGTCGTCGGTGTTCCTGTGTTTACAGAGGCTGCTTCAGTGCCAGACATGGCCTTGAGCCTAGTTTAGAATGGGGCCACTGAAGCAGGAGAGATGCTCCAAGCTTGCTTCCCAGAGGCTGGTCCGGCAGGCACACACCGTTGCCCAAAAAAGGTCTGGGGCGACATACCAGTGATAGGAAGCTTCTTTCTTGGTAGCAGCTATCTTTGGGGCCATCTTGAAGCTGTCATTTGGCAGTAGCACTTAGCTTCACAAGCTGAAGAGATGTCCGTGTGGCCGTGAGTGTGGTCACGTGTCACGTTGAGCACAGGCCTTCTGTCTGGCAGTACTGCTGGTGATATCTCATTGTCTTTGTCCACCTAAATGCAAACATGCAAGAAGGATCAGTGAAATGTGGCATTGTTGTTGCAGTTGCATTAGTAGTAGAAACAAATAATATCACTGAATGGTTACTTAAATAAACTTATAAATAATTCTGAAATACAGTGTATCCATTTGTAAAAACAACACACCAACATTAACTTTTATTATCATGAAAAGTCATGAAGGATAAGAAAGAGCAACAACTACAACATGCGAAGTGTAATGGATAGCTTTATCTGCCTGCATCAAGTTGGCATGTGGCACTTAGGGAGGTGCTGGTGACAAATGGAATAATAATCCTTGAATAATGTAATGTTATATAATGTAGTGCAACTGTACACCTAAGGCAGACATGGGGCTAATGTGGAAAATAGGAAAAAAACATTTTTTTAATCAAATAAAATGAAACTTTTTGTATTTATTTTTAAAACATCGAAAAGCAAGAAAAAAGTTAGATTTAATTTTTTTTAAAATTATTATTACTATACTGATATTATGAATTAAAATAAAATAAAGGTCTGAAAACAAATTGAAAAAAATGATTTTTTTTCAAATACATTTCAATTGCTGATGTACTAGGGGAAGGGGACTGGCATGATAAACCACAGGAATTTGGGACGCAAGAAGTGGTGGAGGTGAAAAATGCAAACAAAAGTATATAAGAAAATATAAAAAACTGCTCAGACAGTACATATAGTAATAAGCATTGACCCACTAGGCCTAAGTAACGCACAAAATGGCCAACAGCCACATGGTCAAACAACAGCCAACAAGGAGGCATGGTTACCACAACAAAGAAGAACACATGCTGGCCTACAGCACACTGGCTGCCCTCACAAAATGACCACCAACCACATGGTCAAGCAACAACCAGCAAGGAGGCATCGCAACCACAACAAAGAACACATGCTGGCCTAAAGCACACTGGCTGCCTACACAAAAAGGTCGCCAGACACATGGTTAAAAAATAACCATCAACAAGGCATGGCAACCGCAACAAAGAACACATGCAGGCCTAAAGCACACTATCTGCCTACACAAAAAGGCCGCCAGCCACATGGTCAAACAACAACCAGCAAGGAGGCATGGCCACCTCAACAAGGAAGAACACATGCGGGCCTAAAGCACACAGGCTGCGTACACAAAATGGCCACCAACCACATGATCAAACAACAGCCAGCAAGGCGGCATGGCCACCACAACAAAGGTGAACACATGCAGGCCTAAAGCACACTTGCTGCCTACACAAAATGGCCAGCAGCCACATGGTCAAACAACAACCAGAAAGGAGGCATGGCCACCACAACAAAGAAGAAAACATGCAGTTCTAAAGCACACTGGCTGCCTACACAAAATGGCCACCAGCCACATGGTCAAACAACAACCAGCAAGGAGGCATGGCCACCACAACAAAGAAGAACAAATGCAGGATACTGGCTGCCTCAACTAAATAGCCAACGGCCACATCAAACTGCAAGCAGGATGAACATAAAACATAAAACACATAAAGGTATAGAACTATAATTTTGATTATACAAAAAGGGCCCCAGGCAAAGACAAATGGTGGCCTATGACAAACACTCTCATACACTGGCCAGACAAAGACAGCATTGGTACAGGAGAAAAAAACAGCATTAAGTCAGTAGTAGTAATTCCAAAAAGTAAAATTAAAGGGGCTAAAAAATGTACAACTACAATACACATCATACAAAGATATCAAGTACTATAACCCCACAGTAAAAATGTTATCTTTAATCTAATGCCTTCTGTGGTGTTACACTTCCACATTCATTACAGTTGTTTTTTCATCATACACCCATGACTAGCACTGGGCCTACAGCTGGAAGGCTTATTCCATTAGCAGGCTAGGCCAGTTAACATTAACCTGCAATTTAGTGAATATTGAAAATTTACAAAACAAAACATGGAGAAAATGTAGTGGACTGTTGAACTTTTCCTTTATAGAAATAAAAATACAAGTAAAGCTATAACTAGGCACCAAATGCAGGCCACCCACCACAATACATTTAAAAAAATTTAATACAATTAATGCCCCCTATCAAAAAAACAAGTTGCACAACACCCTAATACAATTGATTTTTAACGTACTTGTGACATCTCAACTACAACAAAGTCCTTAAATTCAATTATATATCTATGAGACAATAAAAGTGATTCTTCCAGCTCGAAATACAAGTGAAAATTAGCCAGGAGATGGAAAAAAGCAAAGGGAGGATCCTGCTGTACAGGAACAGAAATTTGGAGTCTCTGGGGCACTTCCTGCTGTTGGGAACAAAAATAATTAAAAGTACCCCTCGCACAACAATATGAACGCGGATGGTCAATTAGAGAAGCTTTCATCAGAATTTGTAGATTTTAGCTGCTTGAGCTTCGCCAGGTTTCAGCAGCAGTCAATCGCGCTCACTGGTGGTTGCCTATGTCAAAAAAGACATGCTGGAAGTCACTGGAGCTGCGCTAACTCTTGTGAGTAGGTAAAAAATCTTGTTTGTGCTCTTAAGAGAGCGGAAGTCTTTCAACTCACTTCCCGCGTGTGCAGAATGACAAAAAGCGTGCACCAAGGGGGCAAAAATAGAAACAAAATCCACTACGTTGACCATGGAATGTGGAGTTGCTGGATTCTGCATACTCCGCCAACAGAGCAGTGTTTTTTGCCCAGGCTTAAGTGTAACTTCCGCCCTCACCATGCACAGCTTATGACCTCACATATTACATCACTCATTACATGTTCTATGACATCACTTAAAACATCATTGATGACATCTCAAATGGACAGGAACAATCTGGTTCCTGTTTCAATGGCAGAGCTTAGGGCTGTCAGAGAACTGTGGCCCCTGACCACTTGAAATCACCATCTTGAAAAGTACCAAAATGATGTGAAGGTGGGATGGGACAATAATAGAGCTACAATGTTTCATTTTGGATTGGGCCAACATGATGGTGTGGTTGTGGCAGCCCCATCATCCACATGGTATAGAACCATGGTGCCATGCATGGTACAGAGGATCACAGGGCTCAGAAGATTTCACATGAAGCGTGCAGCTGTGGGCTATGAGTTTCACTCACCTGCAGCCAACATCTTTGATGATCCTGGGCTCATAGCTGCTACTGTTTACTCATCCAGCTCCACATTGGCAATCACCTGTCTGAGAGTTTCCAGCTTCTTGTTCTTATACATCTAGTCTGTTCCTTTCTTGGTTCTTTCTGATTTACCAAATTCTTTGTGTTTCCAATGTCATGTTTCGATGTTTTGATGCAATTTTGTGTTCCATTTCAATTCCTATATAAAGTTTTCAGTCTGGTTGGATTGTGCATCACAACAAATCTGTGTTCCTTTGCTTCTTTTCTCCCTCCCTCCACTTTCTGATACTGACTCTTCACTTGTAGTACATTTTACTCAGATTCCAGATGCCTCTGTTTTTTCAACCACCACCCAGCAAAGTGTTCTTTTTATACCATTGGCTTTATCCTCCAGAGAAGGTGTCAGCTACTTGAGGGAACATTCCTACTACATATTCCAGTGTGGGGTGACATAGTGGCTTTCAGAATCAGTGATCTGTACATAGGAAGGCAGAACTCCCAGACCGAATTACAGGTAAGCATCCAGACCTGAACAACTTGTAATGCCCAAAGTTCCTGACTGTTTCTGGCATGGTTCTGGTATAGACCTGGCCAGTGAGCTCCATCAATTAATCCTGGAATTGGGCCATTTAGGCACTGGGAATGACAGCTTTCATTAAAAGCAAACCATTCCTGCCATCAGCCTCTCAGCTTCTAAGTGTTTGGAAATCATTCAAGTTGTGAGTACATTTTGGATGGCCTGGTAGTTTGGTTTGCCTTGTGACCTGGAAAATCTTCCTCTGACATTTTGGCACTGTGATATCTGATTGGTTCCTTAAGAGATGCAGCTAGGGTTTGGGCAACTCTCCTCGCTGAACGGAAGACCAATATCTGAGCAATTATTGGTAAACTTCAGGAAGATATTTGAGAGACCTGATTGTGAAGCTTCTGCAATAATGTATTTGGTGAGATATTTCAGGAAATATTTGAAGTACTATCCCATTGGAACACCTCTTTTCTTCATGTCAAAGAGTCCAAAGAGCTCAGAATGTACGCCTATCATTGTGGATCAAAAATGGTCACCAATAAAGACAATTTCCAGCTCCCACTCATCAAAAACATCTTTGCATCTGTTCAGGTTGCATAATATTTCACTCAGTTAGATCAATATGGACCTTACCATCTGCTCCACATAAAGAAGGGTAACATGTGGAAGAAGGCCTTTTGGAGGCCCATTAGGCATTAGGAATTTTGGGTCATGCCTTCTGGTTTTACCAGTGCTCCAGCAGGTTTCCAAACATTCATTTACATCATATTCTCATTAACTAATTTCCTATGCAGTACCTGGTCAACATCCTGATCTTCTCTGCTTCCCCTTCTGAATGTTTGTTCCTTCTTGGGGTAAATGCAAGTTTGAAAGAAAAAAAACATATTATTTTGGGTATCACCTCAAGAGAGTTCTCTTATCTTTTTAAGTGCAGACACTTTGCAGTCATACAGGTATAATACCTTTGTTAATAGAAAGAATCGTAACAATTGTAAACATACCCAAACATTTAAGTTCACTTTTATGAGTCAGGCCCTAAAGGTTTTTCTGAACCCCTAAAGCCCAGAAGTCCTTTGTCAGTCTCAAGAAGGCTTTCAAACATGTGCCTGCTCTCAGATGCATAGATAGGTCCAGGCAAGTTATAGCGGTTAGCAATGTTTCAAATTTTGCAATGCTATTTCAGCTCAAGGAACACAACAACCTGGAGCATACCATTTTTTATTTTATTTATCCCATGTCTTAAATTCATATGAGCAACAGTATTTAGTTCTGAGTTCTTTTGGCCCAGAAGTATGCTTGTATGAATTGGCAGCATCTTTTAATCGGAGCAGACAAGCCTTTTGAGCATGCAATGTACAAAGAGCATACAAGCTGGCTGTGCATTTTTGTTCTCATTATGATTTCTATTTTACTCACAGCCCTAGCATAGAGAACATTTTTGCTGAAGACAAAAGAGGGGGAGTAGTATGTGATGTATGTAGAACCATGTCAGAGTAGCACGAGGAGTGTGGAGAGTGGAGTTTGGAGTTTAGGTGCACAGGAGAGTCGGAGAATGGGAATTTGAGAAGATCATGGTGCATTAGGCACTGACAAGGCAGGGCCAGCCAGAGCGCAGAAGCCTACAGTTTAGGAGGTGTTGTTGCTTACACCTGTCGCTCCCCCTCCACTCTTTCCATCAGCACCCGATAGCTCACCCACATGGTATCTCCGCAAGACATAAAGTTCAATTACTTTGTTGGACCTGGCCTATTTTGCAGGTTTAGCCCCAAACATTTTGATTTCTTCCTCCTATTTATTTTACCTTTTTTGTTGGCTTTAGGACTCTGGGCACTTTACCACTGCTAATTAGTGCTAAAGGGCATATGTCATCTCCTCTAAAACATGGTATGAGTGGCTTGCACCTGTTTGGCATATTTGATTTACCTGTAAGTCCCTTTTAAAGTGGTATGCCATATACCCAGGGCCTGTAAATTAAATGCTACTAGTGGGTCTTCACTGCTGACTGCTCCAACCCCTGTCTCAGGCCTGCCACTGCAGCGCCTGAGTGCACAGTTTACTGCTGCCTTGATCTGGCATTTAATACTATTTGCCAGGTTCTAAACTCCTCTTTTTATTACACCTAACTCACCCCTAAGGTAGGCCCTAGGTAGCCCACTGGGCAGGGTGCTGTGTAAGTAAATGGTATGGCGTGTACTGTTATGTTTTGCGTGTGCTAACAGTGACAAATAGCCCATTTTGATTTTCATTACTGTCAGGGAAGCTTCTCTTATAGGTTAGCATTGGGGAATTTCCTTATATACTTTTAAGTGGTAATTCTTCATCTGAAAGGAGTAGTGTTGCCATGTTTGATATGTTTGAAATGGTGGTGAGAAATACTGCTTACTAGTGTAGTTGGATTTTATATTGCTATCTTAGAAATGCTACTTTTTGAAAGTGGCCATTTCTCTGTTCTTATAATTCTATGGGCCATACGTATCAAGATCGGAAATTGCAATTACTAAGTAGCAAATTGGGATTCACAATCACAATTTGCTATTACCAAATAGCGATTACCTAGTCAATCCATTTTGTTTTCAGGACCCAGAGGAGGAGGCAGACTGTTGCAGTAGAGCACTTGGAGTGGACGTTTGTGCACTAAAAACATCATGGCCACTGCTGACAATGGCAAGGAGGCTTGAGGGCACAAATGAACATTAAAATTCAGTGAGCAAGAACTGCAGGTGCTCACAGAGGAATGTGACTAAAGCCATGACAGGCTGTTTGGCAAGAGCTCACTGCAGGTTCCAGAGAGCGAAAAACAGAAAATCTGGAAAGACATGAAGGCCAAGATCATCACAGTGAGTGTCACACAGCGCTCAAGGACATTTGCAAGAGACGGTATGACCTATGGACACAGGCCAAGGAGAAGGTAGCAAGCAGGCTTACCAATGCAAGGTGAGCTGCTTGAGGACCATCCCCCTATGCACCCCTTTGGACGAAATAGTAGCAGCAACTTTGCAGCCAGAAACCATTGTCTGGGAAACAGTAATTGACACCTCAGCCACGCCCAGTACCAGCAAAGGTAAGATGTACAAATTGCAACATATAAACGCTTAATGTTACAAGATTACTAATTAGGAAATCATGCTTAAACTTTTAAAAGTCCACTCCAGGGCACATTGTATCTGCAACCCACCAATGCATTATGGGAGTAGTAGTTTGAACTACAACAGTGAATACATGTCAAATAATGATGCACTGTGTAGCCCCATATAAATTGACATAGCAAATGACATGTAGAAATGCAGTGTTAGAGAAAAAATATTTGAAAAAAATAATGTAAACTGAGACACACAAATACATTATTTGAACTAAACTAATTATCACTAATGTCACAGAAATACCTGCAGTACATCCTGGAGGGACTGAAATTGTGGCAACTGAGGAGCCCCGGCCACTGTCAGAGGGTGCAAATGTTGTGCCCCCACCACCTCCAACACATGCACCATCTAGATGTATCGATGTAGAGGATGATGATATCCCAACAGGCATGCCTACACCACCATCTGACGATATACCCTCCCACAGACTCAAGTCCCTTTTCCAGCACCAAAACAATCCCCACAGTAGGCTTAGAGTAGCTGTAACACGTTCATCAGAAGAGGATGATGGTTCAAACATCCTTGGAGGTCTGGAGACTCAAAGTTAAAGGTGTAATGCCTTCAATGTAAGCACATTAGGTGAATATAAAAACAATTGGTATCACTGAATAATAAATTGTGTGACATCAAAGATGGTTTCAAACAGCTGAGCAGAACAGTGGAGGAAGAGAAAAAAAGCCACTGCAGACAATTTCAAGGAGCTGACAAATGCCATTAAGGAACTTTGCACAGTAATGCAGCAGGACAATGTCACACACCGTAGGCTTAATCACCAACTATTGGGCTGATTGGATGGGGTTACAAGATCTGTCCATTTCCAGAAAAATTCAATAGCATTATTGTTGTAATGTGCTGTGACCATGCAATTAACAATGGCACTTTGTAGTGGAGGCATTGCACAAGATTTGGTGCAAGTCACCAATGCAATTGAGAACATGCAAACTGCTTTGATTGCAGGAAAGAGTGACTTAGGTGGAGGGTATAGTGAGGAGCTCTCCACCCTCAGTAGTATTACTGCTCCTAAGAACACAATGCAGCTTCAGAGGCCTCACCCAGACATAGCATGAAGCCCACTGAACTGCCTAGTGGAATGAGGGGGAGGAAAAAGTGATACAGACATATATCTATGGTTGTTGTTTTGGGACATTCCGTAACATTTTTCTTGTCTGTGGTGACACATTTAGTTTGGTACAAGCTGTGCATTTTGAAACCATTTTTTGGTGATAGCATATTTAACCTGAAGTTAAGGTCATAAAGACGGAAATTTGCAGAAAGAATATAAAATCATTGGTTTCATCATTACTCACATTAAAAATATTTGAACATTATTTCAACACATCTTTGTGTGCCTTCTGCTGCCCTTGAACCATCTGCAGATTTATAGGGCGGGTTTGATTCATCATCATCATCTGAATCTGACAGGTCCAGGGGTTTGCCTCTTGATGCTGTTATGTTTCGCAATATGGCACATGTAGCCACGATTTTTCAGCTGGATCGAGGACCTTGGTTGGGAATTGCATTGGTCCTGTGAGTGTGTTGCTGCAGTTATGGGTGGAGTTCATCTATTAAATCTGAAATCATGGCAGAATTTAAACTACTTCTCATAGATTTCCTCATCAGTCTGATCAAACAAGTAAAGTGCATTCTGAAAATGTGCTCTGTCTCTTCCTCCTTCTCTGCAGACCTGCCAAGATCCTCATCCTCCTCATCATGGCATACACAACATCTATTTTGGAAAATGCTGATGCAGTTTAGGCCTGTTTTTATAGGTTGCACCTGATTACCACCTGATTTGAGTTTGTGGTGATTTGCACATGCAAAATCCCCATTTTGTAAACATTTGCAATTTATAAATGGTTCATACATTGATATTGTGATTGCCTATTTGCAACTCGCAATTTCCGATTTTGGGGTCGCAATTTTAGCAAATAATTAATTTTGCAATTCCCTAAAATTCTACTGTGAATGCCTTTCATTCATCTGGAAAGGCAGTTTTGCATTCGCAATTGGTCAAATTTAGCAATTTGCACCATTTGCGAATGCAAAATCGGTTGATACATTTGGCCCTATGAGCTTTGCAGCCTGAGTCCAATCCACATCAAGGGCTGAGTGACAGGTAAATTTGGTGCATGCTTTCAAGACAGCCACAACACAGGAAGGGGTGGGTGTGACAGCGGATACATCTGCATTCATCTGCATACTGATAGTCTTCCTGGGCTGGGAGAGGGACATGTCAATAGGTTGTGTCTTGACCTCACACAAAGGGCTGATTTACCCCCTACTAATGTCTGGAGCCAGGGCTGGGTTGAAAGGGGTTTATTGTGCAATTGAAAGAGTTCTTTTGAAGTCACTAATAGATCAAAAACATTTTGGAGTATAAGCACAGGGGTTGTGACCCTATGTTGGGAGAGCACTTTTATATCTAGAACCAAATCTCTGGCAGAAGGTCTACTGTGCTGCTTAAAGGACTCATGTACACTGCTCTTCTCCTGTTGGCCTGCTGCCTGCTAATTGCTGGGTGGCAGAAGGGACTACCACTTCTGCACTTTGCCCAGATGAGCTGGTCTGCTGCCCTGCTTAGCGTCCAGAGTGTTCTCCTGCAACTACTGGCTGCCCAGAATTGGCCGTGGGACTCTGAGTCTGGCCCTGCAAGTCTTTTTAAACTAGCACCTTGTGAGCCCATGATTCTTGCTCCGCACGAGTTGTGTGCTTTAGTACCCCCAGCACATGTTGAGCACTTCAAATTTCCCAGAAGCAGCGTTTGTTGCTGTGACATCAAGGTTGACCAAGTGTTTGTGCCTCCCTCCCCCCCCCCCACCACCCCGTGAGGGAAACTCAATGTGAGGGCCTAGAGGGAGAGGCACCAGCCCGAGGCACCATTTCCCTACACGTCATCTTCTTCTCAGGGGTTGGAATCCCACCTAGTGATATCCCTCTGTCGTGGGGAATGCAGAGAGTGGGCCCCACATGCCACTAGGCCCAGACAGAGGAACTCCTGATGAAGGAGCCAGCTGGGAGAGAGATCACCCCAGCTGTGCCAGTGTCTCCGTTGTGGGACGAAGAACCTAGGGCCTGCTGTGGATTACTAAGGCTGCCCCAACCATGGGAGGTCATCCCAGCATGGTCCACCTGTTTCCCTGCTGCTCCAACTGTCAGGGATGAAAACCTGACATGGAACACCCAGAGTCTTGCTGGAGCAATCCCTTGCTCTCTCGCAGGCATCCCTGTGTGGTTTTCTTTACCTCCTTCCCCTTTTGTCAGATTTCTTTGGGGGGATCCCTAATAGGGATCATAGTATAGACACTGCCTCTGGGGAAACAAGGACACTCCTCGCATAATTGTGCATAAATGAGGAGTACCTACACTAAACATATGATTCCGCATAACATTTACCAAGTACCTCCAATGTACCGTACTACCTGCACAGCATTTATGGTGATGTGCGGAGATCCATATGTTTATGGGGGTAGTTGGAGAATCATTTATTTATGGTGACGTGGAAATCTATTGTTTATGGCGTAGTTGGAAAATAATGTATTTATGGTGAGATATAGGGGCAGATTTAAGGAAAGTGGCACTGCATTCAGTGCAGTGTCACTTTCCTTGTGCCCCTTAGTGCCCCCCTACTGAAACATGTGTGCCCCATATCTGAGATATGGTGATCATGGCACAGGGTAGGGGCAATAGCATCAAAACCTTTGATGCTATTTGTTAGAAATTGGGTCTCTGGTTGGTAGTCAGTTTTTACGCTGTCCAAGCAGGGACCCTCACTCTAGTCAGGGCAATGGAGATACACACTCAAAATAACCCCTGCTCGCCCCTTTGGCAGCTTGGCACAAGCAGTCAGGCTTATCTTAGAGGCAATGTGTAAAGTATGTGTATCAACACACACAGTAGTACAGTGAAAACAGTACAAAATGGACACCACATCAGTTTAAAAAATAGGTAACATTCATCTAAATCAAACAAGACCAAAGTGACAAAAATCCAACATACACAATTCAAGCAGTGGCTGCCCGTCCTTTAGGGCGATGAGACCACACCCCCCCCCCACCTTCTGCCCCCCATGAAGTGTGTCTTTCAGGCTGAACAAAGGTCAGCCTGACAGACACTCTTCATGTTCAGGTCAAGCAGCCAGGAGCAGACATGCGCGATTTGCGCAGACTCCTGGCCGCCTGAGCTGAACTTTGCTGGGCTGAGGAGATCACAGCTCCTATGGGTGTGACCTCCTCAGCCCAGCAAAGGTGCCTCGAGGCCCTCCCCTGGGTGATGAGGAAAGCGTCACCAATTGACACTCTCCCTGGGCGCTTCAGTTTATGCTCTGAAGTGCCCAGGCTGAGTGTCAATCAGTGACACTTCCTCACAAAGTGGGGTGGGGTCAGCAGTCTCACTGACCCCATCCCACTCTGTGACGAGGCTGGGACTGCTGCCTTCCCTCCCAATGAGGGAAGGCAGCAGTCCCAACCCTCCTGGGACCTGGAGGCCAAAGGTAAGTGTGTGTGTGTGTGTGTGTGTGTGTATGTGTGTGATGTTTCAAATTGAATGTTTGGTGCGTGCGTGCATGTTTGAATGGTATGCATGTTGTTAATGGATGCACGTGCATGCGTGTGTGAAAGAATGAGTGTGTGTGATGTTTTAAAATGAATGTTTGGTTCGTGCGTGCATGTTTGAATGGTATGAGTGTTGTTAATGGATGTGCATGCCTGTTTGTGAAAAAATGAGTGTGTGTGTGTGCCCCGCCCGCTCCCTCCCTCGTAAAGCTGCCGGCCGTCACTGAATTCAAGATATGAATTTTCTGAGTAAAATGAGTCTTACTCCGTAGAAAACAATAGAAACATTGTTGTTACACAAAGTACCTGGTTTGCGTTGTTAAAGTCAGCGATGCATCAATTCCTTACTCACAAATAAGGCCGTGCGCCATTTCTTCTCTGGTCGGGTAGGAGATGCATAATTTTTCTCCTTCCCAAGAGAGCGATGTGTCAATTTCCGGACAGGGCACCTCGGATCCACACAGGTTCCTGATGGCTTTGATGCCCAGCAACGATGCGTGGGAAATCAGGTTGCACAGTGTTAGAAAACCACGCTGCGTAGGTTTGCATCGTTAGCAGCAGCTGCAAGTGGGTGTTGCACATTTCTCCAGCCCTATGCGTCAATCTCCCAGCCATGATGTAGGTGAAGCATCGATTCTATCTATGAAGTGGGTGGTGTGTGTCGATTTTCAGCCGCATTTCAGGTGGTGCGTTAAAAATTGCCCTGCACGGTGTTTTGAGTATAGATTTCAATCCTTGTTCTGCCAACTTCACCTTTCACTGGCTCAGGGACTGGATGGGGCACCACATGGCAGGGCAGGAGTCTCAGCAGAGAGTCCAGGTGCTGGCAGGGGAAGTCTTCGACGCCTGAGACTTCAAAACAGGAGGCAAGCCCAGTCCAAACCCTTGGAGATTCTTCTCAAGCAGGAATGCACAACAAAGTACAGCCTTGTCCTCTTTCACCTGCAGAAGCAGCAACTGTAGGATAGCCCAACAAAGCACAGTCACAGGCAGGGGCAGCACTTCTCCTCAGCTCTTCTACTTGGTAGAGGTTCCTCTTGAATCCAGAAGTGATATAAAGTCTGGGATTTTGGGCCCACTACTTATACCCCTTTCTGCCTTTGAAGTAGGCAAACTTCAAAGGAAAGTCTCTGTTATTCACAAAGTCCTGCCTTGCCCTGGCCCCAGACACACAACAGGAGGTTGGAGACTGCATTGTGTGAGGGCAGGCACAGTTCATTAAGGTGTAAATGACCACTCCTCCCTCCACTCTAGTACAAATAACTCATAAGGATATGCAGGCTACACCCCAGCTTCCTTTGTGTCACTGTCTAGAGGAGATTCACTAACAGTCCAACTGTCAGTCTGACCCAGACAGCGAATCCACAAACAGGCAGAGTCACAGAATAGTTTAATAAAAGAAAATGTATTTCTAAAAGTGGCAATTGCACTTTAATGGTATTTAAAGGCCGCCCCTATGTTAACCTATGAGAGAAATATGCCTTGCAACAGTGAAAACCGAATTTGACAGTATTTCACTGTGAGGACATGTGAAACACATCAGTACATGTCCCACCTTTAACTTACACTGCACCCTGCCCATGGGGCTACCTAGAGCCTGCCTTAGGGATGCCTTACATGTATAAAAAGGGAAGGTTTAGGCCTGGCAAGTGGGTACACTTGCCAAGTCGAATTGGCAGTTTGAAACTGCACACACAGACACTGCAGTGGCAGGTCTGAGCCATGTTTACAGAGCTACTCATGTGGGTGGCACAATCAGAGCTGCAGGTCCACTGGTAGCATTTGATTGACAGGCCCTTGAAACCTCTAGTGCACTTTACTAGGGACCTATTAGTAAATAAAATATGCCAATCATGGAAAAGCCAATTACACATACAATTTGACATAGGGAGCTGGTCAACAGTGGTAAAGTGCCCAGAGTAACAAAAATAACAAAAACAGTGTCCAGCACAAAGCAACAACCTGGGAAGTAGAGGTAAAACATAGGGCATATGGCCCCTGTGGAGGGTGAGCACAAGTTATCTTCGGTGTGTAACATACACAATTCAACCAGTGGCGGCCCGTCCTTTAGGGCGGAGGGACCACGCCCCCCCCACCTTTTGCCCCCCATGAAGAGTGTCTGTCATGCTGAACAAAGGTCAGCCTGACAGACACTCTTCATGTTCATGTCAGGCAGCCAGGAGCAGACATGCGCAATTCGCGCAGACTTCTGGCTGCCTGAGCTGAACTTTGCTGGGCTGAGGAGATCACAGCTCATATGGGTGTGACCTCCTCAGCCCAGCAAAGGTGCCTCAAGCTCCTCTCCTGGGTGACGAGGAAAGCGTCACCAATTGACACTCTCCCTGGGCGCTTCAGTTTAAGCCCTGAAGTGCCCAGGCCGAGTGTCAATCAGTGACACTTCCTCACAGAGTGGGGTGGGGTCAGCAGTCTCACTGACCCCATCCCACTTTGTGACGAGGCTGGGACTGCTGCCTTCCCTCAGGGAAGGCAGCAGTCCCAACCCTCCTGGGACCTGGAGACCAAAGGTAAGTGTGTGTGTGTATGTGTGTGATGTTTAAAATTGAATGTTTGGTGCGTGTGTGCATGTTTGAATGGTATGAATGTTGTTAATGGATGTGCCTGCATGCGTGTGTGAAAGCATGAGTGTGTGTGATGTTTTAAAATGAATGTTTGGTGCGTGCGTGCATGTTTGAATGGTATGAGTGTTGTTAATGGATGTGCGTGCGTGCGTGTCTGTTTGTGAAAGAATGAGTGTGTGTGTGCCCCGCCCGCCCCCTCCCTCGTAAAGCTGCCAGCCGTCACTGAATTCAAGATATGAATTTTCTGAGTAAAAAGAGTCTTACTCCATAGAAAACAATAGAAACATTGTTGTTACACAAAGTACGTGGTTTGCGTTGGAAAAGTCAGCGATGCATCAATTCCTTACTCACAAATAAGGGTGTGCGTCATTTCTTCTCTGGTCGGGTAGGCGATGCATAATTTTTCTCCTTCCCAAGAGAGCGATGTGTCAATTTCCGGACAGGGCACCTCGGATCCACGCAGGTTCATGATGGCTTTGACGCCCAGCAACGATGCGTGGGAAATCCAGTTGCACAGGGTTAGAAAACCACGCTGCGTAGGTTTGCATCGTTAGCAGCAGCTGCAAGTGGGTGTTGCACATTTCTCCAGCCCTATGCGTCGATCTGCAAAGCCATGATGTAGGTGAAGCATCGATTCTATCTGTGAAGTGGGTGGTGTTTCGATTTTCAGCTGCGTTTCAGGTGGTGTGTAAAAAATTGCCCTGCACGGTGTTTTGTGCATAGATTTCAGTCCTTGTTCTGCCAACTTCACCTTTCACCAGCTCAGGGACTGGATGGGGCACCACATGGCAGGGCAGGAGTCTCAGCAGAGAGTCCAGGTGCTGGCAGGGGAAGTCTTCGATGGCCTGAGACTTCACAACAGGAGGCAAGCCGAGTCCAAGCCCTTGAAGATTCTTCTCAAGCAGGAATGCACAACAAAGTACAGTCTTTGTCCTCTTTCACCTGCAGAAGCAGCAACTGTAGGATAGCCCAACAAAGCACAGTCACAGGCAGGGGCAGCACTTCTCCTCAGCTCTTCTCCTTGGCCGAGGTTCCTCTTGAATCCAGAAGTGATATAAAGTCTGGGATTTTGGGTCCACTACTTATACCCCTTTCTGCCTTTGAAGTAGGCAAACATCAAAGGAAAGTCTCTGTTGTTCACAAAGTCCTGCCTTGCCCTGGCCCCAGACACACACCAGGAGGTTGGAGACTGCATTGTGTGAGGGCAGGCACAGTCCATTAAGGTGTAAATGACCACTCCTCCCTCCACTCTAGTACAGATAACTCATAAGGATAGGCAGGCTACACCCCATCTTCCTTTGTGTCACTGTCTAGAGGAGATTCACTAACACTCCAACTTTCAGTCTGACTCAGTCAGCGAATCCACAAACAGGCAGAGTCACAGAATAGTTTATATATTGAAAATATCTTTCTAAAAGTGGCATTTTCGAACTAACAATCTAAAAAACAACTTCACTAAGAGATGCAGTTTTAAATTGTGAGTTCAGAGACCCCAAACTCCACCATTCTATCTGCTCCCAAACGGAAATTGCACTTTAATGATATTTAAAGGCCGCCCCCATCTTAACCTATGACAGAAATAGGCCTTGCAACAGTGAAAACCGAATTTGACAGTATTTCACTGTGAGGACATGTGAACACATCAGTACATGTCCCACCTTTAACTTACACTGCACTCTGCCCATGGGGCTACCTAGAGCCTGCCTTAGGGGTGCCTTACATGTATAAAAAGGGAAGGTTTAGGCCTGGCAAGTGGGTACACTTGCCAAGTCGAATTGGCAGTTTAAAACTGCACACACAGACACTGCAGTGGCAGGTCTGAGCCATGTTTACAGAGCTACTCATGTGGGTGGCACAATCAGAGCTGAAGGTCCACTGGTAGCATTTGATTTACAGGCCCTTGAAACCTCTAGTGCACTTTACTAGGGACCTATTAGTAAATAAAATATGCCAATCATGGAAAAGCCAATTACACATACAATTTTACATAGGGAGCTGGTCAACAGTGGTAAAGTGCCCAGAGTAACAAAAACAACAAAAACAGTGTCCAGCACAAAGCAACAACCTGGGAAGTAGAGGCAAAAACTTAGGCCATATTGCCCCTGTGGATGGTGAGCACAAGTTATCTTTGTCTGTAACTGACTTGCCCTGACTAGAGTGGTAGGTCCTGCGTGACTGAGGTGCATACCCTAGCCAACCAGAAACCCTATTTCTAACACTCATCTCCCATGCAGCCAGCAAGCCGGTTAATAGCAGCCAGCAGACTGTAAGCAGTTCTCGAATATTCTCCCTCTGGTTGACAGCAAAGCAGATTACAACCGGAGCCCAAGTCAACACCTACTGTTGAGGAGGCAAGGCAAGCAGAGGCTGAGCAACAGACCTTGGAAAAGGGACAGTCCATAGAGTGCAGGATAGGAAATTCAAAGAAGGAGAACAGCAGATGTGATTCAGCAAGATATTACAACGCATTTTCTTACATATGGGCTGCTCTTGTGCTGTGCTTGTACCCTCCCATATGCAGCAATCCCTCCAATTGTATTTCCCTAGATTTCAGTCCTTTTGCCCTGCAATGTGGTACCCCACGTGACAGATTTCATCACAAAACAGGGCAAAGGAGAAGGCTGCAGCATGTATTACGGTAAGTATAATGGCAAGCACAGCAAACAGCATAAAAACAAGAAAAGCGGTTATAGCTTACAAAGCTGTGTTGAGTGAATTACGTACTTCCCGAACATAACCTGTGACGAAAGTCAAGTTGTCCTTAACAATAAGTAAGCTTTGATCCATCCAGACCACACTTGAAATGCTTAGAACAAATGGAACCACAGAAAAGCATTTGCCAGTGTTAAACCTTTTTAATGTCTACCATAGAGTGGCCAAGAATAACACCAAGAGGTTACTCAAAATTTTGAGGTGCCTTCTCGGAAAGTTGGAAGTTTTTGCACGGAAATGTTATTAGGTGGTGTATAAATGCAATGTTTAAGAAAAGAGGTAAACAGTCAAAAATGAATTAAACACCTCCACAAACGAGATGTGGCATGGCATTATACATGGAGCAACATACCTTATTGCTAACTGAAGGAGAATCCTGATAAACCCAAAAATGCCACCATGGCAATAAAACTGTATTTTACATGCACTAAAAAGCCATCTTGGACACCTCTTATTTGCTACCTTTTGGCCCCAAACTCCCAAAGATGTACAGTTTAATAGAAGGCACCTTTCCAATCCAAATGCACACATTTATTGCAAGGTAACAGAAAAATGAATCCCACCACCAGAGCAGGAAGGTCTCCCAGAGACAGGGAGTATGAGAAGCACTGTCCACAGCCACCCAAGCTTTACTGATGGCTTTTGCCTATGCTGCATGAGTCTTTAACACTTGGCAGGGCCTCACTCACTCTTTCACAGCGTTCAACTTGCTGCCTTCCCTTTGACCTGCAAACACCCCTGCAGGCTCACTTTCAGTGCTTCCCTTCCTGACACTCCTGCATGATCACTTCACCGTCTCTCTACAAGAATGAATGCATGCTCCTCTCAAGTACTTACCCAAAGTCAGTGGCAGCATTACCATGGCACTCCGTTCTCCCATGAACACTGATTATGAGCAGGAAGTAGTCATGTGACTGAGAGGAGCATCAGCATCCAGCAGTAGCGAAAGTTAAATGGCAGTGTATCCTAGATCTCTGCGGAATGACACCCATTATCTAAACCTAGGAAACTTCTGCCCATCACATAACAGTGACATTCTCTGGCAACATATGGGCTTCAATATGATGATGAAATATTGGTCATCCATGGAGAGATACATGCCTTTTAGTAAAGATAACAATTCTTGGACACTTTTGGGCACCTAATGGATTATTTCCATTGCCCACCCTGTTAAAATGGTAGACCTGGCACAATGGTGGCAGGTTGTGGGCATCCAGGAGAGGACATCTATTGCCTATGCATGGTAAAATACTGGTCCATACATAATGGTGACCATTTTTTTACCATGTGGGCATCAATGACATTATACCCATCACTGGTAATATTATAGTAATGGCACCATGGCAGTAGTTTTGGCACCATGTAAGAAACCATTACATGATGCCCATTCCTACCCTGGTAAAATGCGGGCTCTGACAGAGTGGTTATTCTTACCATGATACTCACCTGCAGAAAACTTCTGGCCCTGACATAATCATGGTCATTCCTGGCAGCTTGTGGTCCTCTTCAGGCTGATACTCATTGTCCATCTCTGGTAAAATGCTAGTTCTCACGTATTGGTGGTATTTCCTGACAACTTCCAGACATCAATGGCATGATGCCCACCAACAGTAAAATGCTGACCCTGGCATAATGGTGGTGCTTTCTGATATATTTGATCATCTATTTTATGATGATGTATATTTCTTTCTTCATAATCATCATCAGCATCATCTAACTCCGAAAGCATGGTGGTCATTCATTACGTGCACATCCATGATGCAAAATAAACATATTTGTCAAAGTCCAGGCCGAGGAAGGTCAAATCTGTTTCATTTGTAAATGCTCACTAATTTTTAGAACCTTCTTTTATGTGAACTCAAGTCACATCCACATTTTGTAACATTTATTGTTCAGCATTCAACCATTTGTTTTTTCTCCAGATGAACACGGTGCTAGACAAGCGGTTCTCTGGGTAATTATAACAGGAGTCACATTGGACTATTGTAATGTGATAAAGCCCTAGCTTGAAGCAGAAGGATTTTGCTAAAAGTGAGCGGGGTGTGCAGTTTTCCTAGGCATATTAGTATCTTGGAAAGTTGGAAACTCCGCTTAATAAAATGGAGTGACAGAGTGCAAAAATAGTTTCTGTAGACCTCCTACTAAGTGCATTGAATATCATTTTGTTTCTCCCTGTTCAGTTTGTAACATGCCTTCATCATTAGGTGAGCTGCTATGATCGCTTCATAGACCTTCTGCCTCGATCTATATCTTTCATTAAAGACTATGGGGGTTATTCTAACTTTGGAGGAGGTGTTAATCCGTCCCAAAAGTGACGGAAAAGTGACGGATTTACCACCAGCCGTATTACGAGTCCATTATATCCTATGGAACTCGTAATACGGCTGGTGGTATATCCGTCACTTTACCGTCACTTTTGGGACGGATTAACACTTCTCCAAAGTTAGAATAACCCCCTATCTCCTGTGACTTGGGTTTTTAACTTGGGTAGAGGAACTGTAACAGCTATTATAGCTCTTGAAAGCATACTCTAATAATCAGTGACGACGGGCAGCTTTAGGAGGGAGGGGGCGGGCGGGACACACACACACTCATTCTTTCACAAACAGACATGCACGCACATCCATTAACAACACTCATACCATTCAAACATGCACGCACGCACGCACCAAACATTCATTTTAAAACATCACACACACTCATTCTTTCACACACACATGCACGCACATCCATGAACAACATTCATACCATTCAAACATGCAGGCACGCACCAAACATTCAATTTGAAACATCACACACATGCACACACACACTTACCTTTGGCCTCCAGGTCCCAGGAGGGTTGGGATTGCTGCCTTCCCTCATTGGGAGGGAAGGCAGCAGTCCCAGCCTCGTCACAGAGTGGGATGGGGTCAGTGAGACTGCTGACCCCACCCCACTTTGTGAGGAAGTGTCGCTGATTGACACTCGGCCTGGGCACTTCAGGGCTTAAACTGAAGCGCCCATGGAGAGTGTCAATTGGTGACGCTTTCCTCGTCACCCAGGGGAGGACCTCGAGGCACCTTTGCTGGGCTGAGGAGGTCACACCCATAGGAGCTGTGATCTCCTCAGCCCAGCAAAGTTCAGCTCAGGCAGCCAGAAGTATGCGCAAATCGCGCATGTCTGCTCCTGGCTGCCTGACCTGAACATGAAGAGTGTCTGTCAGGCTGACCTTTGTTCAGCCTGACAGACACTCTTCCTGGGGGGCAAAAGGTGGGGGGGCGTGGTCGCTCCGCCCTAAAGGACAGGCCGCCACTGCTAATAATGTATAAAAAAGAAGTTTTATCTTAACATTTAGATAGAGACAAGAACGTCTCAATCCAGTTCCATCTGTGACATGCAGCAAGGCTTCAAGGTCTTAGAAAGAAAATGCCGCTCATTTTCATACAGTTTGTCCCCATTTCTTCTCAGAAACAGAAATGACTCATGACAGTCATGACAAGCAGAAGTGGCCTGTGACAGGCTGCCCTTGTAAATCTAACCCAAGAGCTGCCTCTCCCCCCTGATTAGCAGTAATACGTGCTTAGGATAAAACGTGGCATTTACATTTCTAGAGGTATGGGGCGCACACAATCCTTTTACTCAAGAAAAGTTTGTGCGGAATTATGACTCCTTTTTTAAAAAACACTAGGTGACACCTGGTAATGCGAAATGCTATGCATTTCTCCAACTTTAGCAGATACTGGTAACCAGTGGCATAACGAAACTTGAGGGGGTGGGGAGACTGCAAGAAACAGGGGCCCTCTCTCTGACCCTCCCTGCCCCACCCCCACCCTACAATTTCACAGCTTCTATGCCCATTCAATGTACTGCTGGGGCTGAGGACTGTAATGTTAAGCTACTGCTGGGATCCGCTGAGAACGGCTTCAGGAAGCGCAGCAAATTGCGCGCGCATATTTGCCAGCTGAATGCAACCAATGTGTTTAATGGCGAGAGTCAGCCTAATGAGATAGTGAGCTAAAGGCCTCATCATCATATCTCACCATGCACAGATTTTAATTAAATGATGATTATGCCCTTGTTGTAATTATTTATCGGTTACTGTTCTGCGCTTCACCTGCCTCGTCTTCCACTTTAGTCAGCGCTGCTGTACAACAAAAATGCCCTTTGCGAGGTACCAATAAAAATGCAGGCATGATTAAGCGCTGTGAAATCTAAAATACAAGTGTAATATGGATGTCAAAAAACAGCCTGGCTTAATATCAATTTACATCCGTTGTCACGCTGTAGCACAGGCTTGATTATTACATGTAGAAAGAACCTTGTTTAGTGGCACGCACAGCGTAGCAGGTTTACATTCTTACTCATTCTTGAGTCAACAGCCCACTTGAAGGCAATCATGTTCAGGCTAATAGCCTTACAAACCAAAGGGTTTATGGCGCCTGCTAAAAGCGCTACTTATGGCTCTACATTTCATGGGCTGCGGAACAGTATATTTCATACATTCAAAGTCATTGAAGTACCCTTTGATAGCAGCACACATCAATTCACATCAGAGAGGGATTTCTTTTTTTTTTGCATCCAAGAGCAAAAAGAATGAATGCTAACCCTAAGAAATCAAACTCCCCGAAGTGAGAAGGAAATTAAACGGTTTGGTTTATATTATTTGATTAAAAAATATAACAGAAACATTGCTAGCATAAAAGAGCAACAAAGTTGTCAGCGTAAAAATGCTGGATACCAATTTGTCTAAAATCAGGAGTCCTAGAAAAAAAACCATAGGAATGTACAAAGTATGTAAATCAAATAAAATGGCTTTTTTTTTTTTTTTTTTTTTACAAAACCGTAATACTTACGATTACATTGCTAACATATCTTATTACTCTGTTAAAACTTAATACAGCTCTAAACGAGCCACTGATCCTGCATGATATTTTACCAGAAAGCTGGACTACCCCACCAAATGTATAAATATATCTCACAAAGCAGCTAACCTAACTACAATGGCATTGTCAGTAACCAGGTTTTAGAGCCGTCCCTCAAGCGTTTTACCTTCACCCCTCCTGTTTTTCTGAATTTGGTTTCATTGGCTTTTGAACTATTTGTGTTCACTCCCTAAAACATGGCAGCATTTTATTACACGTGATTGGAATACTTTAATTTACTTCTAATTCCCTAGAAAATGGTATACCATATATGCAGGGCCTGTAAATTAAATGATACAAGTGGACCTTCAAAACAGGCTTGCCATTGCTGCATGTCAGCAGTTTTAAACTGCTAATTTGACTTGGCAAAGTAAACCTTTTGCCAAGCCTAAAGTTCCCTTTTTACTACATATGTCACCCCTAAGATAAGCCGTAAACAGAGCATTTGGAAGGGTGCAGAGTATTTAAAAAATTGGACATGTACTTTTAAGTCTTACATGTCCTGGTAGTGAACACCTCACAAATTTGTTTTTCACTACTTTGAGACCATGATAACATCGGCTTAACTTATTACATTTAATAAGTGATAACGTTTGATTGGGAGCAGGTAGGAAAATCATGTTTGTTGTCGGAGGAATTGTAATTTAAAACCCTTGTTAATGGCAAGTCTCAATTCTGAAGATTACCCTTTTGGAAAGTTGTCAATTTCTGCAGTAACTATTGGTTCACTCTAACCTGTTCCTAGGCCACATGACTGTCATGACTCCATCTTGTGCCCTATGTGCATTGGGAGATTTTCACTGGCCCATGTCATTCCTTCTCCTGTGGCACATTTCCATCTTGAGTACTCCATGACTCCCCCTCCCAGGAAGCCTGAACCAATGACCCCCTGTGCTGTTGCTATGCAAGTTAAGTCTAGTTTACATCTTCAATTATCACATGTCAATTTACAATAGTCATGTTTTCACTGTGAAACATTGGATTGTACCATCATGCACTTGTGGCTCTGTTGTAATTTTGTTGCTGCTACTTGCTAGGCCTCATATCCATTGTATGTAACAAGTGATTTTCCCCAGGTTCATTGGAATCTTATACACTGCCTCTTGGGACACGTGCCTTTCTGGAAAACTCTTTGCTTTTGTATAAATATTCCCCCCGCCGAACCTGCATCAGGGCTTAGCCTTGTACCTGTGCCCATTCTGCACAAGCAATGTCCCTGCACTACCTCCTGAGTTACACGGTTTTCCTGCATTCCTGTCCAATGAAAATGTTGTTCCTGCATTCATCTCCTGAATTGCCCGACCTTCAGCATTCATTCCTGTGCAAGCCTCATCCCTGCACTCATATCCTGAATTGCCGGAAACCCCCAACACTCTAGTCTTCCAAGCCTTCCTGATAATTCAGTGATCCTGACTTCTGCAACACTTCCAGTATCTCCCTTCATGAGCTATGATTCTGCCTCCTCTTGAACCGCCTGCAAAAGAATTAGACAAAGCTTAGTATTTTTCCTTCAGGTCAGTGCACACTAATCTTTGATAACAGTAGCAGGCCTGTCTGTCAGCCTTTTCAAGGATCTAAACTTTGTTGTAGTTCCTTCTCCATAACTCTCCTTCAGCTCTACTTGCTTGTCCTTGCTCCAGACTCTTTTTCCAAACCTTGGCACTTGGACTGTGTTGCTCATGGACTGGAGACTGAATTCTGAAGGAACCTTGTAACTTCAATCTATGAACCAAGTGTAACCTTTTTTCCTAGCATACCTTGGGAGTTTCGTTAACTCCAACCTTGTGTCGAGTATAGCCTTATTTCTAGAATAACCTTGTTCCAAGTGTAACCTATGTACATAGTACAATCTTGAAGGTGTCAGTAACTCCAACCTTATGCTGAGTATAACCTTGATCTGAGTGTACCCTTATTTTCTGGTATACCTTGGGAGTTTCAGTGACTCCAATCTTGTACCGAGTATAGCCTTGTTTCTAGTACAACCTTGTGCCAATTGTAATCTTGTTCTGAATGTAAACATGTTCTGGGCATAACCTCTGTACAGAGTGTAACACATTCCTAAGTCTAATCTGGCCTCCAGCATACCTTCAGAGTTTGTCTTACCTCCATCCTATCTATGCAGAGAAACATTGCTTCTTATATTCCTTGGGAGTGTCCCTGACTCCAGTCTATGTACTGACCATAACCTTGTTAGTGGCAGTAACTCCAATCTATGTTCTGAGTTTACCCCTGGAGTGTCACAGGCTCCAATCAGTGTCTAAAGTTTTTCTTCAAGAGCCTTGGAAGATTCTCATTCAATACCTGGTTATTCTGATGCTGTGATTAGAAAGAAACCTGTCAGTTTTGATTATTGAAGCAGTACATTGTCAATTCTGTAAGGGCTTGTAAATGCATTGATGATATTTGCGTCTTCTTTTTGTTCCCAGTGTATTGTATCTTCATGAAACCGGAGATGCAGCTCCTGTAAACATCCACGTTCACAAACCCAGAAGATCCCATGAATGATGCATCCTGTTGAGCAGAGTAGTACCATCACTGAGCAGAGCCTGTACAACAAGTATACTTTTATTTTTTGTCCCTTCCCCCTCTGGAAGTCGGAAGGATCTAGGTGTACCATCCTTTCGTTCTGCATCTTCCCGAGAGGAAGTGGAGGTCCAGCACGGTTCTTTGTACATTTCCCCCAGACCGTCACACAATGAAGGAATTAAGGGCCAGATGTACAAAGTTATGCAAACATTCCAATTTGCAGAACCAGGCTGTTTGAGCACATAAATAAAGCATTGTAGTATGCACAAATGCTATTTTGAGATTCAGTTATCTATTTGCCAAATCACAAAATAGGTTTGCTAATAACAATTAGGAAGGGGCGTGCCAAGGACATCCCTTCCTATTTGCGATTCACAGTGGTATGTATGATTGTTTTGTGACTGTGGCCACAAAACAATCACAATAACCACCAATTTCAAATTGGTGTTAACCCATTCGCAAACAGGAATGAGTCCCAAAAGGGCCCCTTCCCTTTGTGAATAGGGGTGCGAAGATCTTTTCAGAGCAGGCAGTGACCACGGACCATTGCCTACTCTGAAAAAATGAAACTGAAAAGTTACAATTTTAATTTTGAAATGCATCCCATTTTACTTTAAGAAAAACAGGATGCATTTCAAAATAAAAAGAAAAAACTGCGTCATTTCAAAAGTTGTCACAGACAGGGTGGAAGCTGACCCCAGCAGGCCACCAACCCTGTGAGCGCAGCTGTTAGAAATGGGGTCTTTGGTTGGCAGTCAGGTTACCCCCTGTCCAAGCAAGGACCCTCCCTCTAGTCAGGGTAAAGGAGAATCTCCCTCAGTTAACCCTGCTCACCCCCTTGGTAACATGGCACAAGCAGGCAGGCTTATCTTCAGAAGCAATGTGTAAAGTATTTGTACCAAACACACAGTAATTCAGTGAAAACACTACAAAATGGCACAGCACATGTTTAGAAAAATAGGGAATATTTATCTAAACAAAACAAGACCAAAATGACAAAAATCTAACATACACCATTCAAGTTATGAATTTTCAAACGATAAGAGTCTTAAATCCTTTAGGAAACAGTGAGAACGCTGCTAGCGTACAAAAGTACCCGGGTAGTGTTAAAATAACACCGCACAGGCGAGTGTGCGTCGGAAAAGGGCAGCAATGCAGCGATTTCTCACTCACAATCGAGACTGTGTGTCGTTCCTCTTCAGGTCGGATCGGCGTGCATTGTTTCTCCTCTCCTGCAAGAGAGCAATGCGTTGATCCAGACAGGCACCTCACACATCACAACACACACCACCTCACACATCACCCACACCACCCCATGGCACCGCAAAGACACCCCAGGTTTTCTGAGTAGGAGCTCAGGGTCATGGAGGAGGAAATCATCTGGGTAGAGCCACAGCTATTCGGATCACAGGTGCAGCACACCTCCATAGCTAGGAAGCTGGAGTTATGGCGCAGAATTGTGGACAGGGTAAACACAGTGGGACAGCATCCAAGAACATGGGATGACATCAGGAAGAGGTGGAATGACCTATGGGGGAAGGTGCTTTCCGTGGTCTCAAGACACTACATTGCAGTTCAGAGGACTGGCGGCGGACCCCCACCTCCTCCCCCACAACTAACAACAAGGGAGGAGCAGGTCTTGGCTATACTGCGTCCTGAGGGCCTCGCAGGAGTAGCTGGAGGAATGGACTCTGGGAAGTCAAATCTTTAACTACCATATCCCCCACCCTACCTGCATGCCAACACATACCCCCACCCTCGCCCTCACCCCATCACTCCAACTCCTCACATATGTCCTATTATCACAAACCACACATCCCAACACCAAGCCCTGCATGCAACAACAAAGCATGGACACCCATCAGCAAAGCATGTTCACTACACATACCCACACAGACCCCAAAACAATTATCACACAAGGTCCTAGACAAGAATGTAAGCACTGGGGTACAGGTTCACCCACCCATTGCACACCATGGCACACACAGATGCAATAATCATGCCTTTACCCCCCTGCAGGACCCCTACCCAACGTCACGTGACAGGAGGTTCCAGACATGTCCACCCCCCCACAGAAGAGGCCCACAGTGAGGACAGCAGCTCTGTCCAACTGGATCAAGATGACCTGCCTGGCCCATCTGGGACCTCGGGACAGTTCCCCTGACACAGGCCACCACAGAGCCTCCCCCCTCAGGAAACACCAGCACAGCACCCACCCAGCGGGCCCATACCTCTGTCTCTAGGACACGTCAAGCAGCAGTGTGTCCACCACTACAGGGAACCCAGACAAACCCACCAACCCAAGAACAGCAGGGACCTGGGGGCAGTGGCAGTGGGCACACGGTTCAGGGGACAGAGGCCCAGGAAAACCGGGGAACTGGGAGGTCTGCTGTGCAACAGGGGGAGGACAGGCCCAGGGGACTCACTCTCCACGAGGCCCTCTCCAACATCATGGGAGCGTACCATCATTCCTAGGAGACGATGGCAACGGTACTGGTCAAGTTTCAGGAAACCCAGCGGCTGCAGGAGAAACAGTATTTGGGGTTCAGGGAGGAACTCAAGTCCATCAATACCACCCTGACCACCACTGTAGGGGTGCTGAAGGACCTTGTGAACACCAGGAGGGACACTGTGGCACAACAAGGAGCCCCTGACACTAGCCTGGACGATGAACTGCCCACCACCTCCGCCGGCGCTACTGGACAGGAGGCAACGCCACAGGGACCACAACACCAGCACCCCACCCCCTGCAGATAGAGAATCACCTCGCAAGCGGTCCCTGAGATCCAGGACAAAGACAGAGAACAATGCCAAAACCCCGCCAAGAAATGAGATCACCCTGAATGTCATCCTTCAGTTCCACTTTGTCACCCTGTCCATCCTTAAACTGCCCTAGCTCCACTTCCTATGCCCCTTTGGACAATGCACCTGTGAGACTAATAACTGGACTCTGCCATGGACATTCCTCCACCATCCCCCCTGACCATTTTATAACCCCCTCCACTCTTTTGCACTTAAATAAACACCCTTGAATCACAAAACATTATGGAGTCAGTCTGTGCTTTCACATATGTGTATTTGCAACAACTGAGGAAAATAGCAATGCCCATTCTATTGTCAACATACCAATGTCACACAGCTCTAGTCCATGAGGTAACATAGCAGAGGTCACACAGTGGGAGCCACATCTGTGAAATGGAAAGGCAAAGTGACAATTCAGGGTCCATACACTGGGTGAAAGTGACAGACAGATGATAAGTCTAACAATTTTATCAGATGTAGGAGGCAGTGATGTCTTCTTACCGGTGTCTCACTGGAAGTATTGCTTGATCACGTTGTTTCTGTTGTCTATGTCTTCTTCTTCTGCCTCCTCTTCTTCAATGTCCACAGGCTCCAGAGCTGCCACAAGACCTCCTTCTGGACCACCCTCCCGCAGAAAAGGCACCTGTCGTCGCAAAGCCAAGTTGTGCAGCAACCAGCAGGCCACGATGATCTGGCACACCTTCTTTGGTGAGTAGTATAGGGAACTACCTGTCATATGGAGGCACCGGAACCTGGCCTTCAGGAGGCCGAAGGTCCTTTCTATCACTCTCCTAGTTCGCCCATGTGCCTCATTGTAGCGTTCCCCTGCCCTTGTCCTGGGATTTCTCACTGAGGTCAGTAGCCATGACAGGTTGGGGTAACCAGAGTCACCTGCAAATGTCAAGGGAAATCTGTTAGACACACACTAACACATAGGGACAACCCCAGACCCGGACAACTATTCACAGGGTATAGGGTCCTTGTTCTCACCTATTAGCCATACACGGTGCCTCTGGAATTGCCCCATCATGAAAGGGATGCTGCTATTCCTCAGAATGTAAGCGTCATGCACTGAGCCAGGAAACTTGGCGTTCACATGGGAGATGTACTGGTCGGCCAAACACACCATTTGCACATTCATTGAATAGTAACTCTTCCGGTTTCTGTACACCTGTTCACTCCTGCGGGGGGGACCAAGGCCACATGTGTCCCATCAGTGGCACCTATGATATTGGGGATATATCCCGGGGCATAGAAGTCACCTTTCACTGTAGGCAAATCCTCTACCTGAGGGAACACGATGTAGCTGCGCATGTGTTTCAGCAGGGCAGATAACACTCTGGACAACACATTGGAGAACATAGGCTGGGACATCCCTGATGCTATGGCCACTGTTGTTTGAAAAGACCCACTTGCCAGAAAATGGAGTACTGACAGGACCTGCACTAGACGGGGGATTCCTGTTGGATGGCGGATAGCTGACATCAGGTCTGGCTCCAACTGAGCACACAGTTCTTGGATTGTGGCACGATCAAGTCTGTAGGTAACTTTTACATGTCTCTCTTCCATTGTCGACAGGTCCACCAGCGGTCTGTACATCCTCACCTGCCCCAGCGGACGTGCCCAATGGATGAGAACAGCGAGCACAGAGTCAGCCAACACTGAGGTAGTAAAGAAATAATTTTATTCCACACATTTATCAATACGCTATGTGCCTGTCTCTGTGTACATGCAAGGCCTATATATGTGTGACGCATTAAAAATTAATGCAATGTGACCCCCTGAAATGGCGGCTGCCTGCCCTGTAATGTGGGACAAGGGGATATGAGGTAACTGCGCTGGCATGGTACACCGTCGCGGTAGGCGGTCGAAGACCGCAGCGCAATCCTGCATTGGTTAACATTGGGCCCTATGCGTTCCAGGAGCCAATGACGATGTACATCGGCGGTGACGGTACGCACCGCTGCGGATGTAACTGCCATTTTCTCTCTGTTCACTCACTTGATACCTGATCTTCGACAGGAGAGGACCTACACTGCAAGTGCTGGTGTGACCTCAGCCTGGAAGCGACAATGGCTCATGTGTCTGGGGAAAGGGCCCCTGCCTTCACATTGGAGGAGTTGGATAAACTAGTGGATGGGATCCTCCCCCAGTACACGCTACTCTACGGTCCTCCAGACAAACAGGTGAGTACACTGTGAGCATGCTGTATGGACAATGCCTGTTTGGAGTGGTGTGGATGGAAGATATGGGGGTTGATGAGGCCTGCATGATCGGACGGTGAGTGTATGTGGGTCAGGGCAAGGGTGGGAACGTGGGACAATGACTGTGACGGTCCGGATGGTAAAAGTTTTACATTTTCCCCTGTACGATTCCTCTAGGTCAGCGCCCACCAGAAGAAGGATATTTGGCGTGCCATCGCCATGGACGTGCGGACCCTGGGGGTCCACCACAGACGGAGCACCCACTGCCGTAAAAGATTGGAGGACATTCACCTCTGGAGCAAGAAGACGGCGGTGGCCCAGCTGGGGATGGCCTCCCACCGTGGGAGGCGTGCCCATTGCACCATGACCCCCCTGATGTTCCGGATCCTGGCGGTGGCGTATACGGAGTTGGATGGGCACTTGAGGGCATCACAGCAGCCACAAGGGGGTGAGTACACTCTCAGCTGACTCTGCGCGCATTGGAGGTGTCTGGGTGGGGGAGATGGGAATTGGATTCCGCTAGGCTAGGGCGAGCTTTGTAGGCAAGGACCCTTTGTGAGGCAGGCTAAGTGGCACCTCATCCCCACCAGTGGTAAGAGCCATCTACACCTAGTCAGGCTGTGACTTCCATGTGTGCAGCAATCGGGCATAGGCCATGTACCCCATGTCCCTGTTTCAGGCTCTGGCCTCTGCACTGATGGCAGCCATTGTCCCTGTGTCCAGCCTCCCCCCTCCAACTTACCCCACCCAGACCCAATCCCGAGTACCTCAGCCTATCCCAAGCACACCATCAGACCAGCATGCACACACCTCAACACACAAGGGTGGCTCTGGCAAACAGAAGCACCACACATCCGACAAGCACTCACACAAGCATCATACCCTTGCACACATACCAACATCCACTGCCTCCACTGTGTCCCCCTCCTCCACGTCTCCCTCCTCCCTCCCTGTCACGTCTCCACTCACACCTGCATGCACTACATCTTCAGCCACTACCGCCATCACCAGCACTCCCATCACCACACACCGCTCACGTGCACTCACCACCCCTCTACCATTCACACATCCCTTGTGTCCTCTCCCAATGTGCCTGTGAGCCCTCCTCCCAAACTACACAAACACAGTCACACACCCACCCAACAGCCATCCACCTCACGACAGCCTCCAGCCCATGCACCTTCACCCAAAGTCAGCATACGAACACCTCCTACAACCACTACCTCTTTCTCCATTCCCAAACCCCCTCCATCTACCCGTCCCAGTGTTCAAAAAAGCTTTTCCTCTCAAATGTTGACCTCTTCCCTACACCTCCCCCCTGTCCGTCCCCTAGGGCCCGCCTTTCCAGGTCCCAACCCAGCACCTCAGCCACCACATTACTTGCACAGTGGTGCCAGCAATATCCAGATTCTGGAGTGCACCAAGCAACAGGGCTGCCAGTGTCCCAAGGAGCGAGTCCCTCCCCCCTGAGGTGCCTGTTTTATTTCGATCTGATGCCCCTACAGTGTTTTCTCCGTTTCGATCGGGTATCGAGTGTGGGCCTCGCCCATGCATTTTGGGCCCAGTGGTCCACGGACTATATAGGTGCAGTACCTGGACTTGAATTCTTGGTGTACATATTTGTTTATAGTGTATATAAAGTTTTGACTAATGGATTTTACATGTTACAATTGTTCAAATCATTTCCTTTTGTCATTGCATTCTTCCAGGGGGGGTTGGGGGGTGTAAATGTAATGTTTCAGCATGCATTGGTGTGTGTGTTGTTGTGGGTGAGGGTGGGGGTGTTGCATGTTGCGTGTGTGTGTCACTCTCTTTTCCCTCCGCCCTCCCCTGTGTTGTAGGTGCAGTACTCACCGTGGTCGTCGCCGCCGTCGGTCGTGCTCCTGGAAGAGGAGCAGGAAGACTATCGCAGGGAGTATTTGGAGTTCAGGCTCCATGGCGTCCGGGCTCCTCGTGGAGTGTGTCGAGGTGAGTTTTTTGCCTTCCAAGTCCTGTTTCCGCCGTGTTTTTGTTCACGTTGAATCTGCCCCGGAAAAGGTGGCGGATTGGCCTGTTTACGCCATGGTCATGATTCAATTTTTTTTAACGCCGGCCTGTTGGCAGTTTTACCGCCGCTTTACCACCGACTGCCAGGGTTGTAATGAGGGCCCTTGTCTTTCGCAATATTTTTTTCTTCCAAATGTAAAACAGTGTGTCAAAAAGACGTCTATTTGAGAAATGCCCTGTAATTCACATGCTACTATGGGCATTCCGGAATTCAGAGATGTGCAAATAACCATGGCTTCTGAACATCTTATCTTGTGCCCATTTTGGAAATACAAAGGTTTTCTTGATACCTATTGTTCACTCTTTATATTTCAGCAAATGAATGAATTGCTGTATTCCTGGTATAGAATAAAACCCAGTTGCAAGGTGCAGCTCATTTATTGGCTCTGGGTACTTAGGGTTCTTGATGAACCTACAAGCCCTATATATCCCCGCAACCAGAGGAGTCTAGCAGACATAATGGTATATTGCTTTAAAAAATCTGATATGCAGGAAAAAGTTACAGAGTAAAACATGGAGAAAAATTGCTGTTTTTTTTTACCTCAATTTCAATATTTGTTTTATTTCAGCTGTTATTTTCAGTAGGAAACCCTTGTAGGATCTACGCAAATGACCCATTGCTGAATTCAGAATGTTTTGTACTTTTCAGAAATGTTTAGTGTTCTGGGATCCAGCATTGGTTTCACACCCATTTCTGTCACTAACTGGAAAGGAGGCTGAAAGCACAAAAAATAGTAAAAATAGTAAAAATTAGGTATGCCCCAGTAAAAAGCCAAAATTGTGCTGAAAAATGTGGTTTTATGATTGAAGTTTGCCTGGTCCAAAAAGCAGCCCTTTTTTCCCATTTGAAAAAAAAGAGAACATTTTCGCAGGTATTTTGGTAAATTTTTTTGTCTCCTTCAGGGGAATCCACAAAGTCTCTAAATATAATCCCTAGGATGTTGGAAAAAAGGACGCAAATTTGACATGGGTAGCTTATATGGACAAAAAGTTATGAGGGCCTAAGCGCGAACTGTCCCAAATAGACAAAAAAAGGCCTGGCACTTGAGAGGGAAAAGGCCTGGCAGCGAAGGGATTAATCATATTTGAAGGCAGCCCCCATGTTACCCTATGAGAGAGATAGGCCTTGCAACAGTGGAAATGGAATTTGGAAGTGTTTCACTGTCAGGACATGTAAAACTCATAAGTACATGCCCCACCTTTACCATACACAGCACCCTGCCCATGGGGCTACCTATGGCCTTCCTTAGGCATCCCCTTGCATGTACAAAAAGGGAAAGATTAGGCCCGGTAAGTGGGTACACTTGCCAAGTCGAAATGGCAGTTTAAAACTGCACACACAGACACTGCAGTGGCAGGTCTGAGCTATGTTTACAGGGCTACTAATGTAGGTGGCACAAACAGTGCTGCAGCCCCACTAGTAGCATTTGATTTACAGGACCTGGGCACCTCTAGTGCACTGTACTAGGGACTTACTGGTAAATCAAATATGCCAATCATGGATAAGCCAATCAATAATACAATTTACATAGAGAGCACATGCACTTTAGCACTGGTTAGCAGTGGTAAAGTGCCCAGAGTCCTAAACCCAACAAAAACAGGTCAGAAAAATTAGGAAGAAGGAGGCAAACATTTTAGGGATGACCCTGCAAAAGGAAAAAAAGTCCAACACAACCCCCCACCAGCCTAAAGACAGGGGAGACCAATCAATACCTTGATAGACTTCCCTAATTGGGGATATAGAACAGGGAATAAGGCCCACAACAGCAGGGGAATGTTCCAGTTCTACCCCTTCCTACCTCCAGTTGGATCCCTCTGTCAATACTCTCAGGGCCCACTAAGCTAACCCATGGGGAACCCTTCTCGTCATCTGCAGATGCCATCTGTGCAGCACCTAACCTTACTTTGCTCACAGAGGAATCCCGGGGGCAGATAGTACTACCATGGCCAACACAGTGGTGTGGCCCACTCCACCCCTGCAGTGTGACTCCTGCCCCCCCAGGAGCAACTCTGTCCGCTAGGATAGCCAGCCACAGTGGCCACTGACAGCCGTCAGGGATGGGAGCCAGGCCCCAGGCCTTTCAAGGCTCTCCAACCACTGGGACTGTTGAGAGTTGGGGACAGGAGCCCCAGGTGCCTATCACCCTTTGACCACTCTCCCTTCCACCAGGTCAGGGATGACAGCCTGACACTGGACCTCCCCTCTGGGGCTCTGTACCATCCCTCTAGGAACGGCACCCCTAGAGTCCAGAATTGTCAGGGTACTGATGGAACCAGTCCTTCACAAATCTCCCACCAGAGAAGGGAGGTTAACCTGCAACTGGTCATCCAACCTGGTGTCTTTCCCTTCGTGTTCGACCAGGGCCAGAGGTGAGGCTTCCCTCCCCTTGCCCTTCCTTCTGGAGTCCTGCATCCCCCCCACTAGGCATGACCCCCCAGAATACAACACAGTAGAGGTACTGTTAGCAGTAGCCCCTCCCTCCAGGTCTGGGGGGGACACCCTGAACCAGGCCTTTCAATCCAGGGTCTGCACCCTTAGATTGAACTGGGGTCAGGGTTGAATCTCTCCACTGCCCCTACTCCCAGGGTTCTGTACCCCTCCACCATGGAGAGTACCCCTAGAAGTCACACCGGGGGGATGATTGGGCCAACCACCCCACATCAGGTCAGAGTTCACCCTCTTCACATGATCTTCCAGTCTAGAGTCTGTACCCATAGACTGGATCACTGTCTGTCAACCCAGGACTTCCTGAGGGACACACTTACCCCACAAGTGAAACACCTTCCCCAAGGGCCACACAAGAGTCAGGCTGGTGCAGGTCTCCTGACCTCTGCCCATCTGGTAGAGTCTGGATTCCCCCAACCCAGGAATGGTCTCACCAAGGACATTCCTGGGGTGCTCTGACATCAGAGCTTACCCCTGACCCTCCAGGTTCTCCACTGGGGCCCTAACCCCCTCTCAACTCTCTATCTGGACTTCAGCACCCGTCACTAGGAGTGGTACTACCAGACACCAGAAATGGTGGAACACTGACTATAGTCTCTACCCCAAGTTCTCCTGACACTGTGGGGTTTCCCTCAAGATAGCCCTACAGTACTGACTAGGCTCCCCTGCTGGCATTCCCTCATGGAACCCTCCAGGACCTGGAACTGGATCTCAGGTACTCTGGGCCTCAGCCACCCCCATGCCCTCTCCTCTGAGACTGGACATAGGATCCCTCACCCATCCACTGACACTGGGACCTACCTGGGTCACTGCAATGCTTTCCGACCTCACCTGGTTGGGAAATACCTAAGCCCCTCCCCTCAGGAGCACCCCCAAATCTCTCTTCAGACTCTCTGGTACCCACCCAGAGGTCTACCTCCAGTGTAGGTTTCCTGATGTCAGAGAACTCACACTACACCTGGTGTTGGCATAGCTCTGGAAAATAAGGACTGGGCGTATGCTCTCCAGCAATTACGTCACTGAGTCCCTCACATGAATTAGTCAAACTACCCTTCACCAAACCATCCAGTGACTCAGCCTTGAAAAAGTACTGCACATCACGCTGCTGAGACTGGTGAGACAGCACCTGACTGTCCTTGCCACTCAACCCACACTCTTCTGAGATGTTTCCACACTCCATAACCAGGACTTCCACCTGGGGGAACCCATCTCCCTGTCACTCTCACCTAGAGCCAGTAGAGCGTCCTTCCCATCACAAGAAATATGACCCCCCTTGCCAGTTCCCCAATCCACCTCAGGGACCCTGTGCATCACTAGAGCTACCTCAGGCCCCTGAACCTCCTGGTGTGTGTCAACGCCTTCCTTAACTTTGGGCACCAAGGGGGTCATTCTGACCTCGGCGGTAAAAGGCGCTTACCGCCGGTCAGAAGACCGCCATAACCCCGCCGCGGCCGCGGGAAACCGCCACGGTCATTCTGACCCGCAACAGTCAAACCGCCAAAAACCCGACATCCACAAAAGTCCGCCACACCAACGGCCAGCGAAAAACTGGCGATGACCAAACCTCCACCGTCACGCCAACAGAAATACGCCCATTCCATTCCGACCCACGAATCCACGCGGCGGTCTTTCAACCGCAGTATTCCATTGGCGGTACACACCGCCGCGGTCAAAATACACACACAGCTCCAAAACACTGCCACATTGGTCATTTTGAAACACACACATCTGATACACATACAAACACCACTCCCACACACCCAACGCAATATAAACACACACCCACATCACCCACAAACCCCTACGACCACCATTTATTGACTAAGGCCAGAGAGAGACACCACCAGCTAGTACAGAGCATTCACAGGCACATAACACCATCACTCACACAACATCCACGCACAAAACACCACAAACCACCACACTCATCCCCACAAACGCCACCCCACACCTCATCCACACCACCCCATGGCACCCCAAAGACACCCCAGGTTTTCAGACGCTGAACTCAGGGTCATGGTGGAGGAAATAGTTCGGGTAGAGCCCCAGCTCTTCGGGACACAGGTGCAGAACACCACCATTGCCAGGAAGATGGAGCTATGGCAAAGAATAGTGGACAGGGTCAACGCTGTGGGTCAGCATCCACGGAATCGGGACGACATCAGGAAGCGGTGGAATGACCTACGGGGGAAGGTGCGTTCCATGGTATCCAGACACAACATCGCGGTGCACAAGACTGGCGGCGGACCCCCACCTCAACCCCCAGAATTTACAACAGGGGAGGAACAGGTCATGGCGATCCTGCATCCTGAGGGCCTCGCAGGAGTATCTGGAGGAATGGACTCTGGTAAGTCTAATCTCAAATACTTCATCCCCCCTCACCCACCGGCATGCCAAATCATACCCCCACCCTCACCCCCGACCCCCATCACACATCCTCCTTGCTAATGTCTCACCATCACAACCCACCCATCCCAACACCAAGCCCTGCATGCGACCACAAACCATGGACACCCATCACCTAAGCATGCCCACTGCACATACCCATCCCCCCCAAACCACCGTCACAACAGCCCCCACAAGGGAATGCCAGCACTGGGGTACACGGGCACCCATCCATTGCACGCTATGGCACACACAGAAGCAATAACCATACTCTTATACCCCTGCAGGACCCGAACGCCACGACACCGCCCAGGAGGGTCCAGAAATGTCCATTCCACCCCCAGAAGAGGCCCACAGTGATGACAGCAGCTCTGTCTCCCTGGACCCAGATGACCAGCCCGGCCCATCGGGGACCTTTGGACAGTCGGTTCCCCTCAGACAGCCACAGCAGACCTACCCCCCTCTGGGAACACCAGCACAGCACCCGCCCAGCGGGCCCATGCCTCTGTCTCCAGGACACGTCAAGCAGCGGTGTGTCCACCACTACAGGGCACCCAGGTTAACCCACCACCCCAACAACAACAGGGACCTGGGGACAGTGGTAGTGGGAACACGGTCCAGGGGACAGAGGCCCAGGGAAATAGGGGAACTGGGAGGGCTGCTGTGCGACAGGGGGGGGACAGGCCCAGGGAACCCACTCTCCACGAGGCCCTCTCCTCCATCATGGGAGCATACCACCACTCCCAGGAGACGATGGCGACGGACCTGGCCAGGTTCCAGGAGATCCAGGTACTGCAGGAGGAACAGTTTATGGGGTTCAGGGAAGAACTCAGAAACATCAGTTCCGCAATGGGCACCATCGTTGTGGCTCTCAATCAGATTGTCAGCACATTGCGGGACCATGTGGCACCACAAAGGGCCCCTGTCACTAGCATGGACCAAGAACAGGCAACCACCTCCGCCGGCGCTAGTGGACAGGAGGCCCCGACACAAGAACAACAGGCCACTAGAACCCCACCCCCTGCAGAAGGAGAACCACCCCGCAAGCGGGCCTGAGATCTAGGAAGAAGACAGAGTAGGATGCCAAGACCACCGCCAGGAAAGGATACCCCCTGATTGTCATCCCACTGTCCCACACTGTCACCCTGTCCAACCTTAAACTGCCCCTGCTCCACCTTCCACAGGCATATGGACAATGCACCTGTGAGACTGAAAATCTGGACTCTGCCATGGACAATCCTCCACCATCACCCATCACCGAATTCCAACCATTTCCCTAAATTGAACACTTTAATAAACACACATATTGCACATAAATAATCTGGAGTCTGCCTGTATTTTTGAACAAATGTATTACACAGAACCGTGCCAAAATGTCCAGTTACATTGTGATGACAACATTCCACTGTCACACAGCTGTAGTCCATGGGGAAACAAAGCAGAGGTCACGGAGTGAGGCCCACATCTCTGAAATTGGAAGGGAAAGTCACAACTCAGTCAACATACACTGGGGGGAAACTCAGACAGTAGAGAGGCAGGAGACTTTAAGTAAATGTAAAATGCCGGGGTTGATTCTTACCTGTATGTCATTGAAAATACTGCTGTATTACATTGTCCCTGTTGTCTGTGTCGTCCTCTTCGTCTTCCTCCCCTTCACTCTCCGCAGGCTCTACAGCTGCCACAACACCACCATCTGGACCATACTCCTGCAGGAAAGGCACCTGGTGTCGCAAAGCCAGGTTGTGAAGCATACAACAGGCCACGATGATATGGCACACCTTCTTTGGTGAGTACATTAGGGATCCACCTGTCATATGGAGGCACCTAAACCTGGCCTTCAGGAGGCCGAAGGTCCGCTCGATCACCCTCCTAGTACGCCCATGGGCCTCATTGTAGCGTTCCTCTGCCCTTGTCCTGGCATTCCTCACTGGGGTCAGTAGCCAGGACAGGTTGGGGTAACCAGAGTCACCAATTAGCCATACACGGTGTCTCTGAAGTAGTTCCATCACGTAAGGGATGCTGCTATTTCGCATGATGTAAGCGTCATGCACAGACCCAGGGAACTTGCCATTTACATGGGAGATGTACTGGTCAGCCAAACAGACCACCTGGACATTCATGGAATGATAACTTTTTCTGTTCCTGTGCACCTGTTCACTCCTGCTGGGGGGGACCAAAGCAACATGTGTCCCATCAATTGCACCAATGATGTTGGGAATATGTCCAAGCGCATAGAAATCACCCTTCACTGTAGCCAAATCGCCCACCTCAGGGAAAACAATGTAGCTCCTCATGTATTTCAGCAGGGCAGACAACACTCTGGACAACACCTTGGAAAACATAGGCTGAGACATCCCTGATGAAATGGCCACTGTTGTTTGAAATGACCCACTTGCCAAAAAATGGAGTACTGACAGCACCTGCACTAGAGGGGGGATCCCTGTGGGTTGTCGGATGGGTGACATCAGGTCTGGCTCCAGCTGGGCACACAGTTCCTGTATAGTGGCTCGGTCAAGCCTGTATGTCAGTATGACATGTCTTTCTTCCATTGTCGACAGGTCCACCAGCGGTCTGTACAAGGGAAGATTCCTCCATCTCCTCGCAAGTCCCAGCGGACGGTGCCTAGGAAGGACAACATGGAGCACAGAGTCAATCAACCCACAGGTACGTTCCCACAGCTTGCACAGTACACGATTCTCAATGCATTGAATGGCTTGTATGAGTGTTGATGCAAGGCCTAGGTATGTGTGACGCAGTAGAAATTAAGATATGGGGGCCCTTGAAATGGCGGCTGCCTGACCTGTGAAGTGCGATAGTGGGATGTGAGGTCAATGCGCTGGCGTGGCACACCGTGGCGGCAGGCGATCGAAGACCGCGGCGCAAAGGCGCATTGGTTAACATTGAACCCTATGGGTTTCAGGAGCCAATGACGATGTGCGCCGGCGGTCGCGGTACGCACCGCCGCGGTACGCACCGCCGCGGGCGTGACCGCCATTTTCTATCTGCTTATTCACTCGATACCTGATCATCCACAGGAGAGGACCTATACTGCAAGTGCTGCTGTGACCTCGGTCTGGAAGAGACAATGGCTGCTGCGACTGGGGAAAGGGCCCCTGCCTTCACTTCTGAAGAATTGTATAAACTCGTGGATAGGGTCCTCCCCCAGTATGCGCTACTCTACGGTCCTCCAGACCAACTGGTAAGTACACTGGGACCGTGCTTTGTGGCCAATGCCTGGGTTGAGTGGGGTGAATGTAAGATGGTGGGGATGGGAGCGAATGAGGCATGCATCAAACGAAAGATGAGAGCATGTGCCACATGGCAAGGGTGGGGATGGGGGGCCACTCACATCGAGCATGCAGAAGGTGATGATTTGTTTTTTCTACCCCTGCACATGTCACATAGGTCAGCGCCCATCAGAAAATTGACATTTGGCGTGCCATCGCCAAGGACGTCCGGACCCTGGGGGTCCACAACAGACGGGGCACCCACTGCCGGAAGAGGTGGGAGGACATCCGCCGCGGGAGCAGGAAGACCGCGGAGGCTCTGCTGTGGATGCCCTCCCAACGTAGGAGGGGTGCCAGTCGTACTTTGACCCCCCTGATGTCCTGGATCCTGGCGGTGGCCTACCCCGATTTGGATGGGCGCGTGAGGACATCTCAGCAGACACAAGGGGGTGAGTACAAGCACATTCAGCTGATTTTGCGCACATTGGAGGTGTCTGGGTGGGGGAGGAGGGCTGTGGGTATCCCTAGGCCAGGGCGTTTTCTGTAGGCTAGGCCCCTCCGTTAGGCATGGCCCTGTACCCCCCCCCACCTCTGTAGGTTGCCTAATACAGCTAATCATGGCCCTGTGTCACCTATGTGTGGAGTTGACGTCCATAGGCTTGTAGGCCATGTCCCACGGATTGAGTAGTGTACCCCAAGTGCGCGGCGAAGTGCAGGGGGATTCTGTGTCTGTCCTCTCCGCCAACGGTGTCGCCAATGCATGCACTCAACATGTCTTTGTTTCTCCACCCCCCCCCCCTTTTTTTGTGGTCTTCCTGTTCATGTGTGCATTAGCATTATCAGGCGGAGGAGAAGTGGCATCGGAGCACGAGGGAGCTGCATCTCACATGGCCATGGAGGGCCATGCAACTGACTCTGATTTCACCAGTGAGACGGAGGGCGAGGGGAGCTCCACAGCGGGGACACGTGGTGACACCAGCGACACAGACATGTCCTCGGAAGGGAGCTCCCTTGTGGTGGTGGCAACATCGGTGCCCACCGCAACAACAGGTACAGCCGCCACCCAGCGCACCAGCTCTGCCCTCCCAGCAGCCCCTCAGCCTTCGCCCCGTGCCCGTTCACCCAGGAAGGTGGGCATCTCCTTCGCCCCAGGCACATCAGGCCCTGCCCCAGTTACCCCTGCTGCCCTTAGTGAGGAGGTCATTGACCTCCTGAGGACCATCATTGTTGGGCAGTCTACCCTTTTGAAGGCCATCCAGGGTGTAGAAAGGGAGGTGCACCGGAGTAATGCATACCTGGAGGGCATTCATTCGGGTCAGGCTGCCCATCAGCGATCGTTCAACGCTCTGGCCTCAGCACTGACGGCAGCCATTGTCCCTGTCTCCTGCCTCCCTCCTCCAACTTCCTCAACCCAGTCTCACTCCCCTGTACCTCTGCCTATCCCAGACACACCATCAGACCAGCCTGCACACACCTCAACACCCAAGGGCAGCTCATCCAGACATAAGCACCACACATCACACAAGCGTTCACACAAGCAACATCCACATGCAGACATGCCAACAGCCACTGCCTCCTCTGTGTCCCCCTCCTCCTCGTCTCCCTCCTCCCTCCCTGTGACGTCTCCACTCACACTTGCATGCACAACATCTTCAGCCACTACGTCCATCACCAGCATACCCACCAGAACACTCTGCACACGAGCAGTCACCACCCCCACTACCATTTACACGTCCCCTGTATCCTCTCCGAGTGTGTCTGTCACCCCCTCTTCCAAACCACACAAACGCAGGCAGCCACCCACCCAACAGCCATCCACCTCACAACAGCCACCAGTACCTGCACCTGCACCCAAAACACCTAATGTGACACCTCCTACAACCACCTCCTCTTCCTCCACTCCCATATCCACTACAACTACCCGTCCCTGTCTTACTAAATTGCTTTTCCTTTCCAACCTTGACCTCTTTCCATCAACTGACCCATCCTCTCCATCTCATAAGGCTCCAATCAGCACCTCAGCCACCACAAAACCTGGAGCAACAAAAACAGTAGTCCAAGGATTTTGGAGTCCACCACCTTCAAGCCCAGCTACTTCGCCTAGGAGTAAAGAGACGGCCAGCCCACCCCCTGCAAAAAAAAGGCAAGAAAGCCAGTGCCCGGCGCGAGAGGCCAAAGACATCAGGCTCCAAGAGCACTACCCTGGCACCGTCAGGGAGTGGGGTGCCACCTGGCACACCGGCAAAGGGAGGAAAGGGCCACAGACCAGCAGGGAAGGGTGGCAAGGGCAGCACGCCCGACAAGTCCGGGAGCAGGCGAGCTGCCCAGGAGGGCCCCACCAGCCCCAGCCCAGCTGCACAGGAGTGCCCCACCAGCCCCAGCCCAGCGGCCCAGGAGGGCCCCTCCAGCCCCATCCCAGCTGCACAGGAGGGCCCCACCAGCCCCATCCCAGCTGCACAGGAGGGCCCCACCAGCCCCAGCCCAGCTGCACAGGAGGGCCCCACCAGCCCCATCCCAGCTGCACAGGAGGGCCCCACCAGCCCCATCCCAGCTGCACAGGAGGCCCCACCAGCCCCAGCCCAGCTGCACAGGAGGGCCCCACCAGCCCTATCACAGCTGCACAGGATGGCCCCACCAGCCCCAGCCCAGCTGCACAGGAGGGCCCCGCCAGCCCCAGCCCAGCTGGGCAATGAAGGAGCGCCTGCCACAGCCCAGCTGGGCAATGAAGGAGCGCCAACTCAAGCAATGCTGACCATGGCAAGGACTGCCAAGGCAAGCACCGCTGAACAGGGCACTGCCATCTCAAGAACCGCTGAACAGGGCCCTTCAAGGCAAGAACCGCTGAACGGGGCACCGCCATCTCAAGAACCGCTGAACAGGGAACTTCAAGGCAAGAACCGCTGAACGGGGCCCTTCAAGGCAAGAACCGCTGAACGGGGCACCGCCATCTCAAGAACCGCTGAACAGAGCCCTTCAAGGCAAGAACCGCTGAACGGGGCCCTTCAAGGTAAGAACCGCTGAACGGGGCACCGCCATCTCAAGAACCGCTGAACAGGGCCCCTCAAGGCAAGAACCGCTGAACGGGGCACCGCCATCTCAAGAACCGCTGAACAGGGCCCTTCAAGGCAAGAACTGCTAAACGGGGCCCTTCAAGGCAAGAACCGCTGAACGGGGCACCGCCATCTCAAGAACCGCTGAACAGGGCCCTTCAAGGCAAGAACCGCTGAAGGGGGCACCCCCATCTCAAGAACCGCTGAACAGGGCCCTTCAAGGCAAGAACCGCTGAACGGGGCCCTTCAAGGCAAGAACCGCTGAACGGGGCACCGCCATCTCAAGAACCGCTGAACAGTGCACTTCAAGGCAAGAACCGCTGAACGGGGCCCTTCAAGGCAAGAACCGCTGAACGGGGCACCGCCATCTCAAGAACCGCTGAACAGGGCCCTTCAAGGCAAGAACCGCTGAACGGGGCACCGCCATCTCAAGAACCACTGAACAGGGACCTTCAAGGCAAGAACCGCTGAACGGGGCACCGCCATCTCAAGAACCGCTGAACAGGGCCCTTCAAGGCAAGAACCGCTGAACGGGGCCCTTCAAGGCAAGAACCGCTGAACGGGGCACCGCCATCTCAAAAACCGCTGAACAGGGCCCTTCAAGGCAAGAACCGCTGAACGGGGCCCTTCAAGGTAAGAACCGCTGAACGGGGCACCGCCATCTCAAGAACCGCTGAACAGGGCACTGTCATCTCAAGAACCGCTGAACAGGGCCCTTCAAGGCAAGAACCGCTGAACAGGGCACCGCCGTCTCTGCACAGCTCCTCTGGGCCCTTCATCTCAAGCACCGCTCTGCTGGGCCCTTCTTCTCAAGCACCGCTCCGCTGGGCCCTTCATCTCAAGCACCGCTCCGCTGGGCCCTTCATCTCAAGCACCGCTCCGCTGGGCCCTTCATCTCAAACACCGCTCTGCTGGGCCCTTCATCTCAAGCACCGCTCCGCTGAGCACCGCCGTCTCTGCACAGCTCCGCTGGGCCCTTCATCTCAAGCACCGCTCCGCTGGGCCCTTCAACTCAAGCACCGCTCCGCTGGGCACCGCCGTCTCTGCACCGCTCCGCTGGGCACCGCCGTCTCTAGCACCGCTCGCCCATTGGCAGAAGGGGCAGGCCCGCAACTGTGTCGGGCAGGGCTGCACGAAGCACTCTGGGCACCATGCCTCCTCCAGAACCAGTGGAGTCTGTAATTCACTTGTGAGACTGTGGCTTTGCACTCCCCAGGATGGCACAGTGGGCAATCCACCCACTGTAGAGATTTGTGAGACTGTGGCTTTGCACTCCCCAGGATGGCACAGTGGGCAATCCACCTACTGTAGAGACTTGTGAGACTGTGGCTTTGCACTCCACAGGATGGCACAGTAGGCAATCCACCCACTGTAGAGACTTGTGAGACTGTGGCTTTGCACTCCCCAGGATGGCACAGTGGCCATGGAGGCCCCTCGTGGATCTGGCGTCGTGGACTCCTCTGGCTGAGGTGCCCCCCCCTTCCCTTCCCCCTGAGGTGCCTGTAGTTTTGCTATCTGATGCCCCTGCAGTGTTCTCTCCTTTGGAGCCGGGTATTCTGTGTGGGCTTTGCCCATGTGTTTAGGCCCATTGGCCCACGAACAATGGCTGATACCCAATTTGGACTGGACAATGTACATATGTATATATAGTTATAGATGTTTGATATATTTTTTTACCTAGCCGTACAATATACTTCAAATTTCATGATAATTCTTTTTGTCTTTGCATTCTTCCGGGGGGTTTGGGGGTGTCACTCTGAGTTCTTGCTCTGCATTGATGTGTAAGTAGTTGTGGGTGAGGGTGGGTGTGTCGCGTATGTGTGTCCCCGTAATTTTTCCCTCCCCTGTGTCGTGGGTGCAGTACTCACCGTAGTCTTCTGCGCCGGCATTCGTGCTCCTGGTAGAGGAGCAGGAAGACAATAGCTGGTAGGATGTGTAGTTCGGGTTCCATGCTGTCCAGATTCCTCGTGGAGTGTGTAGAGGTGAGCGTTTTCCGTTCGTAATGTCTGTTTCCGCCGTGTTTTTATCGGCGGGGCTACCGCCCCGGAAAAGGTGGCAGATTGGTGGGTTGTGATAGGGTGGGCGGTACATTGTCTCCCGCCTGTCTGTTGGCGGTGACCGCCGCGCTGTTTGTTTGTCCCGCCGTGGCGGTCGGAGTGTTAAAGTGGCGGTCCCTGTTGGCTGTTTCCGCCAGGGTCAGAATTCCATTTTTTTTACCGCCTGCCTGTTGGCGGGTTGGCCGCCGCTTTAACACCGACCGCCAGGGTTGGAATGACCCCCCAAGTCTCTGGGCATGTGCACTTCTTCATCTTCACTGTATGTAAGATTTTTGCTGCCACCACTCAAATTGGACTCTGCCCTCATGGCTTCCAGCTTCAGCTCTTCATAGCTCAGTTCTTGAGCTACAAACATTTCTGAGCTCAGGCTCTCTCCGCCTCAGCCCTCTCAAGCTCTTCATCTAGCTCACTAACATGTTAGATTCCATTCCTCTCTCTCTGGTTCCTTTCCAGGGCCACTGCCTTCGTCATCAGAATAATAATCCTCCTCAGAACGATCTGGTATGGCTGCTTCCCAGCATTTCCTCTCATACTGAAACAGGGCTGTCTCAAAGACCCACTCGGGGACCTTCTCTTCACAGCCAGCCCCATTTCCTTGCATAAAACTTTTAGCTCCCTCAACGTATAGTACTCCAGGTGCCAGAAGTTGACTTCCATTCTGCAAAGGCCTCACAACCAAAAACCAGAGTCCAAAAATATCAACAATTTATCCAGGAGGACATCAGAGAACAAAACAGAAAAAAACTGTATGTGGTCACTTAATGGTCTGCACTGAAAACAGTAGTGTGCACTTAATCACTCTATGGCAAGTACAAATACAAGTTCGAATCTTCACCGCTGATCACCAATATTAGAAATGGGGTCTTTGGTTGGAAGTAGGGTTACCCTCATCCAACCAAGGACCCTCACTCTAGTCAGGGTAAAGGAGAATCACCCTCAGTTAAACAACACTCATCCCCTTGGTAGCTTGGCACAAGCAGGCAGACTTAACATCAGAAGCAATGTGTAAAGTATTTGTACCAACACACAAAGTAATTCAGTAAAAACACTACAAAATGACACAACATAGGAATAGAAAAATGGGGATTATTTATCTAAACAAAACAAGACCAAAATTGCAATAATCCAACATACACCAGTCAAGCTATGAATTTCAAAGAATAAGAGTCTTAAATCCTTTAGGAAACAGTGAGAACGTTGTTAGCATACAAAAGTACATGGGTAGTGTCAAAATAACACCACAAGGGCGAGTGTGCATAAGAAAAGGCCAGCGATGCGTCGATTTCTCACTCGCAAGCAAGTCCGTGCTTCATTCCTCCTCCGGTCGTGTCAGCTTGCGTCGTTTCTCCTCTCCTGCAAGAGAGCGATGCATCCATCCAGACAGGCACCTCAGGTCCGGGCACGCTTTGCATTGTTTTTCCGCGCCCAGCGATGATGCGCTGAAAATCACAAAACAGCACTGCATGGGGTTTGCGTAGTTATCAGCCTCCATTATCGGGTGTTGTGTGTCATTTCTTTAGCCACGTTGAATCGATCTTCCAGCCGCAATGCAGGTTGAGCATTGATTTCACCTGCGAAGCCAGCTGCACGTTGTTTATCAGCCTTGTCACAGAAAGTGCATTGAAAGTTTCCCAGCACGGCGGTCTCTGTGTTGATTTTCAGTCTTTGTCTGCCAGCTTCACCTTTCAAGAGCTCACGAACTGGGTAGGGCACCACTTGGCAGGGCAGGAGTCTCAGCAGAGAGTTCAGGTGATGGCAGAGGAAGTCTTTGATGGTCCTGAGACTTCAACAACAGGAGGCAAGCTCAGTTCAAGCCCTAGGAGATTCTTCACAAGCAGGAATGCACAACAAGTCCAATCTTTGTCCTCTTTCACAGGCCGAAGCAGCAACTGCAGGATAGTGCCACAAAGCACAGTAACAGGCAGGGCAGCCCTTCTCCTCTGCTCTTCAGCTCTTCTCTTTGGCAGTGGTTCCACTTGATTCTAGAAGTGATCTAATTTTCAGGGGTTTTGGGTACTCTTGTTAAACCCCTTTCTGCCTTTGTAATTGAAGAAGTCTTGAGTGGTGGGATGTCTGTGGTGTCCGTGCTGGGGCTCGTGAATTCCTTGATTATGCTGAAAAGTTCTTTGCTGTGTGCATTGGTGCTGATGAGTTCCTGGATGGCAGCCTTTCTGAAGGCTCTGAGGCATTGGTGGTGAGCGGTGACTGCATCTTTGTGTGCTATGCAGTCTGCCATGTTTTTGCTCCTCCTCCATTTTCATTCGAGTCATCTGTGGGTACATTTGGAATCTTGGAGGTCGGTAGTGAATTAGTTGGGCTTCTTGTAGTGCTAGTTTCCAGTGAGTTTTCTTAAGTGGCTATGGTATTTCTGCAGTCGGCATTTCAGGGATCGAGGTTCCAAACTGAGTCATTTGCGTCTGTGGTGTCCGATAGAGGGGAGAGGCTGAGTGCTTCAGTGAGCTGGGCTTCGGTGACCTTTTTTCAGTTCCTGCAGAGGGGGGGGTAGCATATGGTGGTCTTCATGAGTGTGAAATGGACGCAGCGGTGGTCAGTTCAGAAATGTTGGGAGGTGTGAGAGAGGGAGATGTTGTTTCCTGCTGAGAAGACAGGGTCACAGGTGTGTCCTGCTGAGTTAGTAGGGAGGTTGACCAGTTGCTGGAGTCCAAGAGTGGTGAGGTTGTCCTAGAGGGATGTGATGTTTGGATTGTTGCTGATTTCAAGGTGAAAGTTGAGGTCGCCTAAGAAGATGTAATCATGAAGGCAAGAGTGTGGGATACAATAAGGTCAACAATGGTATTGTTGAACTAGGGGTAGGGTCTGGGAGGTCCGTAGACAAAGGTGCTACGAAGAGAGGTGTTTGGGTCGGTCTGGATTTGGAAGTGCAGGTGTTCGGCTGTGGTTCTCTGGTTCCAGGCCTCAGTGATGGTCATGAGTTGAAGTGTGTTTCTGTAGATTATGGCAATGTCTTCCCCTAGTCAGTTGATGCGGTCTTTGTGAATGATTTTGTAGCCATATGGGATGGCGGTGGTGCTATCCAGCGGTGAGGTGAGACTTATCCAAATCTCCATGAGGAAGTCAACATCAGAGGTGATTGAATCGAGTAGGTCCTATACTTCTACTGTATGTTGGATGAGGGAGAAGGTGTTGAGAAAGTATGCATCTGAGGGGTCTGGCTGGGCTGGGGTGGGGTAATGTGGTACGCAAGGGCAGGTGAACGTGCAGTTGTGGCAGGAGAAAGGGCCTTGCATATCCTTGGGAGAGGTGTGGTGGAATGCAACCAAGCCTTGTGTTGAGGGTGCGTAGGAAGCAGGCATTGTACCAAGGAATAGTGCAGGCCAGGGTCTTTGGTGCTGGGCACAGTCAAGGCACGGATGGGTGTAGATGGGCTTGCCTTCGGTGTGTCTTCGGTGAATCAGTGGCTTGCCCGCTGCACGTGGCTGTGCAGAGGCTGCCATTAAGAATGGGAGGGCGATGGGAGGGGTCGGTCAGCTGGGTGGCAGAAGGTTGGGAAAGCGTGTCACAAGGAGGGGGGTGAGGGTGCAGGGGCTGCAGCAGTGGGGAGAAGGGGCAGGAAAAATGAAAAGGGTTGAAAAACACAAAAAAGCCATAAAAAGAGGAGAAGAATCAAGAAAGGCAGAAAAAATTTGAAAAAAAGCATGGCGAAGCAGAGAGGTAGCAGAGACCGACAGAAAGCCACCACTGGCCACCAGAGATGAGGCAAAAGCAGGTGCCTGCAGGTGGATGATAGCCTCAAACTAGGAGCCAAGCAAGCTCACTCTCGCAGGATAACAGCAGCAACAGGTAGTGCTGCGAGGGGGCGGGTGCCACAAACTCTGACCAATGTCAGTGTAGGATCTCCTCTTTACCACGCAGTAGCCACCACTAAGGAGGGGGGAGGTGTAAGCAGTCAGTCAGCTGGGTGACAAGAGGGCAGGAAAGTGTGTTGCAAGGATGGAAGAGGCCACAGGGGCAGCAGCAGTGGGGAACAAGAGTTGGAAAAATTAAAAGAGTGGAAAAAAACAAAAGGGAGGAGAAGAATAAGGAAAGGCAGAAAATTCAATAAAAAAACATAGAGAGGCAGCAGAAACAGACAGAAGGCCACCACTGGCCACCAGCGATGAGGCACAGGTGGGTGCCTGCAGGTGGAGGAGGGCCTTGAACTATGAGCCAAGAAGGCTCACTCTCACAGGGTACGAGCTGCAACAGGTGGTGCTGCGTTGGGGGGTGGCACAAACTCTGACCAAGGTTAGTGTAGGTTTGCCTCTTCAACGTGCAGCAACCACCATTAAGAAGGGGGGGAGGTGTCAGTCAGCTGGTTGGCGGGAGGGTGGGACACCATGTAGCAAGCAGGGGGTGGGGTCGCAGGGGCAACAGTGGAGGGGAGCAAGCGCAGGAAAATGAAAAAAGTGTAAAAAACATCAAAAAGAGGAAAAGAATAAATAAAGGTAGAAAAAAAATTGTGAAGAAGCAGAGAGAGGCAGACAGAAGGCCACCACTGGCCACCAGGGATGAGGCACAGGTAGTTGCCTCAAGGTGAAGGAGGGCCTCGAACTAGGAGCTAAGCAGGCTCACTCCAGCAAGGCAGCAGCAGCAAGAGGTAGTGCTGCACGGGCGGTGCATCACAAATGCTGACTAAAGCCAGTGTAGGTTCGCCTCTTCACAGTGCAGCGGCCGCCTTTAAGAAGGAGAAGGAGGTAGAAGGGGTCGTCAGATGGGCGGCATGAGGGCGAGAAAGGGGGTAACAAGGACAGGGCGGGGCAAGTGTGGGAAAAATGAAAAGAGACGAAAAAGCCATAAAAGAGAAGAATATAGGAAGGCACAAAAAAACATGAAAAGGAGCAGAGAATCATCAGAGACAGACAGAAGGCTAACACTGGCCACCAGGGATAAGGCACAAGCAGCTGCATGCGGGTGGAGTAGGGTAGTGAATCCTAGTTTGTTTTAATGGGATATCAGGAGTTAGCTTAGCCTCTGGCTTGCAGACTCGTGCCCCGTCACCTAGTGACTTTTAACCTACTTAGCTTGCTCTGTCTTAGCCATTTAATTATTTATTCATCTAAGGTGGCCGCCTTGTTTATAGTTAGGCCACTTGTTATGTATTGCATTACCAGTGCCACCGCGCTAAGGCGTCAAGTTCAAGCAGTAAAGACAGACAAACAGTAGGTGTTCATACTTAGGGATTTTCCCTTTCTATACTTTCGAGGGATTGTTCATAATAATTGCTGTCCCAAGCATGTCTGTTATCTATTGTTTGGGAACACACCTACATCAGGGGTCCTGGTAGATCTGTATAAATACATCGCTATTTAGACAGATAATCAGAGGGATTCCGACCAGAGGGCATCGCCACCATCGCTGATATCGATGATGCACGTCGTCTTGACGCCGATCCAGTCTTCGTGTCCCTACGAGTCTGAGATAGAGACCTCATTCCAAGGTAACGAGGGTTGGGGGCTCCTCTCATGGACCTGGCATTGGCAGATTAGGTTTAGCAAACCCAGCTCTCCTTTAGGTAGGAGGTTAGGCCTATCACATTAGGGTATTAGGGTATATTACATCTCGTACGTCTTTTACATGCATTGCAAGGTGGTGGGGGTCTTTGAAATAATGACACACACAGTTCTGTTCCTTGCATTATTCATTATCCTAATTATTGCAGCCCATGCAACTTATCGCAAATTGCAGTTGTGTTAAATAAAAACTATTGAAACTTTACTGCATCTTTGTCATTGCCTGTGTTTGTATGAGACATGATATATCTGTGAGAAAGGGGTAATCTCCATTTAACCATGACACTCCCTGAGATGTCTTATTCTGGAGTCCATGTGTAAAGGCTGCCACAAATCACCTTTTACTATTGTGTTTTTGGTGAGGTGCTACTAGTGAGCCGGTAAGGTTGGGACAACAGTTGCGATTTGTCTTAGGATAGGCATAGTCGCCTACAAGCAAAAGTACTGTCATCCTTTAACCAGCAGTCTTGCCTAGAGCAAGAGTCCAAACTACAACATGGCGCCACCAACGATAGTGTTCAGGCACTAATTTACAGATACCCCGACTATCACTGTCTCACAGACAACAGGTACCCTAAGTACTGTTGTACGGAGACGTCCGTGGTCTTTGGGAAATTCCTCCTCAGCTGAAAAGGTGTCACCTGATTAAGCTGTAGGTTGTTCGAGCTCGAACGGATAAAAGGACTTATACTCCCCATTTTGGTGTTCCATTTTCTAAACAAAAATGTCTGCTGCCATTGACATTCCTGAAAATGCTAGACAAGCTCTAACGCAATATTTATTAACGCATGGCCTTACAGATGAGGGTGGGTATGTTACTCTTATAATAGAGGCTAATGAAGCATACCAAACAGAAATATTTTCCTCTTGGGTCACCTTTCCTGAAGTGGACCAAAGAACACATACATTTCACACATATGAAATTGCGATTGACCTCAACGGTACAGAGCATACCAATATCATGAAATATCGCTCACATACCAAGAGCACCAGAACTGGTATGAAGGCGTACTACCACATGTACTCAAAGAGTGAGGCTAGGTCCCTTAAGTAATGACGGACCAACGTGGCCTATGTTTGCCACATACTCACCTCACCCAGGCATACAGAATATGTCGATAGCAGATCTGCAAGATTTATATAATGAATTAGTGACATTATATAGATGATTAGTTCAGTTCGTAATGCGAACATTGAACACCACGCCAGTGCGTCCAGCACCCCCAGTACCTGGTGGTTATCAATTGGCTACTGGGATTAATCCACAAACAGTGCATACTATCATGGGTAAAGTACCCGGAGGACGGCAAAAAATACCGTTGTGAATTGCCCAGAAAACTAATCAGCTGGAAGCTGTGTTTCCCCATACAGGACCACAGGAAAAACATAGACTGCTCACTATGTGCTTGCCCTTTGGGATGGTTCCCTCGGTGGATGACTGCACCACATGGGGTACAGTCTTTGCAGCCATATTTACTACCACACATGGTACCCCAACACTTGCCAGTTTACCTGAAGTATTAAAACAAATAAGAATGAACACGGGCTGCCCCAGCATTGGATTTGGGGATGAAATTAATGCGTAACTTTGATGCAGTTTCCTCAATAATACTCAGTAATATTAAAGGGGAGGCGGTAGCACTGGCAATATGCCAGCGTCTACGGTTAACTCCACACCTGGAACAAGAGAGACAGCTGCCGAAAATGATTTCTGACACCTATACTAGTATAGGTGGGATAGTTTGGGAACCAAGCCAAGGAAATTGGAGTTACAAGGTACCGCCCATAAGGAGGGTACAAAGCAGGCACAAGAGGGCTCTAAGAAGCGCTGGGAAAAAAACAAAAGATTTCAAAGATAGAAGAAATAAGAGAGCTGATTCTCCACACCCGGAGAACTCCAAAAGGAGATACAATCTCAGAAATAGGGAGAACATTAAAACTCCAGACAGATATACTGATTCACGTCCCTCTCGTTCCTGTCAGGACACACCGAATAGACGTAGCAAGAGAGGGGGCCGTCCAGACCGACTTCCTGAATATGTGAAACAAAAGAAAGACTCACCGCAGTCTACCATTAAAAAAGAAGAAAAGACTCCTCAGCAAAAGCCACAGTTTAAAAAGAAAAAGGTGGCAGCACTGACAGCTAAAAATGCCAGTATACTTGAGAACACTGTTGAGGAAAAAGACGTGGGCAGTGACTCTGTTAGACAGCGCAGCAGAGGTCACGATATGTCGCCAGAGTCTGAAAGATCATCTGGATGTGACAGCAACTAACGATTTTATCTCCCACCCAACAGGGTTTTTTACTTGAAAATTCAGATAGAGGGTGACGTGGAGCGCATGATTAGTGTGATATTTTGGGATAAACCTACTAGTGATATCCAATTGGCTGAAAGAGACTGGCCACCTGAACATGTCCGTAAGCTCCCGCATGGGGAAGATGTAATTTTGCCTTCTTTCTCCAATCTTGTTCCTGAAGCAGAAAAAGAAGCCTATGCTGCTGAATGGGCTTTAGCGCAGGCATCTGCGTTATACCGCAATCATGTAGGTTGGGACAAGGAGTCTCCTTGTCATGTCATTTTCGTTAGGTCTACACCCCAACCGCAGCCACAATATCCTATCAAAAATTAGGTGAAAGCTTCAGTGAGGGAGATCCTCACCCAGCTTGCGTACCAGGGAGTAATTGAGCCCTGTACATCTGTAATGAATAACCGTTATTCCCCGTTGCAAAGCCAGACCATTCATACAGAATAGTCATTGATTATAGACATTTAAATAGTCATACACGTACATACGCTATACAAAATTCACATAGCACAGCAGTAATAAACAATATAGTGCGTAAAATATATAAAACAACATTAGACATATCCAATGGCTTTTTCTGCCAGAACTTAGCACACAAAAGTCAGGACCTGAGTGTATTCTCATGTGGCTCTCAGAAACGCTTTTGTCGTTTACCTCAAGGCTATAAAACAGCCCGGGGCTGTTTTCAGCCTGTGTAACATCCATATTGCATGATATTGATTCTGAGGCGTTATCCTATGTGGATACCATATATCTCACAGACGACGACCTAGACATTCATCTTGCAAGGGTCGATCAAATCATTTTGGGATTTGCAGACCTCGGTTACAAATTCAACTTTAAAAAAAGTAAGATTGCCTTTCTCAGTGTACTGTTCCTGGGATATGAGCTATCAGACGAGGGTAAGAGCCTTGCACCGCACTTTTTAGAGAAATGTGCTCAACTGCACCCCCTTAACATGCTTAAGAAACTGCAGTCATTACTAGGTTTCTTTAATTTACATACATTCCAGAATATGCACAACGTATCAAGCCACTTTATGACTTGGTTCAGCCCAATTTTTCTAGCAGACACTGGACGGTTGATCACACACGCATCCTTAGGGAACTCCAACAGGACATGCTGGAAGCTAAACACTTACACACACGTGACAATAAAACAAATAAAACAAATTTGGTCATCAGAATAATTGCTGGTGTCATTGGATTTACTTATGTCACCTTCAACGAGGGTGACACGGTACCCATAGCATATAAATCACATTTATACTCTAATGCAGAACAGCGTTTTGCACCTACAGAAAAGATTCTGATTCAGATGACCGTCATAAAAGAAAGGCCACTTGCCCAGGGGAAATGTATTATTGTTGTCTCCCCGGTGCCGGCCTTAGAGGCTGTCACCAAGGCAAGCGCTCCAAATGCTAAAGCATTACATCCACACTGGATTCAATGGGCAACATCTCTGACCGCCAGTGATGTCGATTACATTTTTGATCCAAAACTTCAGACACAAGAGTTTCTCCAGTATGAACAAGAGTTTATCACTCCTCTAAATATCTTGCCACTAGACAGATACCATACTATCATATACACTGATGGTTCAGCACAATCGGCTGTAGGTACTAAACATCAATACTCTGCAGCTTGCGCAGCCGTGAGCGGAGTGATGGAAGATGGAGTCTCCCACCCTCACAATACCTACACACAGACCGTAGGGGACTGCAAAGCCCATTTGGCTGAACTTAAAGCTCTTATACTAGCGCTTGAACATACTGAGCCAGGAAGACTGACTTTAATAGTCTGTGAATCATACTACTGCGTTCAGTCATGCAATAATTATCTCAATCATTGGAAGCTGAACGGGTTTAGAGGTTCTAAAGGGAACACCTTTAAGCACAAAATATTGTTGGGGAGGGTGGCTGATCTTAAGGATAAGCTACCGTGTGTCCATGTAGTACATAGATTGGGCTACCAACGTGTAGGAATACACGTTACTGGCAATACATTGGCTGATGAAGCGGCCAAAGCAGCAGTAGGTACGGGTTCTGTGTCTGCAGCGACTCGTTCACAAACGATATTGATAATGAAATATTGATTGCCGTGAAAGATTTGGCTGCAGGCAAGCTCCTTCCAAAGGGATACCCTACAAACTATACTTACCACATCAGTGCACAGAATATTGCCTACGCAACAATTCCTGGGGTTGGAGATCGAGTGATCCCCAACGAAGACCAGAGATTAGATCTAGTAAAAGCAGCGCATACGGGTGTCGCTTCAGCACATGCTGGCATAGCGCCCACAATAAAGCTCTTACAGAAACGTTTCTGGTGGCCTGGTCTATGCAGACAAACAAAGCAGTATGTCCTTTGTTGTGACATTTGCCAGCAGATAAAGGGCTCTACTATCAAACACCCACCGCAGACATCCCTCTTAGTGTCCAACAGGCCACTACAGTGTGTGTACCTGGACCATTGTGGTCCCTTACAGCCTGATGGTACATACAAATATATTCTAGTCGCTGTAGATTCTTGTTCTAGATTCCTGTGGGTATGGCCACAGCGGTCATCTGACGCCCAGACTGTTATAAAAGACTTGCTGATCTTTATCGGTACATATGCGGTTGCAGCATTCCATTCGGACCAGGGGCCTGTATTTGCATCTAGGGCATTCAGGGACACCATGAGGACGATGGGTGTTGAACTCCATTACTCCTCACCATACCATCCTGAGGGAAATCCGGTCGTGGAGAGGGGGAATTGTGATCTAAAGCAGTACTTAACAGCCTGAGTATTAGGTTCAGGCCGCAGTTGGTTACATCACCTATATGGGGTCCAGAGAGCACTGAATAATCTGCCAAGACGATCCTTCGGTGGACGCACTCCTTATGAGGTCCTCTTTGGGATACCTATGTATGTCCCAGATCTTGATGCCTCTGGTATGGTGGCAGCAGAAACACCATTTGACATAAATGAATGTCTCACTGTCTTACAGGAGCTTCAGCAATTTCATGATGATAAATCATCTACCAGTGCTGCCACCTTAGGAATAAGGGATATAGCGAAAACTTCGACTGGCTGGATTCTTAAATTTGGGGATCTGGTTTGTGAGAAGATCGCAGTTAAGAAGGAATTTGGCCCATCATACAGAGCACCTGTACCGGTCTTGGGAATTCAAGGTACCAGGACTGTCATCTTACCACCACTGTCTGGTTCTCGAACGAACAGATTCATTTCCATTGATGACATCAAATTATGCCATGTGGCCGATCCTTCACAGTAGACCAAGAGGTCCCTTGGGTGGTTCCCGATCTCCTCTCACTACTCAACAAGACATACATCTACATAGTAGGATGAACAACACTACTACGAACTATGCAACAATGTTCAATGCTGTTCCAGACACCTCCTTGACCATGGGGAGGGCGGAAAATTAACCTTTGCTAGTTCCAGTCACCACTTTGATGAGCACTCCTGTCCAAGATTTGGCTGTTTTTTACACATACACCTCACAGACTAATGACACCGTCTACCAAGAGCCTCCACGTGAAGTGGACCAAAGTACAACTAATGCACTGGCTCCCGTGTTTGCAGAGACTACCTCTGGCTATTTCATTGACATTGATTACTTTTCTTCAGACTCATCTACTACTGTGATTGACAATGTTTCAACAATAAGTAGGCTGTTTCAATGGGTTAAAGAGAACTATTTGATATACCCGTGGAACTATTTATGGTTCTGTTTGACATTTTCAACATTATTTTTATGGATTGGGTTTGTGACTGTTTTCTTTTTGCTCATAAATGATCACTATATTCCTGATTGATGAAGTTTTAACTCCATATCATTCCTCACATAAGGTCCGAAGAGACTTGTCCCCTGTAAATGTTACAGCAATACCGATTTCTGATGGGATTTTGTGGGGCAAAGTTCCCTTTAATATATACGGGCCTACAGAGATTATTCAGATACCATACATATTCAAAATTTCTATGTCAGATGTAATTACACCTTATGTTGTCGCCGACGATTGGGATGTCCAAACAGTCGATTCCATTCTAACTGAAATGAAGGACTATTCCGCATTTGAAAGTGATGATGTATATGAATATGCAATGAATTATGGGAAAATGTTCTGCTATAACAATTGAGGACATTACTACCTACACCGTGCCACTAGATATAGGCCAGTATTGAACTACACACAGTGGGAACACTGTTCTACACCACCAGTGGGGAGGCCAAAATACTATAGTGATAAATTTACATATTTTTCTGGGCATGACACAAAAAAAGCAGAGTTGTATTTTTTTAAAATACCTCCAGCAAAAATTCACAAAATTTTGCTAACTGACACAAAACTGATTTCTTCAGATCCCTTTGTTTCCTGGCTCGCAGTTGAGGATTACTAATACTGGAAGAGCACTATTGACTTGAAAAGTGTATGGGGAACACAAGATTGGCAGATACAGGGTAGGGAAGCTTTATTTCGAGCAGGCCTGATTCCTGTGCAAATAATTTTTTTAAATGACACTATTCAGCAGACATCCTGTCTAGGGTTAGCAAAAATTAAAGACATGAACACGTCCAGTATCCCCACTCTGGCAAGGTTTAAAGATTGGCAATACTTCCTTAATATCACTGAGGAAAAGCTAGATGCAATGGTTAAGGATGGTACCTATAATTCTTCACTTTCCAGTCCAGGCGGGTGGTTAATATGGCCTACTGACACTAATGAGTGTCAAGCGTGTTTCTTGAACTCTTCAAGGGGTTTTTCAATTAACTGGCCAGACCCTCACTTTATATCGGGTCAACATATAGGTATAATTACGACATACAGTGTGGGTAAACTGTGCTAGCAATGAGTATAGACCAACACATTAGCCGCAGTTAAGAAACACCTGAACACTCTTTCTGAAGATGTAGACTTGCACGATTTTCTGCTGGGTCCTAGAAAACAGCGCTCAAAAAGGTTCCTATATGCTATGTACAATGAAATGTGGAAACTTTCACAGATTGAGGCTGCTGCGCATTCAAGGCAATTGGATAAGGAAAATTTAGAGAAGGCTTTAGTGGTTGGCGACCACGGAATGAATACTCTGTCCAACAGGATCTATTCACTATCAAATATAGTGTCGTCTGCTATTAATATCACTCAGACAGACTTGTCCCGGTTATATCATGGACAGGCACAGTTACGTTCCATCATGCAGCTGGGTTGGACTTTACAGACACTGAAAAATGACCGTATTCCATGGAAGTACATTAACGGGAGTGAATTCTTCACTGCTTTTAAATTTTCCAGAGAACAACAGACAATGGCTAAGAGGGAGGCTAGTTTCACCATGCTTCACGTGGAAAAACTAGATAAGTTTCCCTTCACTGTAGCAGAGAGTCCTTCAAGTATCTGGCTCTTACATGGCATAATTAATTTACCCATTTCGACCTTTTGTTTCTCAAGCTGCCTGAAACATCTTGCAGTACGAAGGTACGAGCAACTAGGAGATAGCTATATTAAGGAAGAGGGGGAGTTGCCCTTTGATTATAAATGTCTGAACGGTGAAACAGTGGTCTTTCAAAGCGGAAGCGAATGCGAGAATGCTGTTAGTAATTCAATGATATGCATGAAGGTGTTCCTACAGTCTTTGCAATGTGGGGGTCGCGAACTTAGCCTGTTACTCAACGTCCCTTTGATTCTCCCGGTATTTCATATACTTTCCAATGGAAGTTATGTGGTATTGAACGATCAAAGTTGTTGCGGCATGTGACCAGGAATTACCTACGCAATCTCGGTCTCGAAGGTCATTACGTGTTGTGGACATGTTTTATTCCCCCCCACACGAGAGATAAAAGCATCTGATATGTGGCCCCACATAGATACTATTAATGTGAACTATGACAAGCTGAGCAGGCTAAAGGTGCTATTGTTTCAAAAACAGGTCACTTTGACATCCGCAAAGGAGACGTATGCTCTCCAGATTGCGAGATCATCAGCCGAGATACAATCCCTATTAAATATCAACTTCCCCAAGCACTTTGGAGAACTGGTATCCAGAATATTCAATGCTTAAAGCACTACTGGGATTGTCCATTTCTTTAAGGCTGACGGGTCTGGTTTTGTGTCCATCTTCCAGACTGTCTCCGGAGTCATCCCGTCGGCCATCCATTCTCTCTTTTCAAGTCTGTTTGGTGGCTTTCTAATTATTTTGGTTTTAATTGACTACTACTGCTATTTCTTCTGATTCGCAGTGGTTGTTTCTTTCCAGCTATGCGGAGCAATGGAGCCGCTCCCACCAACACCACTGTGCCGTGAACGCATGGTTCGGCTCTTCGGTGCACCGTTGCTGGTGGAACTGGAGCATGACTGGTCGTTGTCATTTCGGACCTTTCTCTGGTGCGTACAACCAGTTTTCCACTGCATATGGTGCCTCTTTGAACATCTGCGTATGGTCTGTCTGTCTGTTGTACCGACATCTCCGGTGGACCACGAACTGTTGATGTCCCCGATGAGGGTTCATACAAGGTCATGCCCCTTGAGACTGAGGTTGCTCCGCGAGGCCACCTATGAGCCTTCCGTTTTTTAGATCTACCATGGACGACAGCACTGCAACGGATGACTTTTTTTATTACCCTTTTAACACATTTTAAAGATTATTTTAGCTAGTTTTTATGCTTTTCGCTTTTTAGTTCAGAGCAATTTTAGCGTTTGGGTTCCTGTACCTTTGTCATACCTGTTACTGCAATGGGGAGGGTGTAGTAAATCCTAGTTTGTTTTAATGGGATAACAGGAGTTAGCTTAGCCTCTGGATTGCAGATTCGTGCCCTGTCACCTAGTGACTTTTAACCTACTTAGCTTGCTCTGTCTTAGCCATTTAATTATTTAATTCATCTAAGATGGCTGCCTTGTTTATAGTTAGGCCACTTGTTATATATTGCATTATCAGTGCCACTGTGTAAGGCATCAAGATCAAGCAGTAAAGACAAACAAATAGTAGGTGTTCACACTTAGGGATTTTCCCTCTCTATACTTTCAAGGGATTGTTTATATTAATTGCTGTCCCAAGCACGCCTGTTATCTATTGTTTGGGAACACACCTACGTCAGGGGTCCTGGTAGATCTGTATAAATACATCGCACTTTATACAGATAATCAGAGGGATTCAGACCAGAAGGCATCGCCACCATTGCTGATATCGATGCTGCACGTCATCTTGTAGCTGACCCAGTCTTCGTGTCCCTTCGGAGTCTGAGATAGAGACCTCATTCCAAGGTAACGAGGGTTGGGGGCTCCTCTCATGAACCTGGCATTGGCAGATTAGGTTTAGCAAACCCAGCTCTCCTTTAGGTAGGAGGTTAGGCCTATCACATTAGGGTATTAGGGTATATTACATCTCGTACGTCTTTTACATGCATTGCAAGGTGGTGGGGGTCTTTGTAATAATGACTCCTGTCTTCACAATTCTGTTCCTTGCATTATTCATTTTCCTAATCATTGCAGCCCATGCAACTTATCGCAAATTGCAGTTGTGTTAAAAAAAAACTATTTAAACTTTACTGCATCTTTGTCATTGCCTGTGTTTGTATGAGACATGATATATCTGTGAGAAAGGGGTAATCTCAGTTTAACCACGACACTCCCTGAGATGTCTTATTCTCAAGTCCATGAGTAAAGGCTGCCACAAATCACCTTTTACTATTGTGTTTTTCGTGAGGTGCTGTTAGTGGGCCGGTAAGGTTGGGACAACAGTTGTGATTTGTTGTAGGAGAGGCATAGTCGCCTACAAGCAAAAGTACTATCATCCTTTAAACAGCAGTCTTGCCTAGAGCAAGAGTCTAAACTACGACAGTAGTGCCTCAACCTCGGAGTCACGCAGGCTCACTCTTGCGGGGCAGCAGCAGCAACAAGTAATGCTGCGTGGGGGTGGCACAAATGCTGACCAAGGTCAGTGTAGGTTCACCTACAGTGTCTGAGATATTGTTGTGTATCAGGTTTTGCAACTCACAAACTGCAAGTTGCTAACAATCGCAATTTGCAAGTCTCAAAACCTGACATTTTTAAATGTGGCCCCAAGTGTGCCTGAATGGGCCTTCACAGGCAGTAAGGGGGATGGAGCTGTGAGCAGCCCAATTGAACTTCAAAAGAATCACACACACATGCACACAGAACCTCATACTATCCTATTGTGGCGGCAGACATACTGTGACCAGGGCAGTAAGGCAGGAACCTCTAGACCTTTCTGTGAGGGGAATGATCTAAATATTTATCCCATTTCAAAGTGGGCATCATGTATAAATATAAAAGAAGAGCCTCAGACACCCTCTCCAGTTCCCTTTCTGGACCTGTGGAAGGACTCTCAGAGGACTGCCCACTACTATGACCTGCTGTGTACTTCAAAAGACTGGTTGCCTGCACTAAGAAGGACTGCTCTGCTGCTTGAGGTCTGCTCTGAACCACCAGAAGCCTGCCCTTTTGCTCGAGCCCTGCTCCTGTACTTGACACCATGGATTCCAGAGTGACCCCAAGGGCTAGTTGGCTAGCATTCTCATCAGAACCTCAGGGGCAGAAAAGGCTCCAACCATCTTAAATTTGCACCTGGACTGAATATTTATTCTCTATGTAGTGCCCCTCCTTTCCTGGACTCATGGAAGTAATGCCGAGATAGCCAAATCCAAAATGTGGGACTTAGAACAAGGTACATAGCTGGTGAGCTCGACTTTGCAGCATCTTCTGCTACGTTCTTCTCTGCAGCAGCAAATCTACCTCAGTGGATCCTCACAGAAATGTTTCCAACCTGTTAGATCCCTTGTCAGCAGCTGCCTGCAGCTTACTTCCGCTGGAGATTTTTTATTTCGAAAAACAGAGAAAAAGGACCTGAACTAGATTTTGCTGGACGGGTTACTCCGTCACATCGGTTACAGATATCACATCCATTGAAATTAAATCCCATAGGAAATAATGGGATTAGTATTTCGGCACATGGGATATCCATCACCATTGAGATGGAGAAACCCATTTGCCAAAATCTAAACCAAGCTCTAGGTTTGAATGTAGGAATCTGATCATCATTACACCGCTGGCTGCCATGCCTCGCTAAACTTTACCTTCTCATGTATTTTTCTTACCAAGGTCCAAAGGTAAGAGGAGACCTAGCCCAATCACCATTGTGGATCTTACCCACGCTCAATTCCAGTCGGCCATAACTTTCGACTGTGCCCCTATCTCACGCAACTAGATGTCCGTGGCTGGCGCTTTGATCTTGTAGGTGCTATTTTCAGCTTCGAAACTTAAAAATTCATAATTATGGTTCTAACAATTGGAGTTTTGTCATTTCATTGTCAGATAATTTCTTCCATTTTACTAAATTTTTCTAAATTGGTGTAGGATTTTCTTGTTTTGTGTTTTCACTTTATTACTGTTCAAGTGCTGCATAAGCACTCACATTGCCTCTTAGTTAGGCCTGACTTCTTTTGTGCAAGCTACTAGAGGGTTAAGCATTGGTTAATTAACTGACTTTTGTGATTCACCCTGACAAGAATTTTGATTGTTTCTCGAGTAGGGTTTCAGCCACTATGTAACACTACGGCCCTCGTGATGACATTGGCGATAAATCCTGCTTACCGCTGCGGTGATGGCCCCCAACATACTACCTCGGTTGCGAATATATGTTCACCATATTATGACACACACACACCAATCCAGCAGAATACTGCCACATACACAAATCCGCCAGCCCAAAAGTCAGTGGTAAACTGTCAGTACCAACACCCATACCGTTACGCCAACAAAACTATGCCCACTACATCATGGCCCATGAATCACCACGACGGACATTCAATGGCGGTAAACCGTTGGCGGCACACACCAGCGTGCTCAGAATGGACACCCAAGTACTAAACTACACAACATTGGCCATTACCAAATACACACATTTGACACTCATAAACACACAACACACAACCACCCACAGCACTATAAAACACACACCCACACCACCCACAAACCTTTCCGAATGCAAATTATTGCCAGCAGACTGATATCAAGACCACTGCGACAACTAGACGCACACACACACATCCCTCACATACCCCACTACGCACACTCAACTACAGTACCCAACATCCACACACTTACACATACCACAGAACACCCAATGTCCCACAAAGGCACCCCTGTTTCACAGATGAGGAGTTGCAGGTCATGGTGGAGGAAATAGTCAGGGTAGAGCTACAGCTGTTTGGAGCACAGGTACAGCAAATATCCATTGCCAGGAAGATAGATGAAGCTATGGTGGAGAAACGTGGACAGGGTGAATGCCGTGGGACAGCATCCAAGAGCAAGGGATGCCATCAGGAAGAGGTGGAACAACCTACGGGGGAAGGTATGTTCCATGGCAGCAAGGCCCCAGCTCGCCCTACAAAGGACTAGTGGTGGACCCCCACCTCCTCCTCCACAGCTCACAGCTCACAGCATGGGAGGAACAAGTCTTGGCATTACTGCATCCTGAAGGACTCACTGGAGTTGCCAGAGAACTGGACACTGGTGAGTCAACATTTACTACTTATTAACCCCCATACCTGCATGCCATCTCACACCCGCACCCTCACTCCCATCACTCCACTCCATCCCACACACTGTGCCTACACATATGACTAACCCCAATGCCAAGCCCTGCATGCTAAACCAATGCATGGACAGCACTCCCAGCCCTGCATGGACACCTGTCACCAAAGCATGCACAGCATAGGGGAACTAACAATCCCACAATACATAACCATACACAATCAAAGGTGGCAGGAAAACAACAAAGATAGAGGGGAAGATAGGGATGTACAATATGTCACAGACATGAAGCATAATGAAGCATAATAGATCCCTTACATCCCAGCAGAGGCCCCAGCCAATCCCAGTGGAGAAGAGGTTCTATGACTATCCAGCCCCCCAACAGAAGATGCCCCCACTGATGGCAGTAACTCTGGACTTCTGGATCAACAACCTGACCCATCAGGGACCACTTGGAAGTCGGTCACCCCAGCCCACTCCCAGTCCACCACATATCCTCCTCCATCAGTAACTAACACCACAGCACCCACCCGGCGTACCAATACCTCTGTCCCCAGGACACATCAATCAGCAGTGTGCCCACCTGTACAGTGACCCCAGTCCACACCTCACCCCCAAGACAATCAACAACCTGGGGTCAGTGGGCACACTGTTAAGGGGACAGGGGCACATGGGAACAGGGACACGGAAAGGACCACTGTGCACCAGAAAGAGGACAGTCCCAGGAAACCGCCTCTCCAGGAGGCACTCACCAAGATCCTGGGGGCCTACCAACAATCTCAGGACACAATGGGCCAGATCCTTGACAACATACAGGAGAACAATTGCCTGCAGGAGGAACACCATCAGGAGATCAGGGAGGACTTGCAGGCCCTCAACACCACCATGATCTCTGTTAGACCTGACAGCCTTAGGGTGGTCACCCCTAATGTTTTGCCTGCCTCCCTCCACATTTTGGACACTGTAAATGCTGGTTTTAGGACCCTGTGCAGTTTACCACTGCTACCTAGTGCTAGAGTGCATATGCTTTCTCCCTTCAAACATGGTAACATTGGTTCACACCCAATAGGCTTATTTAATCTACTTATAAGTCCCCTGTAAAGTGCACTACATGTGCCAGGGCCTGTAGGTTAAATGCTACTAGTGGGCCTGCAGCACTGATTGTGCCACCCACATAAGTAGTCCCTCAACCATGCCTCAGGCTTGTCATTGCAAGGCCTGTGTGTGCAGTTTCACTGGCACTTCGACTTGGCATTTAAAAGTACTTGCCAAGCCTTAAACTCCCCTTTTGCTACATATAAGTCACCCCTAAGGTATGCCTTAGGCAACCCATAGGGCAGGGTCCTGTGTAGACAAAAGGCAGGACATGTACCTGTGTAGTTTACATGGTCTGGTAGTGTAAAACTCCTAAATTCCTTTTTACACTGCTGTGAGGCCTGCTCCCTTCATAGGCTAACATTGGGGCCACCTCACACATTGTTTGAGTGGTAGCTGCTGATTTGAAAGGAGTACGAAGGTCATATTTAGTATGGCTAGAATGGTGATACAAAATCCTGCTGACTGGTGAAGTTGGGTTTAATATTACTATTTTAGAAATGCCACTTTTAGAAAGTGAGCATTTCTCTGGACGTAAATCCTTCTGTTCCTTACAATCCACGTCTGGCTCGGCTTAGTTGACAGCTCCCTGGTGCATTCACTCAGACAAACCCCAAGCACAGGATATTCAGCCTCACTTGCATACATCTGCATTTTGAATGGGTCTTCCTGGGGTGGGAGGGTGGAGGGCCTGACACTTGCATGTCCTCACACAAAGGACTGCCATACCTCCTACTGGGACCCTGGCAGACAGGATTAAACTGAAAGGGGACCTTGTGCACTTCTTAGCCACTCATTGAAGTCTCCACCACGTCAAAGGCACATTTGGGTGTTTAAAGAGGGCCTCTGCCCCTACCAACTCAGGCACTTCCTGAAGAAGATAGCCTGAACCAGAACCCACATCCTGCCTGGCTGCTCAAAGGACTCACCTGTCTGCTTTCTGTGAAGGACTGCTGCCTTGCTGTTTTCCTGCTGCCTTGGTGCTCTCTGGCTATGGTGAAGAAGTGCTCTCAAAGGGCTTGGATAGAGCTTGCTTCCTGTTCCCTGAAGTCTCAGGACCAAAAAGACTTCATCTCTACAAGAAGAACTCCTTGTGTGGCAAAATTCGATGCACAGCCTGCCAGAAACGACACAGTCTGCACCGTGGCGAAAACTTCATAGCACTCCGAACCGGAACGACGCAGACTGGCACAACACCCTGGACTTTCCTCTCCCATCACCACATTCCATTGCACTTTGCCTTCAATTTTATAGCACTACAATAAACACCCTTGAACACCACTTGATTGGTAGTATTTTATGTGTTGAGAATGTGCATTTAGGGGCACTGTCACATCTAGTTCAAATGATCTGAACACTGTGATAGCATACAATTAATGACCTGTAACTGTCTGTAGTAATCATGTTGGACATTGTTGTCACATCACCAACATCTGTAAAATGACAAGCCATAGGTGACAGTAAGTTGAGATTCAAAGGAAGTGGATGCCATCATGCTACAGTCACACAGATGAAATCAATAGTCAGAGCAATGACGTATAACTGATGTCCTGTTGTCCACATCCTCATCCTCTGCCTCCTCTTCCTCAGTGTCCTCAGGGTCCCGTGCTGCCGCAGGGGCATCTCTAGTCTCCTCCTCCTGCAGAAAAGGGACATGTGGTCTGAGGGCCAGGTTGTACAACATGCAGCATGGCACTACTATCTAGCACACCTTCCCGGGTGAGTAGCACAGGGATCCAAAAGTCAGATGGAGGCCTGAACCTGGCCTTCAGGAGGCTAAAGGTCCTTTCAATTATTCTTCTGGTTCGCCCATGTGCCTCATTATAACAGTTCTCAGCCCCTATCCTGGCATTCCTCACAGGGGTCAGGAGCCACGATAGGTTACCGGCAAGTATTGAGGGACAAACATTAACCTTACACAATGCCATGGGGATAACACCAGAAGTGATACACTGACATACAGTGGATGGGGACTTTGGCTCACATATTAGCCATAGCCTATGCCTCTGTAGTAGGGCCATCACATTTGGGATGCTGCTATTCCTCAGGACAAAGGCGTCATGCCCTGACCCAGGATACTTGGCAGTGACATGAGAGATGTACTGGTCCACCAGGCACACCATTTGCACATTCATTGAGTGGAAACTCTTCCAATTCCTGAACACCTGTTCTTTCTGATAGGGGGGACAAATGCAATATGTGTACAGTCAATAGCCCCAATAATATAATAATATTGGGGATGTGCCCCATTGCATGGAATCCTGACTTCACAGTGGCCAAACCTTCCAACTGGGGAAAAGCAATGTGGCCGCACATGTGTTTCACCAAGGCAGACAATACCCTTGAGAGCATGATTGAGAACATTGGCTGTGACATTCCTGCTGCCAAGCCCACTGTCACTTGGAAAGAATGGTTGCAGGAAAAGGAGCACTTGCACAAGAGGGGGGATCCCAGTGGGATGACGAAGAGCTGATATCAGGTCATGCTCCAATTGGGCACACAGCTCTGTGATTGTGGCCCTCTCCAGTGTATAGGTGAGTAGGTGAGTATAACATGCCTATCCTCCAGTGTAGCCAAGTCCACAAGGGGTCTGTACACGGGGTTGTCTTCTCCTCCTATTCATCAGCAGTGATAGGTATCTAAGGGACACAAGAGTGAGTATGCTTTCAAACTTTTTACAATAGAACCACCACCTCAGTGTACATACAGCATTAATGTGCTGGGACAGTGGGAATGGCAGTGTATGTGCAATTTTAGGCAATGACACAGTTATGGATAATCTAATCATTGTCCACCACCATGAAATGGTGACCGCCTGTCCTGTATCTTAGGACAGGTGGAAGTGAGGTTTGGCGTCATGGCAGAAGGCGGTCTTGCTCCGCCGTGCAATTCCTAATTGGCTAATATGGGTCCCTATAGAGTACATTGGCCAATGGGGATCAGCGACGGCGGTCCCTGTGTACACTGCCGCAGACGTGACCACCATTTTCAATCTAAGGTGCTCATTATGAACACCGCGGGTTGGCCCGCCATGCCAGCGTTGGCAGCTGAAACCGCCAGCCGGCATGGTGGGCCAACCCGCCACATAATGAACATGGTGAGGGACGCCATCGGCAGCCCTCATTCACCGCCAGGCTTCCTTTATCAGGCAGCCTGGCGGCGGGTGGAAACATCATCCGACAGGGTAGCGGCGCTACTCCTCGGATAATGTTTCCTAATCCAACAGCCTTTCCATGGTGGGTTACCCTGCCAGGGAAAGGCTGGCGGTGGGAGTGCCCCTGCACTGACCATGCACTTTGCATGGGCCGTGCAGGGACCCTGGTGCAGTGCCCCGTCGTGCAGGTCACTGCCCGACGGGTGCAGCTGCACCCGCCGCACAGAGGCATTGGTGGCAGCTCCATGTGGAGCCGCAGTCAATGTCCCGGCCAGGCCTTTCTGTGGGCCGGTGGGCAGAAACAATGTTTCCACCCACTGGCCCACATAAAGGTTCATTATTTGGCCAGCAGTGATCCAGGAATGCTGGCGGTCAGTGTCTTGACCACCAGCATGAACATGGCGGTTGTTAGAGCCATGTTCATAATGAGCACCTAAATCTTCACTTGTTTCCTGACTTTCCACTGGACAATACATACACTGTGTGTGCTGTTGTGACCTGTGTCTGGAAACTACCATGGCCTGTGTGATGGGGGGAAATGGCCCCTGCCTTCAATTCTGAGTAGTTGGAGCGACTGGTGGTTGGAGTCCTACCCCAGTATGGACTGCTGTATGTGCCTCCAGAGCAACAGTTGAGTACACCCTGGGCACGATGCATGTGGGAAGAATGCATGGAGATGTGTGTGCACGCATCATGTCATCGGGGGGAATGTCTGGTGGTAGTGTACATGGTGGGCGCCGGGCGATGTGTGTGCCAATGGAGATGGAAACGGGATTGGTGGGACATTTCTGTGACAGGCTGGTTTGTATGTGTAATGGTGTCCTCCCACCTCTGCAGGTCTGCGCCCATCAAAAGAAGGGATTATGGCGTGCCATCACCAAGGACGTGCACACCCTGGGGGTCTATGGCAGGCGGAGCACCCACTGCCAGAAATGATGGGAGGAAATGAGACGCTGGGCATGGAAGACCGCAGAGGCCCAGCTGGTGATGGCCTCCCAACGAGGAAGGGGTGCCCGTCAGGCCCTGACCCCCGATGGCCTGCATACTGGCAGTTGCCTACCTTGAGCTGCATGAGCGCTTGAGGGAATCACAGCAGCCACAAGGGGGTGAGTACAGTGGGTATCAATATATATTTTGGCTGGTGTGATGGTATCTGGGTGGTGGATGTGTTCCAGTGGATGCCCCTAAGACCTGGACAGACATTTCAGCATGGGTCATCCGAAGGGTAATGGGTGTATGGCAAATACAGGTGACCTAGCTTGTTAGCTGTTCATTTCAGGCACGGCATCGTGGGTCCCAGGAGTGCTGCAGTTGGCGGTGTGTTGTCCCCATCTTGCCTTAGTGACTAGCAATATCTCTGGTAGTGCAATGCATAGTGCTTAAGCCTGTTTCCTGTGTGTGACTGTGGTGTGTATGCCAACTGTGGTGTTGGTACAGTCATTGACCCACTGTATCCTTTGTCTGTCTCCCCCCTTTCTTGTTTTGACATCCTGTCCTTGTGTATTAGCATTATCTGGCAGAGGAGCAGGAGCACCAGCGACAGAGGGAGCTGCATCCCAAATGACCCAGGAGGCAGGAATGCACAGATGTCGAGGAAACCAGTGGGATGGAGGACGAGGGGAGCACCACAGAGGAGACTGGAGGAGACAACACAGAATCAGATACCTCCTCCGATGGGAGCTCCCTGGTGGTGGGGGGCACCTCTGTGATCATCCCAGCTGCAGGTACAGCCGCCACCCCCGTACCAGCACCGCCCTCCCAGCAGCCCCTGAGCGAGTTGCCTGTGCCCGCTCACAAAGGAGGATGGGCATCTCCTACACCCCAGGCAGCTCAGGCCCTGCCACAGTCAGCCCTGCTGCTCTGTGTGAAGAGGCTATTGACCTCCTGAGATCCATCTCTGTAGGGAAGTCAACCATTGTGAATGCCATCCAGGGGCTGGCATCCCAGATGTAGCAATGCAATGCATTCCTGGAGGGCATCCACAGTGGATTGGCGGCCCAACAGAGATCGATTCAGGTTCTGGCCTCCTCTCTGATGGCAGCCATTGTCCCTGTTTCTATTGTCCCCCCTCCAACTCCCACTTCCCAGTCCCATTCTCCTCAAGCCCAACCGATCCCAAGCACACATACAGACGACCATCCACACAAGACAACACCCAAGAGTGTCACAGGCAAACACAATCAGATACGACAACATCCACTGCCTCCACTGTCTTCCCCTCCTCCTCCACCTCCCTCCCAGTCATGTCCACACTCACACCTGCATGCACTACATCAACATCTACTACCAGCATCACCACACCAGGCAGGACACACACCTCACTCGCAGATACCTCCACAAAAGCCATGCACAGCCATGCATGTGTCCCCTCTATGCTCTCCCACCTTGTCTGTCCCCCCCTCTTAAAGGACACAAACGCAAGAACTCACACACCTAACAGCCATCCACCTCACATCAGCATATAGCCCATGTACCTTCCCCCAAGTCCAGCAGACATACACCTCCAACAACCACACCCTCAACCTCCACTCCCATTACTCCTCCCTCCTCCCACCCCAACATCCCTAAAAACCTTTCCCTTCCCCAAATTGACCTTTTACCTAGCCCCTGTCATGCCCGTATGAGCAGCGTACCAAGGACACAGCCCAGCACCTCAGCCACACAGTCCACAGGGACAGTGGTAGCACCACCTACTCGTGGTGGTAAGGATACCACTCCTCCATCGAAGAAGGGGAAGGAGCCAGCACCACCAGGCAAGAAGGGGAAGGAGCCTGCACCATCAGGAAAGAAGGGGAAGGAGCCTGTACCACCAGGAAAGAAGGGGAAGGAGCCTGCACCAAAAGGAAAGAAAGTGAAGAGCCCATCCCCCCTACCAGGAAGGGTAAGGGATCCACGCCCCATGTACTGGAGGAGACGAAGCCTTCTACTCCAGTGGAGGCTGTTAGAGTGACACCTCCACCACTACCAGCTGTCACAGGACCCCCACCGCCAGCTGATGAATTACAGCCATCAGACAGTACAGAGGCTGCCCAGGAAGCTCCTCCACCCACCACCACACTGCAGCCATCAGAAAGTGCAGAGGCTGCCAAGGAGGCTCCTCCACCCACCACAACACTGCAGCCGTCACTGCCAGAGGACGCCATGTAGGCCAAACTCCAAGGGCTGCTGTGCAAGTTGCCCCCTCCAGAACCAGTGGGCAAGTCACCCACCTGAGAGACTGTGGCCTTGCACTCCATTGGGTAGAGCAATGGACATGTTACCCCCGCCAGAACCAGCAGGCAAGACACCCACCTGACAGACTGCGGCCTTGCACTCCCCAGGACAGAGCAATGGGCATTTTGCCCACTCCAGAACCAGTGAACAAGTCACCCACCTGAGAGACAGTGGCCTTGCACTCCTCAGGACTGAGCAATGGGCATGTTGCCCCCTCCAGAACCAGCAGACATGTTCCCGTATCTGGCTGAGGTGTCCCCCCCTGGGGTGTCTGACTATTTGCAAACTGATGCACCTGCAGTGTACCATCCGGATGTGGTCAGGAATCGATTTGGGCCTTAGACTGTGCCTGTGGCCTTCTGGACCCTCTGAACATTGGACTGGGCAGTGTCCCTTTGTGTACATGTGTACATCTCTGTTTCATTGACAAATCGTATTATTAATTTTGATTTTGATCTGATTACAATCACTTTAGTCCATTCCTGTTGTCCTTGCATTATTCTGCCATTTTTCTGGGACAAATTGTTTTTCGTGTGCAGCTGGTTGTGTGTATGATATGTGTGTCGGGTGTGTGTCGTGCGTGTGTGTGTCACTCTCGTTTTCCTCCCACCCTCCCTTGTGTGCTAGACAGCTGTACTCACCGTCGTCGTCTTCATCGATGTTGGTGTTCCAGGTGGAGTATAACGTAGAAGATCATCTGGAAAACTTGCAGTTCGGGTTCCATGGCGGCTTTGGTCTTCCCTGTGCCTCCGGTGGTGAGTCCTTTCTCTTCTGTGCAGCGTTTCCGCCAGGCTTTTGATGGCATTGGGAGCGCCCTGGAAAAGGTGGCGGATTGTAGTGTGTTAATATGGTGGGCAGCACTTTGTCTTCCGTCTGGCTGTTGTTGGCTACCGCCATTGTGAGTGTTGTTTCCGCCCTGGTGGTTGGTGTGGTGCATTGGCTGTCTATGGGAGTTATCACTGCCATGGTCATAACTTGGCTATAGTTACCGCCAGGTTGTTGGCGGTATTACCGCCGCTTTATCACTCACCGCCAGGGTCATAATGAGGGCCTATGTGCTGTTTTTCCTTAAAAATATACGCACCAACCATTCTCACATCTCCATTCTCTTAACCACATTTGGGGCATTCTTCGGTCTGTGAGTTAACTTGAAGAAGTACTGCCTCTTCCCAATATCCCCACAGAGGCTCCATACAATTAGAGCTAGGGGAGAGCTCAGTGAGGTGGAAGGCCAGGTCATTCTAATACTTGGGAATTCAGATATTCCACGTTGAACAAGACTTTCTAGTTGCAGAGGAAACCCTTAGGTTGCCTTTTAGAGATTCCTTCCCTTGTCAGTTATGGGCTACCTCGCTATGTGTAAGATGGTGATGCTCTCACAGCTTGTAGGAAGTTGGCTCTGTATGTGCTATTTCAAAGTAAGGAATAGCATGCACAGAGTCCAAGGGTTCCCCTTAGAGGTAAAATAGTGGTAAAAATAGATAATACTAATGCTCTATTTTGTGGTAGTGTGTTCGAGCAGTAGGCTTATCCAAGGAGTAGTGTTAAGCATTTGTTGTACATACACATAGACAATAAATGAGGTACACACACTCAGAGACAAATCCAGCCAATAGGTTTTTGTATAGAAAAATATATTTTCTTAGTTTATTTTAAGAACCACAGGTTCAAATTCTACATGTAATATCTCATTCGAAAGGTATTGCAGGTAAGTACTTTAGGAACTTCAAATCATCAAAATTGCATGTATACTTTTCAAGTTATTCACAAATAGCTGTTTTAAAAGTGGACACAGTGCAATTTTCACAGTTCCTAGGGGAGGTAAGTATTTGTTAGGTTAACCAGGTAAGTAAGACACTTACAGGGCTTAGTTCTTGGTCCAAGGTAGCCCACCGTTGGGGGTTCAGAGCAACCCCAAAGTCACCACACCAGCAGCTCAGGGCCGGTCAGGTGCAGAGTTCAAAGTGGTGCCCAAAACGCATAGGCTAGAATGGAGAGAAGGGGGTGCCCCGGTTCCGGTCTGCTTGCAGGTAAGTACCCGCGTCTTCGGAGGGCAGACCAGGGGGGTTTTGTAGGGCACCGGGGGGGACACAAGTCCACACAGATATTTCACCCTCAGCGGCGCGGGGGCGGCCGGGTGCAGTGTAGAAACAAGCGTCGGGTTCGCAATGTTAGTCTATGAGAGATCTCGGGATCTCCTCAGCGCTGCAGGCAGGCAAGGGGGGGATTCCTCGGGGAAACCTCCACTTGGACAAGGGAGAGGGACTCCTGGGGGTCACTTCTCCAGTGAAAGTCCGGTCCTTCAGGTCCTGGGGGCTGCGGGTGCAGGGTCTCTCCCAGGCGTCGGGACTTTAGGTTCAAAGAGTCGCGGTCAGGGGAAGCCTCGGGATTCCCTCTGCAGGCGGCGCTGTGGGGGCTCAGGGGGGACAGGTTTTGGTACTCACAGTATCAGAGTAGTCCTGGGGTCCCGCCTGAGGTGTCGGATCTCCACCAGCCGAGTCGGGGTCGCCGGGTGCAGTGTTGCAAGTCTCACGCTTCTTGCGGGGAGCTTGCAGGGTTCTTTAAAGCTGCTGGAAACAGAGTCGCAGCTTTTCTTGGAGCAGGTCCGCTGTCCTCGGGAGTTTCTTGTCTTTTTGAAGCAGGGGCAGTCCTCAGAGGATGTCGAGGTCGCTGGTCCCTTTGGAAGGCGTCGCTGGAGCAGGATCTTTGGAAGGCAGGAGACAGGCCGGTGAGTTTCTGGAGCCAAGGCAGTTGTCGTCTTCTGGTCTTCCGCTGCAGGGGTTTTCAGCTGGGCAGTCCTTCTTCTTGTAGTTGCAGGAATCTGATCTTCTAGGGTTCAGGGTAGCCCTTAAATACTAAATTTAAGGGCGTGTTTAGGTCTGGGGGGTTAGTAGCCAATGGCTACTAGCCCTGAGGGTGGGTACACCCTCTTTGTGCCTCCTCCCAAGGGGAGGGGGTCACGATCCTAACCCTATTGGGGGAATCCTCCATCTGCAAGATGGAGGATTTCTAAAAGTTAGAGTCACTTCAGCTCAGGACACCTTAGGGGCTGTCCTGACTGGCCAGTGACTCCTCCTTGTTTTTCTCATTATTTTCTCCGGCCTTGCCGCCAAAAGTGGGGCCTGGCCGGAGGGGGCGGGCAACTCCACTAGCTGGAGTGTCCTGCTGGGTTGGCACAAAGGAGGTGAGCCTTTGAGGCTCACCGCCAGGTGTGACAATTCCTGCCTGGGGGAGGTGTTAGCATCTCCACCCAGTGCAGGCTTTGTTACTGGCCTCAGAGTGACAAAGGCACTCTCCCCATGGGGCCAGCAACATGGCTCGGTTTGTGGCAGGCTGCTAAAACTAGTCAGCCTACACAGATAGTCGGTTAAGTTTCAGGGGGCACCTCTAAGGTGCCCTCTGGGGTGTATTTGACAATAAAATGTACACTGGCATCAGTGTGCATTTATTGTGCTGAGAAGTTTGATACCAAACTTCCCAGTTTTCAGTGTAGCCATTATGGTGCTGTGGAGTTCGTGTTTGACAAACTCCCAGACCATATACTCTTATGGCTACCCTGCACTTACAATGTCTAAGGTTTTGTTTAGACACTGTAGGGGTACCATGCTCATGCACTGGTACCCTCACCTATGGTATAGTGCACCCTGCCTTAGGGCTGTAAGGCCTGCTAGAGGGGTGTCTTACCTATACTGCATAGGCAGTGAGAGGCTGGCATGGCACCCTGAGGGGAGTGCCATGTCGACTTACTCGCTTTGTCCTCACTAGCACACACAAGCTGGCAAGCAGGGTGTCTGTGCTGAGTGAGAGGTCTCCAGGGTGGCATAAGACATGCTGCAGCCCTTAGAGACCTTCCTTGGCATCATGGCCCTTGGTACTAGAAGTACCAGTTACAAGGGACTTATCTGGATGCCAGGGTCTGCCAATTGTGGATACAAAAGTACAGGTTAGGGAAAGAACACTGGTGCTGGGGCCTGGTTAGCAGGCCTCAGCACACTTTCAATTGTAAACATAGCATCAGCAAAGGCAAAAAGTCAGGGGGCAACCATGCCAAGGAGGCATTTCCTTACACAGCTCATTTATCATTTTGCCAATCTCCCAGCAAAATCACATCAGAAATTCTTAGTGCCAAGACCCCTTTTGAAATGGAGGAACATCTGAATGGGAACAGCACATACACTCCTGGTTTTAAGAGCAAAGTCTGATCAACTAACGTATTGGGATGTGACTTTGAGCTAGATCCTTACACCAAGTGAAAGCAAACACCAGCAAGTGGGCAAACAGTATATTGCCTGATACATGCAAAAATACATGTAAATCACATATATATTACACAGTCTCCCCATGTGCAGCTGTCTTTGCATAGGGATTTTTACTGGAGGGTACACCTCTGTCAATGTGTGTGCTAGGGCATTAAATCATTAAGTTAGTATTGGTCTTGATTCTTCTTTCCTCCAGAAACCTACCAAACCTCATAGATGAACCCTATCCCTACCACGTGAAGCCTCTCTAGCCAAAAGACACCCAAGAACTGAGAGAGAGAGAGAGAGAGAGAAGCTCCACCTTCTGCTCATGGATAGAGTACTTCATAAATGTATGAATTTAAGCAAACATGTGCCTAATTTCATCAATGCAACAAAAACGCTCCCAACTTCACCACCACCAGATTCATCAGACTAAGGGGCACATTTATTATGCCCTAGCACCACCCTGCTCTATATTTACAGAGTGGCGTAATGCATGCATGCATTGTGCCACTCTGTAACACTTTACGCTACATTATGCCTCCGCCAGGCATAATGTATGCAAAGGGGGCGTTCTCCCATTAGGGGAGCTGGAAAATGGTGTGAGGAAATCTATGAGATTTCCTTGTGCCATTTTGTTATGGCACTTTTAACGCCTGCTCAAGAGCAGGCGCTAAAACGGGGCTTCCATTCTTTAGAATGAGGCCCTATGTACTCTGCGGGAAATATCGACAGCGTCATGAGAAATTACGCTATTGCCCCCTACTGTGCGCAATGGTGCGTCGTATTTTAAATACGGCGCACACATAGTGGTGGTAGGGGGTGCTAAGTGGTGCAGGGAAAGTGCAGCGCCACTTTCCATAAATCTGTCCCTAAATTGATAATATTTTAGACACCTTGAGTTCTACCAAAAATCTGGTGACTCCTTCACCCAGCCCCTGTACAGCCAATTCAGGGCAAAGTCTTTCACTCTAGCCTCAGTCTCCTTGATCAGGGTCAAACTACGTTCTATTTCATGTAGTCTTCTGATAGATTGTAGTTCTCTGAAAGTGTCATCCCGTCTTGTTCCCCTGACTGTTCATACACTCACACATTCTGCATTCTTTCCTTTCACTATATGTTTTATTCCTGATTACTGGAAAACAACTGTAGCCATCCCCCTGTTGAAAAAAACTCACTGCTAACCCTCCAGTGTTACCTAACCACTCGCCTCTTTCCCTTTTGCCATTCACTGCAAAAACCACTAGCAGCATTGTCAACCTGCAACTACCTACCTACACTGAAGATAACCTCCTTGTCAGTCTTTACCAATGAGGGCTTTGTGCTTGATTAGCATCAATACCATACTAGTATGCGTAGCCAGTGATATCAGTAAGCTATAAGAAGACGGTGGTGAGTCCTACCTGACACCTTTTTAGCATCTGTTTTCCAGTGTTTCCTTTCTGGTGACGTGCTAAGCAAAACAGCTATTTGTAGCACAAGTGCCACGAGGGCATCATTGGCATGCAACTCTTTGTAACCTGGCACTGGAAGTCTTTCTATTATTTGCTCAATGTAACACTGAAATGTTTCATACAATGTATATTGCAGGGAAGATAAATCTGAACTTAATGTTTGAAAAGGTGAACCCTGTCTGTCCTACTCTATCAGTAGTCTTCTGTGCCGCATTGCAAACGTCTCAAATATGAGCTTGAATGTATGAATATAAACCTGTCAAACAATAATTGTACTAAAATAACTTATATGCATATACTTTTGTTTAGACATGTATACATACACAATATAACGTAAGAATAATCGGAATTTTCTCACATGCACTAAATATGGACTGAAATGTACTGCAAATCGGTAATTACGTTTTGCAAGTGTACTCGTTTTCAGTGATACTGTGGTCTGCGGTGCAGTGAAGTGGAAATCAATGGAACTGTGCAAAAGTGATGATGTACTTTGAAACGTTCTGCCGGAAGATGGGTGCCATTTGTTGAGGTTTAGAGTAAAGTTACCATTGATTGCCATTTGTAGAAAGAGTCTATTCAGAATCAAAGTCAGTCTTTGAAAGCAAGCAAGGGTTTCTGAAGTTAAAAGGTTTTCCTAACGTTCATGACAGTCTAGGGAAAATGTTTAAATTTTGCGAAGCTGCAAAGTTTTTGCTTTCCAAATTCTGGGGGGAATCATGACTTTTGTGATAAGATATTCTATACAGTCCCTATTTTACTAACAAAACTATCAAAATGGCTTTCCATCAAATATACTGAACAGTAAATAGGTAGGCAACGCCCTTGTGCATAAAAAGGTGAACAAAAGGTAAACTTTCAGACCCAAAGTCGCAAGGATTTGCCATTGCACATAATAAGGCTTTGCACAAGGTAAACTGACAGAAAGAATCTGCTTACATTTTTAAGGTGTAAACGTTGTGTTGGGGATTAACAGATCCACACAGATCTTGAAGTCTTAAGTCTACTCAGAAAACTCGGTTGGCAGCACCAGCTAGGTCTCCAACTTACAGAATGTGATGCACTTGATTTTTCTAATCATGTTAAACTCAAATCTTTTTAATTATTTGAAAATGAGGTCACAAACTGGGCCATGTGAGGCAACTAGTAATCAGGGAAGGCCAGTCTTACCTAGCTGTACCTCTTACTTTTCTCCTTTGAGAATTGAAAAAATTGTTGGAATTGAAAGAGAGAATTAGAGGGTGTTTGGATTTCGATCATGTAAATAAGTATTAAGAAAAATAATAAATTTATTTGTGCAGAGAAATTACAAGATGAGCTGTAACAATACATGATAGATTGACTGAGTTGGCCAATAAAAATAATGTTGATATTTCAAGGAGCGTCCCATTGCAGAAACGTCTTAGGGCAGAAGTAAATGATGAATCAGTTGAAATGATGTGTTGTCCACGATTGAGAATGTACATTATTGAATTGGTGAAATGTGTTCCCAGAGGAAGTGATTTTGAAAACGTTGAAAGCTAACGGGTAAAGAAACATGAAAAGAAAAAGAAATCAGAAGAGGTGACTGAATGAAAGAAAAAGTCACCTTCAGAGACCCGAGATGACGAATAAGCTATGATCATTCAATTGAAAGAAATACCAGGTTAGGGGTTATGTTCATGTACCTTGGAGAAGGGGACACATTACAAAAATCCCATCCAGTGCTACACTCAAGTCGAAAGGTTTGTTAGGATATCAAAAGTGTTCTGGATTTATTTGAATACATTCTTTGACATTGTGGTACCAAACACTTTGTGGTCTGAATGCAAAATTGCTGTTCATTGGCCAGAAACAGAACCACCAAGAGATTCTCGCATTGGTGCACCATCAGTGACTCTGATGGAGAAAAACAAGTAAGTGATTACCTTCCTGAAAGGCAGAATTCCTCCGAAGGCTTTGGATTATGTAAGTGCTGAACAGGATCCAGAAAGAGGAGAAGGAATCTGTGCAGGAATATTATGAGAGGGTTGTGTAGGAGGCTGGCCAGGTTTGTAATGGATACCAAAGGTACTTACACCTTCTGCCAGGTCCAGTTATCCTTTATTAGTGAAATGTAATCAATGTCTACCAGCTAAACTGTCTGAGGTAGCTTGTAACAGAGCAGCCAAGGCTGGACTAAGAGACATGCAAAGCTCTTGCAATACCACTGTAGTCACACAGTACGCACACACACATGAAAGAAAATACTCAATGCCAAAAATACCTTAGAGACTATACTCCCTTAGGAGGTAAATGATATACACAATATATACACTAGTATCCAAAACAGGTAAGTACACAGTCAGAAAACAGTGTAAATAGTGAAAATAATAATTGGTTGCAACAGGCCTAGGGGGAACACAAACCATGTACTAAAATAGTGGAATGCGAAAGTTGGTTTCCCATCTAGGCAAGTGTAGTGTGTAGAGGGTTGCAGGGAGTGTAAGAAAACACCAAGTTATTGTCATTTTTGCTCCTATTTTTTAGTGCAGCACAAAATAAAGATTCTGTTTCTTAACAAAAGTAAACACTTAATTTCTGGTGCATACATCATAGTGACACTAGCATACATTAAAACCAGAAAAAAAATAAAGAAATAAAGAAATCGGGAAAAACAAAATCCACGCAGGGTGACTCAGATATTGACTCTCCGCTTCTAGTATGAGCTTGACATCCATGAGGTAAAGGTAAGTAATAGTACCCACCCCAGAGACCAGGAAAACAGGAGTAAATCACAGTAAGTTTCCAGAAACACACAAGAAGTCCTGAAGAAGATTATGCAAGAACCAGAAGAAACTGCAGGACACCAACAATGTATTCCTGGACCTGAAGACCTGTGGAAGAAGAGGACCAAGTCCAAGGAGCACTGAAGTGTCCATGGAGAACAGGAGCCCCGGCAAACCTGAATGATGGTGCAAAAGAAGAACCACCGGTGAGAAGACAAAGTCAATTATGCACCCAAGAAGGCAGATGCGGGTTCCTGGTTGGTGCAGAAGATGTCACACTATGGATGGAGGATTGCAGTCTGGTTTGCATCTCAGAATTCCACCAACAAGCCTGGGCACACGCAAAGCTCAAGGTTAGAGGAGAATGGTGCTGCCCGGGACCTGGAGGGACCTGGTGGCCTCTACCCAGGAGGGGGATACAGAGGGGGTTCTCAGTAACTCAGAGGCCCTTGAGAAGACCAGGCAGTGTGCACAGGAGTCCCACAGCACAGGGACGAAGAAGGTGCAAATGGAGGCCCATGCAGCACGACACAAAGGGATCCCACACCGCCGGAGAACCACTCAGGAAGCTGTGCTTTGCGGGATGGAGTGCTGGGGGCCTAAGCTGTGCTGTGCATGAAGAACTTCATGGAAGGTCACAAACAAGCATTGGCAACTGCAAGTCACGTGGTGCATTGGGGTAGTGTCTTGCATTGGTAGGCAAGCTCTTACCTCCACCAAAGTTGGACAGCTTAACCTTGGGACTGTCGGGTCACTTTAGCCCACCACCCATGTTGCTGGATCCAAGCTTGTCATCTGGAGAGGGGACCCACGCCACCGGTCGTTGCTGCAGAGAGGTGCCTGCTGAAGCAGGGAAGTGACTCTGTCACTCTTCAGGAGATTCCTTCGGTTCTCCTGGTGCAGGCTGAAGACAGGCAGTTCTCGGAGGATGCACAACCTGGAAACTATTGCAGTTGCTGGCAGGAGCTGAAGATACAATGTTGCAGAAATCGTCTTTGTTTCTTTGTTGCAGTTTGTAGAGTTCCTGGAGGGTTCAGCTGCGGTTCCATCAGTAGTTCCATCTGTAGAAGATAAAGTAAAGGATGCAGAGGATTCCTGCTGGAGTCTTGCAATCTGAATCTGAAGAATCACCCAGAGGAGAGACCCTAAATAGCCCTGAAAGGGGGATTGGTCACCTAACCAGGAAAGCACCTATCAGGAGAGGGCTCTGATGTCACCTGCTGGCACTGGCCACTCGGACGCTCCCAGATTGCCCCACCACCACTTGGAATACAAAATGGAAAACCAGGGACATTCTGGAGGAGCTCTGGGCACCACCCCTGGGGTGGTGATGGACAGATGAGTGGTCGCTTCCCTTTTCTTTGTCCAGTTTCATGTCAGAGCAGGGACTGGGGGTCCCTCAACTGGGGTAGACTGGGTTATGCAAGGAGGGCACCATCTGCGCACTTCAAAGCATTTTCAGAGGCTCTGGGAGGCTACCCTAGAGGCTGTAATACCCGACTCCCCAAAGGAAATCCTTTGTTCTGCCTTCCTGGGCTTAAGCTGCTCAAGCAACAGGAGGGCAGAAACCTGTCTGTGAGGAGGCAGCAGCCGGGGCTGCCTGGAACACCTCAGAAGGCTGGTATGGCAGTCCTGGGGATCCACTATGGATGCCCCAGAGTGCATGGGATTGTACAACCAGTACTGTAATCAGTATTGGGGTACAATTACCAGTTGTTAGACACCTTACATGGCCATATTCAGGGTTACCATTGTGAAGCTGGACATAGGTATTGGCCTATGTCTAGTGCACACGTAAAATGGCATCCCCGCACTCATGAAGTTCAGGAAAATGGCCCTGGACGATGTGGGGGCACATCTACTAGTACAGGGGTGCCCTCACACACAGGTACTTTGCACCCAGCCTTCAGGGTTGGAAGGCCTGACATATAAGTGACTTATAAGTAACCTGGTGCAGTGTAAATGGCTGTGGAAGGGTGCATGCACCATTTCACACAGGCTGCAATGGCAGTCCTGCAGAAGCCTTTGCATGGGCTCCCTATGGGTAGCAAAAGTAATGCCATGGGACCCCAATGGCCTGGGTACCATATATAGGGACTTATAAGGGGAAAACAGTTTTCCAATTTGGGATGAAATACTGGGTTACCAGTATGTAGTGACAAATTTGGGAACAGAGAGAGCATAAGCACTGGGGGTCCTGGTTAGCAGGATCCCAGTGACACAGTCAAGCATATGGACAAAACAGTGAAACATGCTGACAAGTAGGTCACAAACCATAAGCACTGGGGTCCTGGCTAGCAGGATCCCAGTGACACGGTAAGACACACTGACAAACAGGCAAAAAATGGGGGTAACCATACTAGAAAGAGTCTACTTTCTCACAGTTATTCAAAGCATTTCAGAAGCATACAGGTAAAACACATCTTGAGTCGAATGATCTGGGATTTTTCATTTCACAGTTCTTGGTTTGAGACCTGAGATTAGACAGCATATACAACAGAAAGTGATTTGTTGGTAAACAATGTCATTGGATGAGATCCTGAAGTATGATTAGAATTGTAGTGATGAACAGGAAATGAAGCAGAGAATGCTTAAGGAGAAATTCATGTAGGCTCAAACGAAGTTGGCACAAAGAGGGTTTCAGAATCAGTCCTCTGCAGGAAATGGTGGTGCAGTGCATAGTGTCTGTTTTCAAAACAGTATGCAAGGTGTTAAAGGAGGTCTGGTTACCCCACAGGGTAGAAGTTGAGGACTTCCTATTGATCAGAGTACAGCTGTTACTGTCATCTTTGTAACAAGGTGGGGCATAGGAAGCGCTAGTGTTGGCTCAATCCAGGCAGAATAAATAATAATCAAATGCAGGGAGGAAATCATATGTAAATGCGTAATGTACCTAACTAGAAGATGCAGGTGCCAGTACAAAGCCAAGTCAAAAGGATATTGGTTCTACAAGCTCCCATGGTACAAAAGAATGTAGGGAATCTTAAATTGAACTCGAATCAGATGCCCAAATGAACCACAAATGTTTTGCAAGTTCAAATCATAATGTGATTCAACAGTTTCCTACTGTATGTGTGATAATGAGAGCTTGAACTCAGATGCGTCACAATGATGATGCCTGACAGGTCAGGCAGGTTATGCGCTTGGCGAAGTCTTAGAGGAAGACCAGAGTGGGCCATTTGTAGAAGGTGAAGTAAATGGCCACCAAGTGTCATTCCTTATTGACCCTGAAGCTACCTGTTCCACTGTTAGAATAGCGGAAGTTCCAGACCTACCCCTCTCAGAAAAGAAGATCCAAATTGTAGGTGTTACAAAATGACAGATTATCAATAAAGTTTCAAAAGAAGTACCCCAAAAAATAGGTTTCTTTGAGGAAAATCACCATTATATATATGACTCCTGTAAGTCTTTCAGGGCGTGACCTATTGTGCAAGTTAAATCGCACAATTTATTGTACTCAAAATAGGGTCACATTTCAGATCCCAGATGAAGATTGTGAGTTTAAATTAGCACAAAATGGTGCTGATAGGCTTTATCCATTAAGAACTACAGAAGACGTACCCTCAGATTTAAAGAAGACTGTAAACCCAGAAGTATGGGAATTTCGCAGGAAAGGATATCAGACTAATAAAAGGTGTAGAACTAGTCAGAATTCAATTTAAACCTAATGCGATTTTTTCCAGAACACTACCTTATCTCAGAAACCCAGTAATAGTAGGAGGAATAGCATAAATAATTGAGGATATGTTACAGAAAGGAATTCTAAGTTAAATAATTGTCAGTCCATGCAACTCACCGATTATGGGATTACAAAAGTCGAACAAGTTTAGGATTGTGCAGGATTGCTGAAAGGTGAATGATGTTGTAATCCCATGTTGTCCTTTGGTGCCAAATCCAGCCATCATTCTTTGTTAAATTCCATGCACAGCAGAGTGATTCACTGATGTGGATCTTTGTCAAACGTTCTTCTAGATTCTATTACATGAGGATACCCAGTTCTTATTCTCATTTTTGTTTTGAGAGAAGGTTTTACCATAGTGTTGAGTCCCATAAGGTTGTACTAAGAGCCTTTGATTTTTAATCAGATCTTAACGAAAAATCTGTGACTTAGCAGCCCAAATGAGACTAACTATCTTTACAGATACTCAATATGGCTTTGATGTAGTCCATTACTTCAATCTGTTATGGTCACAAAGAGGTTTCATGACCACAAGATTCTGCTATTAGAGTGAGCATGTGCGAAAACTTCTGGAAGCTTTGCAACTTCCAACTGAAATTGCTGTTGTAAAATGTGCAGCACACAAGCAACAATGGTTATGTCATGGTTGGCAATAAATATGCAGACAACGTGGCACGTTATTGAGCAATTGTGGAATGGCTCTCATTACGAGGCTGGTGGTCCTTCGCTGCGGAGCCGGCGGTAAAGACTGCCACATTACGAGTTGTGGGGCTTGGCAGAATCCAAGCCTCCTGAACTCCACATGGCCTGCCGGTAAGGCTCCATAGCTGTGGCAGGAGGTGAGGACCTCCAACCAGGGGGCAGCCTCAGCCTGTCTGCCGGATAATGAGGTTACAAACCACCAGGCTTTCTGTGGCAGTCACCAAGCCACGAAAACCATGGCAGTCAAGCATCCGGTGACAGGATTCTCCATTGCTGTTGCCGGCACACACATGCACACATGTCCCCACACATGCACACATCCCTCTCACCCATCCACACACTCATAAACACCACCCCCACCCCTTCACGCATGCATGCATTCACATACACACCCATTCAGCATATGCATACATCCACACAGACACCACACTCACTCACGAACATGCACTCCGACACCCCCACTCACTTGCATTCATCCACACAGACACCCCCACTCACTTGCATTCATTCACACAGACACCCCCATGCACACACATATTCACATTCACTCGCATACACGCACGCATTCACCACCATCTTCCGCGGACACACACACATGCACCTACACACATAGGCACACACCCCTTTCGGACGCGAGGAGGAATCTGGGCGGGATATGTCCTGACGGTCTTGCATCACCAGCACCACCACACCAGCAGCACTCTGCCAAGTTGTATTGTGGTTTGTAATATGGCGGGTGGAGTCCTGCTGCCGTGGCGGTGCTGGTGATGCACCAGCCACTTCAGAGTCAGACTTCCACCCAGAAATGGCTGGAAGTCCTCCAATAACTCCTAATATGGCGGTGTTTGTCTGCAGCGGCTTCAGCGGTCCTCAAAAAGGTCCGCCAAAGTCATAATGAGGGCCAATGTCTTTTCAGTGTTGATGTCTATAGCTGTTACATGGGAAGAAGTAAAACCAGTGCAGGAAAATGTCACAGAAGCAGAACAGCAGGGTTGGATCAGGGCAGGAAGAGGAAATGATGCTAATGACATTTGGGTTTCAGCAGATTGAAGACCAAGGGCATGATTTAGATTTTAGCGGACAGGTTACTCTGTCACAATGGTGACACCTATCCTGTCCATTAACATAAGAATCTCGTAGGAAATAATGGGATTTATATTTCAGTGGACAGAATATCAGTCACTGTTGTGATGCAGTAACCTGTCCAATGAAATCTAAATCAGTCCCCAAGACCAGTGTTACCAGACTGTTTACTATCTCTTTTGTCTACACCCTACACATTTAGGCAGGGATGTGATGATCAGGTCATTTAGATATAATTGGTTTAATCCCAGATTTAGGGTTTATGCGGATTAATTGTGTCATTGTTGTGTGCCATATCAACAGATGAATGAAGGGAAATGAACACCAATTACACTGAGTCATGTAGAGAGATCAGATTGTCCCTTTAACAGAATGCGGATGGATTTTATTGAGATGCCCGTTTGTAATGGGCTGAGATATGCCCTGGTCATAGTGTGCATTTTCTCTTGAATGGTGGAAGCCTACCTAACAAGGAAAAATGATAGTCTCACTGAAGCTAAACTGCTGTTAAGGGAACTAGTACCAAGGTCCGGTATACCATACCAGTTTCTCTGGAGTCAGATTATGAAACTCACTTGAACAGTAAGATCATCAAGATGGTGTGTCCAGCACTGCAAGTAGAGCAGAGGCTACATTTTAGCTGTTGACCAGAAGCTTTTGGCATTGTGGCGCATATTAATGGTACAATTAAATCCCAATTAGCAAATATCTGTGCATATACTTCATTAAAATGGCCTGATGCTTTGCCCCTGGTATTGTTGAGTCTTTTAAGTAAACCTGACAGAAAGACAGGTTTATCCCCACATGAACTTCTTAAGAGGAGATCCATGAGACTGCTTGCTGTACACGGATATGCACTTGTGGCCATTACAGATTGCATGGTACTCAATTACTGCAAAGGACTGGCTAATGTGGTGTGTTCTGACTCTTGACAGTTTGAAGATGTCCCTGGAAATCCACATCAAGAGCAGTGCCATGACCTAAACCAAAGAGATTGGGTACTCATCAAGAAAGATGTGAGAATGTGCTGTTTGGAGCCAAGGAGAAAAGGCCCCCACCAGGTGATTTCAAACATGAACACGGCTGTAAAAGTACTGGAGTGCCAAAGTGGGTGCATGCCACAGGAAGACGAAGTGTTCTATGAGTGAGAACCAAGAGCACGGGTGAATATACCACTGAAAATTGTACAAGTTACACAAGTTTGTGGTGCACAACAGCAAGAAGAAGAAAGGAGTGAAGAAATGGAGAAAGGCTAAGAAATCCAATTGCTGGATATCTCACAGAGTGGCATTTGAGCTCTTGGTGTTGACAATGAAGATGCAAGTACTCCAACTGAAGTGACAGTTGATTTGCCTTCAGAGCAGAAGATCCAGGGGAAGCAACAAGCACCAAATCAATGACAGAAAACAGATGTCAACAATGCTAAATGGTCAGAAGCTTACAGTCGAAAGAATTTGAAATCAAGTGTGTCAGTTGATTTGATACCATGAACAGTTGCAGAGGAAACAGACTCAAGTGGTACAAGTGATACAGAGGGAGATCAACAAACACTCAAAAGATCCAAAAGAGCTACAGTACCTTGTTGAAGATATTCAGCACCTGTATGGACTTATTATGCCAGCCAAGTGTTAAACATTTTATTATCAGATGTGCTCAATTAGAATGGCTCTAAGCTCTCCTCGCACCCATCCATGGGGAAGCATGGGGATTTCAGCAAAAGTGCTTCCACTGCCACTCCAAGCCCCCTCAGTGAACTGATCACATTGGAGGGCACTCCATGCTCCAATGTCATTAAAAGCTGCCAGGGTGCGCTGAAAGCCATTTGCTTCTAGCGAGTCAGAGGACAAGGTAGGTATGTAGATTTTTTGCTTTCCTCCCATGTCCCTTAGCAGTGCATTCCTGCTGCACAGTCAGGAGTTGGGGACTGCAATCCCTCTGCAGTAATACACCCACTAGACTACCAGGGATTTTTTTGTTTAGTTTTTGTTTGGGGAGTGGCCCCTTGGGCAAGGGTCGCTCCCCTTTACGGGGCATACATTTTGGCCATGTCTGCCCCCCTTCAGGAAAGTTAGGCCCATCTGCCCCCGAGGGGAGCCATAAGCCACTAGACACCAGGGATTTTATTTATTTCTAAGGTGAACAGTGGCCTCTTTGGAAAGGGTTGCTCACCTTTATAAGGAGCACATACTTTGCCTATTTCTACCCCCTTGGGGGCAGTTCTGACATATTATTATGCCCATCGGGAAGGAAGACACTAGACACCAAGGATTTTATTTATTTAAATGTCAGGGTGTCCCCCTTTGTCAATAATTGCCGCCCTTTATTGGGCATGTTTTTTGGCAAATTCTGCCCCCATGGGAGCAGATCAGCCATATCTTTAGGCTGAAAACCATTAAGCACCAGGGAAGGTTTCTGTGTGTGTGTGTATGTGTGTGTGTGTGTGTGTTTGTGAACTCAACTTCAGCAGCCCGTCTGCATGTACTGGCATTTGGCTGGCTATGAGTGTACTGGCATTTGGCTAGAGATGTATGTGACCTTGTACTTGTCTGATGGTGTGTGTGGGCTAGCGCTCGGCTGGTAGTGTGTGTAGACTGGTTCTTGCCTGGCAGTGTGTTGAATGGTGCTTGGCTGGCAGTGTTTGTGGACTGGTGCTTGGCTGATGGTATGTTTGAACTTGCGAGTTTGCTGGTGGCGTGTGTGGACTGACTTCAGCTGATGGTGTGTGTTGACTGGCTTCTGGCTAGCGATGTTTGTGGCTGGAATTTGGATGGTGATGGGCAGACTTCATAGTGTTTTATCATCTTAACTGTTTTATTTCTTGTCATCATTTGCATTTGTGATCGTAATGTTTTATTTCTCCTTTTTCTTCTAATGCAAATCTTTTGATTTCCTTTGCTATTACTCCTGCTTGTGGTTTCAGCACTGGGAGATATGCAGTTAGTGTGGTTGCATGTGTTTGGTAAAAAAATTATTTTTTGTACTGTTTACTCCAAATGAGTATTATTGCCCTGCATCAATGTGTTTTTTGTAAATGATGTAATAATAGCAGCATATTTAGCTTCTGCATTGTGTTTGAAATTCTCCTTGAATTTGTGCACAATGTGTATTGTGTTGTCTTTGTGACATTTTCTTTTGCTTTTCCTTTCTAATTTGTTTATCTTTGGCGCTTGCTGTGTCTGTGAAGAGTAGGTGCAGGTGATCCTGAGTCTAAATGTCTCTGGTGAGTGAGTGGTATCATATTTGAGTGTATAGATTTTTGTGTATTTTGTATTGATTGACATTTTCTTCCTGATTACTATACACCAGTAGTTTTACTTTATGCTTGATAAAGCCACAGTTTGTTTATTACTTATTTTGCACAGTGGTTATTGTTGACCTATTTGCCGTATTACTTTAATTAGTAAGGAATTTGACTAGACACAAGATTACTACTCAGCAGGTTGTTGATATACTTCTCATATCTTCCTCTGATCATGATTATGAGACTGACTCTGCATCTGAGGTAGAGGAGGAAGTCCAAGATTCTGGCAGTGAATTTTCTGTCACGGAGGAATCATCTGATTATTAAGCCACTCTCAGTGGAGAGGAAGTGCTTCTTTTAGAGGAGGACACTGATGTGCCCATAATGCAACAAGAGGCATCTGGATTGCAGCCTAGGGCTGAAAGGCTTCCCAGTTCAAGTGCTGAACTGTCGGTTTCCCCAAACGCGGTGTCGCCTGGCTTTAATGGTGTTTCAGGCCGTAGAGTGAATACTGAAATCTTTTTGCCTATAATGTTCTTCAGCTGTTTATAGACAATGTATTTTTGGATAATATTGTTGACCAGACTATTTTGTATGCTGAACAGTATTCGAAGGACATCAGTGCCAGACTTAAGCTCTGCTCTAGAGTTGCTTGGTGAACTTCCACAAGTCTGGGTGAGTTGAAGAATTTCTTGGGTTTGACTTTGGTCATGGGCTTGATAAGGAAGCCGTCACTGTCTTCATATTGGTGTACTAGTGCCTTGATGGTGACGACTTAATTTCCTGTAACCATGAGTCATGATCAGTATTTGCATCTGATTGTGACCATCTTTTTAAGATTCGGCCTGTCCTTGATCTCTTTATAGATCGATTTTCAGAGATCTATGTCCAGGGAAACAAATAGCTGTGGATGAGTCTTTGGTCCCGTTAAAGGGCCTTTATTTTTTAGTCAGTATATTCCAAGTAGGTGGACACATTATGGAACTAAGATGTCTATGTTGTCTGAGAGTAGTACTACATATGCCTATAATTTCCAGGTGTACACTGGTAAAGATTGTTCTATCGCTCCCCTTGGTTGTCCATCCAGTTTCGGAGTTAGAGCAAACCTGTGTGCATTTTAGACTCTAATAAGCACATGGGTGGTGTAGATAGAGTAGATCAGAGGTTGGAACCTTACACTGCTGTTCCTAAGGCTTACATTTGGTATAAGAAGTTGGCAATCCATTTGTTCCACTTAGCAACCCTCAATGCTTTGGTTGTATTCAAGGATTGTTCTACAGATCCAAAGATGGCATTGTTCAGTTTCAGCTGTTTGTAACGGGCAGCCCTGTAGTAGAGGAACGGTCAAGTGTTCCTAGAGTTGGAGTGGTGGAGGATGTGTCTAGATTGAAAGATCAACACCTTCCTGATCACATTCCTCCCACACCCAAAAAATACTATCCCTGTGAGAAATGTAGAGTCTGTCTCCAAACAACATTGTTATTAATGTGATTCATTTAGTTAAAGCTGTTTTGTTTGTAGTTATAGTTTTGCATCTCCTTCCAATTGGTTTGTGTTTTCTTTTTTGTAAAAATAAATGTCATGGTGGTGTGTGTGGACTGGTGCTTGGCTGGAAGTGCGCGTGGACGGAGGCTTGGCTGGGGGTGCGTATAGACTGGCACTTGGCTGGTGGTGTGTGTGGACTGGGGCTTGGCTGACGGTGTGCGTGGACTGGAGCTTGGCTAGTGTTGTATGTGAACTGGTGTTTAGCTGGCGTTGTGCGTAGACTAGTGCTTGGCCGGTGGTGTGCATGGAATAGCACTTGGCTGGCAGTGTGAGTGAGCTATCATTTGGCTGGTGGTGTGTGAGTAGTGACTTGCTGCTCGTCACTACACACACTGCTAGCCCAACGCCAATCCACAAACTCCATCAGCCGCCAGAAGGTGTGACTGCTGTGTCAGTCATGTGGGCATATGAAAATTAAAGTCCCTTGAATGGAACTACCTGTTAATGTGAGTGTTGTAATATGCTGGGCCTGGCAGTGTGAATGGTCTTGTGTGTGTCACGCATAAAACATGTATAAATGACCTATAAAACAATAGTCTATTCTGTATATCTCTGCCAGGGTGTACATCTTCTCTAGGGGAAATCTACCAACTGTAGATATTTTTGTAAACTGGACACCCAGGGAAATATATGGAGTTTTTTACTCCACAATGCCCTCCAAACCTCAAATTGTGGCTTAAATCACACATTCTGCTTGCATATCTGTGCCATACTTATCCAGAATCAGAAAACCATAGAATTCGTACCACCCAGCATTTCCCCACTTGTCCCTATAAAAATGCTACCCCACTTGTGTGGCTGGGCCTAGTGCCAGCGACAGGAACTGATCAAACTAACATCAATGGCAGTCCTCACAAAGGGACCCTCATTGACCATGTTTTATTTTTATTTTCTGGTGAAGGCACTAGGCCCAGCCACACAAGTGAGGAGGTTTGTGGCTCGCCACATATTCCAGAACTTTCCATAACAGAAATGTGAGGAAAATGTGTTTTTAGTCCATATTTGCAAAGAATTCTGGGTAATAAAACATGGTGAGAGCCACGTAGGTCAGCCCACCCTGAATACCCCCAGGTGTCTAGTTTTTCAAAATGTACAGGTTGGCTAGGTCTCCCTAGGTGCCAGCTGACACAGGGTCCAAAATCTAGAGCTACCCACATTGGAAAAAGATGGTCAGTTTTCGGTGTTAAAATGAGATGCGTCCATTTTGTGTTTTGGGCAGTTTCTTTTTGCAGGCACTAGGTCTACCCACACATGCGAGACACCATTTTTATTCGGAGACTTGTAGGAGCATAGAATAATAGAACATTTGTTTTCACCAATTGGATTTTGTTACATTTGTGCCTTTCAAATTTAAGTCTGTGTAGATGAAAGATGACATTTTGAAAAATACCCTCCAAATCATACTCTAGCACTGGTACCCACAAACTCAGAAATTAAAAAATGACCACTGCTCCTAATCTCTATATCTTGAGGTCATTGCTGAAATACATTATATTTCTTGACGCTCATTCAACCCTATATATATCCACAACCAGAAAGGTCTAGCAGACATAGGGGGTAATTACAACCTCGGCGGTCTTTTTACAAGACCGCCGAGGGACCGCCGTGCTGAAGACCGCCAGTGGTGGTGGTTTTCCGCTCAGCGTATTATGACTGTTGGCAGCTCTACGTAGTTTTTCCGACGGAGAGCCGCCAACAGCCATAGTGACGGGCGGCGGGGAAGTGGAGGTTGCTCCACCTCCACCGCCACGGCAACAGAACACCGCCCAGCGAATCTCGTCCTGTGATTCGCCGCGGCGGTGTTCTGTTGGCGGTGTGGTGTCGGCGGAGCTGCCCCCATGGCTCCCGTACCCTCCCGGAGGATCGACGGAACAGGTAAGTCGATCGTCCGTTAGGGGAGGGGGTGGGAGGGTGTTGTGTGTTGTGTGGGTGCATGGGGGTGTGCGTGGGTGTGTGTGGAGGGGTGTGTGAGTGCGTGTATGCTTGCGGGGTGTTGTGTGATTGGGAATGAGTGTGTGTATGTCTGTAGGTATGTCTGTATGGATGTGCGTGTGTATGTTTGAATGTGGGTGTGCGGGTCTGACTGTGTGTGTGGATGTTGGCATGTATGTTGGTGTGTGTAAGTGTATGTGTGTTGGTGGTGCCTGCGTGCGTGTCAGGTGTGTATGTGTAAGGTTATGTCGGGGTCGGGGTGGGGGGGGGTCCTGCCACCTTTGGGGGGTGGCAGGAGTGGTGGGGGGTGTAGGGGAGGGAGTCGGGATGGGGGAGACCCCTATCAGTGCCAGGGAAGGAATTCCCTGGCACTGATAGTGCTTACCGCCATTGATTTCATGGCGGTTCCTACTGCTAGAAATCCACGGCGGTAAGCCGGGTCAAAATACCGGCGGCGGTATTGTCACGGCCGCCGGACTGGAGACCCAGGTCTCCAGCCCAGCGGTCGTATCCGCCCTGGTGGGCGGAACGGAGAAGCGGCGGATGACCATGGCGGTTACCGCCATGGTCATAATCCTCAAAAAAAGACCGCCAGCCTGTTGGCGGTCTTACCGCCGCTTTAACACCGTCCGCCAGGGTTGTAATGACCCCCATAATGGGATATTTCTTTTGTCAATCGGCTATAGTAGCAAAAAGTTACAGATTAAAATGTTATCATAAATGCCCTTTTTTCTACTCATTTTCAATATTTCATTCCTTCAACAGTTATTTCCCTTGAGAATTTGGAATGTTGTCTAGTTTTCAGAAATGTATAGTTTTTTTGATTCACACATGGATTGCACACTGGTTTCCTCCACAAACTTGAAGTAGGTGAAGGGCACAACAATAGGGAAAATAGGCTACCTCTTAGAAAAATGCCAACAATTTAGTACACAATTGTGTTTTTAATTCAGCTCTACATGTCCCTGAAAGCTGGGAAGATGGTGACTTTAGTATAGTACACCATTCATGGATGTCTTTTCTAGGAAAGAAAAACGGACACTTTTACCTGGAGCAGTTTTTCCCCATCTATTTAATTTTGCTATATTTTGCCTATTTCCCTAGCCCTCTACAGGGGAATCCACAAATCCTGGGTATCTTAAGAATCACCAGGATGTTGGAAACAAGGATGCAAATTTGATGTGGATATCTTATCTAGAAAAAAGTTATGGACCCCTAAGCTCAAACTGCCCCAAATGACCAAAAAAGGGGCAGCAGAGAAGGGGGAAATTTAGCAGCAAAGGTGTTAAAAACAAAGCTTGATTCTGAAAATCCATCAAGTGAACTGTGCAAATAGACTGAGATAAAACTGAAAATTGACAGAAATTGGCAGAAAAAATTAAGAAGATTACCTAGGTCCGAGGCAGCAGAAGAAGAATAAGGATAACATTTTAGAAGATAATGGAGTAGGGTTAACAAAGACTATTCGATGATTGCTGTAAAAAAAGCCGCAAGAAACTGAGTTGCAACTATTTGAGAAACAAGTATCTGAGAGCAAAATAATTAACAAATACCACCACACTTCTTTTATTAAAGGATCTGACTTTGGACAAACCTATGTATTTTAACCAGAGCTACATGAAAGATTATTATGGTTTTATTGCTCGTTTTGTTAGCCATGTAATATTGTTGCTAATACACTTTGTACCAAAGACAGAAAAATATATATCTACATTCACTAACATGACATCTAAATCTGAAATAGATGAGGATGAGTTAAAATCCTTATTTGTACATTGTATGAAAGAAGATTATTCAACAAATGCTTATTCTAGATTAGTTTGAGAGTATACATGAGCTGTTGGTAGGATTCTTATATGTGCGCACACTTGCCTTCTTCACCTCATGCGGAGGTGGCATACTACCACATTCCTCTATCTAATGCCACATCATGTAGTATTTTACTTAGCTTAGTGTAAAGTACCTTTAATGAAAACCATGAATCTACACCCGCTGGCATAGAAAATGGAGACAGACTGGCACTATTTCAGGCCTTTATCTTCTATAGGCACTGTTAAAGCTTATTAAAACAATGCAATCTACTTAATGAATTGGTTAGAGAAAACCTTTATTTTGATGTGAGGGGACCAAAGAACACATTTGGCTTGTAATGCTAACAAAAATGAAGATGTTTTGAAGAATGTATGAAGAAGGGAAGACAATGGGTATAGAAAGAAAATACATATTCCTAGTCTAAAGTTAGAAATGAGACAGGGAATTGTGTGTGTGATTAAAAGAAGAATCCAAGACAGAAAAAAACCTAAAGGAAATAGAAATTGTGAACATGTTTTTGAACTACCAGGGCGAACCTGGAGTCTAATTTATCTGCAGAGAGATGCTTATTTCAGGCTGCCTGCAGACTGGGAGGGAATTTGTTATGTAGGTTTGCTATTTCCAAAAATGTATCATGTACAGAGCTTTGATGCTTTAACAATGACACTTGCACACAGACACACATGCAGTGTGAATGAGGGAACACAGTTAGTGGGAGACATATTTGGAGCTATTATGCCAACAATAGATGAGCAATGATGAGAAGATTAGAAAGCTTTCTACAGTATTGGGCAAACTAGCAGCCAGTACATCTGGAGTTCTACTAGTTGAGAACACAGAGCTAGTAGTAATTGGATCAATGGTTTTGCAAAATAGATGTGCTTTAGACATTTTGCTTGTAGAAAAATGTGGAATCTGCAAGATGCTTCAAATAGACAATTGTTCTACTTGCATACCTGACAGAAGTAAGGAGACTGTAGAGTGTGCAAAGATTATTTCTGACCTAAAACTTCACCTAGAAAATTTAATAATGACTAGTATATTGAACTGCTTCATTAAAGGAGTTTCTGCGATTGGCAACTGGGTTAAAACAGCAGGAGGAGAAATCCTCAAAGCTATATTAGTACTTATATTTGTAGTAGTAGTTTGTTTCCTGTCTACATTAGCAATATATAGAGCTATAAAGACATTATTGCAAAAGAAGAAAATAGATATATTAATAAAAGAATGAAGACATATTTAGAATTGATGGACTGTATTAACTAAGAATGCAATAGATAAAAGAAAAGGAAAACTTGAAAGGAAAGAGAAAAGACTTAACGGAAGATGAGAGTGACCTCTGAATTCATCTGTGAATGACAAATTTGTGATGGCTCCATACCATCAGATGGGGAGGTTGTGGAGTGTTTTCACTATGTAACCCGTATGATATGTCGCATAGGCCTCAACTAAATTCTGCTCAAAATGTAGCTTTCTACATTGAGTTTTCATGAAGTTGTATATTTAGCTTGAAACACTGACAAATGTGTTTTTCTTTTCTTTTCTATCTTCTTTGTTCACTTTGACCTCTGTCATGGTCATAAGTATATCTTTTCATGATGCAAATGCCTTCTTGAAACAGCAGAATGAATTGAATATGAGTTAGATATGATCTTTTTACCAATTTGACCTATGTAAAATATAATAATTGAAATGTTAGTTTAATCTTCTAAAGTTGTTTCTTTATGAATTGGTTTTGTCAAAAGAAGTGAATGAGAATGGGAGTGATCTCACAGAGTAATGTGCTGTACTTACCTTGACTTACTTTCTCTTACAGAAAGAAGAGTTGAGAGAATGAACCAAATTCATAATCATGTTACAAGATGTAGTCAAATGTATTTTATGTTTAGGCTGTTCTATGTTAAATTTGCTAAATTGATGGAAGCTGTCTTGTTCCCATGAAGACTTCATTTTTGCATTGGTCCAGATGACAAGTTATCATCCTAAGACGTTACAGATTTTTGCATTTTGTTGATATGTGTTATACTATAAATATGTGGTCCCAGACTAGAGAGAGAGCTCTTCCTCCTAGACCACTTGAGAGACCCTTTCACAGACTTTCTTGAGAGCATTTTGACTCAGATACATTATGACTCAGACCCTTTGCTGATTTATCTCAGATTCATTCTGGGAGATACTTTGATTCTACTTTTACTTTTGATTCATGGTGTTTTGAGACTCTACAGAGTTTTTCATCCTCTGCTTTTCTCCACTCTACTTAGCTTATAATGTGGATAATACCTATGGAACATGCTTCATGCTTTGTTCTTTAATTGTATAAAAAATGTAGTTATCTACTAATAAAGAATTCAATTGCTAAAAATATTTAATTAAAACTTTGAAAACCATACCAAAATCTCATCATTGACTCCTTCTAAAGAGAGTAATAGCTAAATTGTTGATAACTTGTTGATTGAGTTGCAGCTCCTGCTCAATTTCTCATAGTTTTAAAGGTCCAACCTATTGGGCCCCAGGGGATATGGGAAATTCATGTTTCTGGGTAAAATAAAAGTTTAACTATTGTTCCCAAAAGTCCCCTCTTTGCATATGCATGCTCTGATTGCTGCCATGCACTGTAAATGGCACTTCTGTTCCAGAAGATGCTACCAGTGCTCTTGAAATGGGGGCAAGTTAGAAAATAATGAGGACATCAAGATAAGATTACTACTGTATAAGTTGAAATGCATTTTGGATTGCAAAATGCTGTGTGTGGGAGAGAAGCTTGAGATGTGTACTCATTTGTGTCGGTAGACTGTGATGTTAATGTGGATCAGGGCACTGATTTTAAATGAACAGGATTTCTTCCTGGAATCAGTGAATGCCTTCTATGTGGAGATCACCACCCATGTGTGGGGGGAATCTTCACATATCTAGATCTTTGAGTGAAGATTTTTCTTTGTGAGTAAACACCTGAGTTTGAAAGCAAATTCCATTTGTGATCAAGAATGGCTGCAGTCGCAAGTGAGATATGCAACTATGGAAATTCTGACAATATAGCTGTAGGTGGAATCATGGACATTACTGGGCTTTCCTCCCTATAACAGTATATGATTAACCACAAGCTAAAACATTTGTGATTATTCACACACTCTTGCAGGTGGTTTCCACCCTGGCAAAGAATCCAAGGTACACCTGTCATGGGCAGTATTAACTACATTATTAGGGTGGCAATACAGATTAACCTCATATTTAACAGGGATGTTTGTGAAGAGGTTGCTTCACAAAAAAAGCTGAAACTGTTTTCTTCAGAGACAAAAACACATATTACATGTTTAAGTGTACATTGTCATCATATTTGTATACGTAGAATTATGTATCTAGCAGACACCCCATGTAAACACATTTTGTGCAACTCAGTTCACCCTCAAAACCACACAGGTTAGGTTTTCAGAAGTATTCCAGGGATCCCTTACAAGTAACATATTTGCTTCAAGAACAGATTTAGGAGTTTCCCCATTGGCCAATAGAGTATAGGGCCTATATTAGTTCAGCTGCTGTAAGTAGCTCCCCACTTTCAATATAATACAGATCAGCCCACCCTTCAACATCCCAGATTACAATTAAGGAAGCCTTTTTGAAAAAAAGAAAAGTACTTTTTTTCCAAAGGGAACATTTTAGCGAAGTACTTCTACAATGCATGGTGTGGGGCTCATTCCCAAACACCAGAAAGTTAGCTACCATTTTACCCCACCACCTTGAATGTGATTGTCTAAAGGTTTCTCTTGCAAAATTCCTATAATTCTCATAAATGTTATGATTACTGCCCATCATTTGGAAAGATACCTCAATGCATGTTTCACATTAAAATAGAGGGGATTTAGAGTCAATTTTCAGATGTTTCAAGAAAAGAAATATTTTGCCAGCATTCATCTATCACAGTTACAAGAAATTCCTTTCAGATTTAACTGATAGGTAAATGGCACATCAATTTCCACCAAGGACTAAGCACTCAGGTTTACAGAAAAAAACATATGCAAGGGAATACACATGAGAAAAGATAAAAAATCTGAGTATCAGGGTGTATGACTTTTCTTCTGCCATATAAATACAACGTTCTCTAAAACAGGACCTTAGATTTATACTTAAGGTACATGGATTCGGTTATACAACAACTAAAGTAGAACTGAAAGGCTGTCCCTATTTCCAAGTAATTCAAATTGGAAATATTAGAACTTGAAATTCCACAAATTAATATCAGAAATTTAGCTATACAAGTGAAATGTGTTCTTTATAGGACTGATGATTGCTTCAAGGATATAACTTATGGGAGAGCAGAGACCTATAAAAATATTAGTTAACAATCTCGGCTAGTCTCTGGACCCCGAGGTGATAAACCCTGAAGACAAGTGACAAGAGACATAGCTGCTATACAAGTGAAATGTGTTCTTTATAGGACTGATGATTGCTTCAAGGATATAACTTATGGGAGAGCAGAGACCTATAAAAATATTAGTTAACAATCTCGGCTAGTCTCTGGACCCCGAGGTGATAAACCCTGAAGACAAGTGACAAGAGAAATAGCTGCACCTCTAAACAGTTCTGGAAAGTGCATTTAACTTAAAGGCTCATAAAGATTTCTCTCATATAACAATGCTAGAAGCATAGCAAACAGAAAAGTATCTGAGTCAGAGAGTTATCAAAGAATGCTTGCCTATAATAGAAAAAAGGAACAAGTATCTAAGAGTCTGTCTAGCTACTAACACTGCTGATTGTCTAGGAATCTGTCTGTCCTATGTATGAATGTGAAGGGAAAAAGCTTTGGGCTGAAGTGTGCTATATCTTTTCCTGAGACATATTTAATACAATTTCTACATTGTAACAAAAATTATCAATTGTGCAGATAAAATTCTACTTCCAAACAATGAGAGTGAAATGTTTGTATGAACAGGATAGTTTCTGTCGAGATTGTAAATTCTAGCAAAGAACATGATACATTAAAATAAACTTTTGACTGTACTGTAACATCGGATAAAGTTCTCATCCATATGAATCTCTGAAAGAGAGAACAGTCATGTAAATATAATTGTATTTTGTAACTTTGCAACGCTTTTGCGTCAAAAAATGACGCAAATGGGGCACCAAAAAAGTATAAATATGGGCCCAAATGACTATTCATAAAGAAAGGAGTTTAGGATTTTTTTAACATAGGAGAAATTCTTTTACAGGTCAAGCTGTTACAATGCAAAGTAATCAATACTCTTCTTTTGTTAGAAGACAACAATTTCATTCTCTTTTTGCTTTCCTCTGGCATTTATGTGCAACAATTTTCTATCTTTAGCATCTTGCAGACTCCTTCTTTTATACTAAAAATATATCTAAAGAATAGCGATTTTGAAGTACCATATATCTAATTTCTACGAGTTCTGTTTTCTGCTAATAAAACTCCAAACTATTTACTAATTTGTCTACTACTGTTGAAAGCTTTCTTATTTTCTCATCATTCAATACTACTCCCAAGATAGGTATTGTTGTTCCAAATATTTCTCCCATTAATTCTGTTCCATCATTTACACTACATACATATCTATGTGCATGTGTCAATGTTAATGCATCGAAACTCCGTATGTGTTACATCTTTGGAAAAAGCAACCCTAAATAACAAATACCCTTAAGGTCAGCAGATGGTCTGAAATAAGCATTCTCTCTGCATAAAAATTAAACTCCAAGTAATGTTGGATCATCCTGTAGTAAAATCTGCCATGTTCCTCCAGCCAATTCAAACATTTTCATAGCTACTATCCCCTACTGATATCTTTCTTCCACTAATTCTACTTTTAAACACCCATACATTCCATTTGCGTCTCTTATCCAATTTTATTCAAACCACAGACATCTTCTTTCTAAACGCATCTACTTTTCTCGATACATTCTTTTGAACATCTTACCTTTTGTATGTGCTTTATGGAAACTGTTCATTCCTTTCTTCTCACATGTAAATAAAAGCCCTTTTATTGGATTTGATAAGCATGTAGGGTTATTTTTATGACCTTTGACAGCATTAACAAGAAGTAACATCAAAATAAATCCCATGCAGTCTTCATCTCCCTAGCTTGTGGATGCAAATTCATATTCTTCATTGGTGGAAATTTTGAAAAAAACATATCTAAATTTAGATAGTAGTACTCAAAATGTATTTCCCTATATACTAAACTAAGAAATATAGTCCATGCAAATGCATAGTAAAGTGGAATGTGATGATAGGCTACCTGTGCATCGGCTGATAAAGGCACTGGTGCACATACATAGCAATCCAGTACAATAATAGCACTATTGTACTTTGTATTAATCTAGAATAAACATTGTTGAGTGATCTTTTTTCATATAATGTACAAATTATACCTCAAACTCATCTTTATTAGTATTTCGCCTAGATGTTGCATTAATAAATTCAGTCACAGATTTCTGGTTTTGGTGTAAAGTGTATAAATAATGCTATTACTACCCCTACTAAAATTACAAGTGTAAATAAAATCCCTATAAAAATCTTGTATCGGTGTCTATTCAAGGTACACAATTTCTACAACCAGATCTACTACCAGCAAATGTGTGTTACAGCAAAGTTAATATATTCTACTCAAATGTGTTGAGCTTGAATTAATTTCTTCTTCAAGTTAGTTTTCTTTAGACTTTATTTACATTGTTCTGCATAGTCTTCCTAATCCTATACCATGCTCTTCTAAAATGTTATCCCTACTCTTCTACTCCTTTCTGCTGCCTAAGTACTTTTCTTACCATCCTTTTAATTGTTTTTGATAGTCTTTTATTAATTGCACAGTTCCTAAAATATATTTGTCTAGTTTCTTGTTATCTGAGTCTCAATATTTTCTTTAGCCTAATTTCATTTCTTTTACTCTCAATGAGGTTCAGGCAGTATTTTATTCCAGTCAAGTAGGTCTGAAATTGAGAGGTTCAACACTTGGCTCCTATAATATGTCCATTCAGGTGTTCAATGTCTTCGATAAGGTACTCCAGCTCTCCTAGATCTTCTAAGTGATTATTGTTCTCTTTCTGTGTTAATTATATCACTTGATTCTCCTTCTTTAATTGCTGGTGGTATGAATTCAACTGACACACTTAGCTTTATCATCTTTCAACTATATGCTTTAGGCCATTAAGCATCATAAGCATCATTTCTTGTCCTCGATCCAGAAGTTGTACCTTCTTCTGGATCACCTTGTTGCTCAGCAGACACCTCAACTGTCACTTCAGATCAGTTCCTTCTTTCTTCTCTTCCTCCTATACCAAGAGTTCCAATACAACTTTGTGAGATATCTGACAAGTGGACTTCTTCACCTGTCTACAAATCTTTCCCCTTTGCTGGCTCTGATCACAAACGTTTCTTCTCTGAATCTGGGTTTGTACAACTTGCGGTGCTATATTTACCAGTGTTTTTGGTTCTGGTTCATACAACACTATTTCTTCATAAGGATTTTTTGTTCACTGGGTATGTGATGCACGCACCCAATTTGGAACTCCAGCTCATTTGACAGCTGTATTAATTTTCAGAATTACTTGGTAGGGGCCATTCCACCATAGCTCCAGGCAGGATTTCTCACGTATTTCTTTTTTAAAACCCACTCTTCTGGACTGAGATCATAACACTGCTCTTGGTGTGGGTTCATAGTGACAGCTTCAACCTGTCGAGAGACAGAATGCACCACATCAACCAATCATTTGCAACAATTGAGTACCATGTCATCTTTTATGTTCACAAGTGCATTAGCAGGAACAACAGGTAATCACATTGCTCTGCCTATAAGTATTTTATTGGGCTATAACCCAGTATTTCTGTCAGGTGTACTTTGCAGACTCATCAACACCAAGGGTAAAGCATCGGACCATTTTAGTGAAGTGGATGCACAAACTTTTGCTAATCTTGATTTAATGGTGCCACTGACTTGTTCCACAATGCCTGAGGCTTCAGTTCGGTAAATGCAATGTAGCTTCTGTTCAATTTGTAATGCTGCCCACAACATCTTCATAATAACACTATTAAAGTGGTACTTCACTCTGACTCTAGATAAACAGGTATGCGGTATCTAGGTACTAGTGTTGCATAGGATCTCATTATTCTAGTGAGACTACCGGATTTTGTGTGACAGACCCGCCTGCGGGGTGGAAGACTGATTCTGACCCACTACAGGTGACACCTGTCACTCCAATCCAGGTTTTGCTCCGACTAACTAGCAGTGCCTCATCTCTTCCTAGAGGCAGAGATGATTGAGCAGCCGAGCGCATGACATAACTGGTTTCTCAGGGAAGACGTGGTCACTCAGGTCTCAACCGTTTCTCTCATTTACATCAGTCTCATATACACAATGACAAACAGAGGCAGTATAGACTTAAACGATGCTGTAATAAAGCCACTGCATCTTAGATAGTAAAGCATGGACTGCAATAACCAGGACGATACAGCATGAAAAGATAACAATTGTGACAAGGACAATAAAACATAGAAATAACGCTACCATATTGTCACTAGAGTCAATAGACTAATTCCTACCTAGGTTATACTAGAGCACAGCGTGTTAAGCTCTAAATCTGCCCCTCAGGTTTCCCTGGGAAGACATCATCCCCCATACCTGAGCAATGGCCTGAAGTCTGCATAAGCAGCTGTAGCGAAGCACTCACCAATCAGCATACAGTCATGTTTCTTTGCCTGGAATCTCCCTCTAACGTGTAAGGGACAGGAAGGTGTTTTTATAATAAAACAGCTGATGTTCTGAGAAAATGTCCCTACGTAAGGATGTGTGTTTTCTATGAATGTCAGAGACAAAACTTATACCACGTTCATCAGCAACCTATCTTTACTGCAGCCTTAGGAGAAGCACAGAGTGAGCAAGAATGTCTTGTTTGAGAATACAGTGCTGACCTAGGAAAAAACAGCTAGATAAAAAGAAATAAAACAAGACTATTAATTGGCTACTGTAACAATAATAAAGCAAAGCCGATTCAAATATATCTAGGTTAAAGTGCACAGTGGCAGGCCTACTATGTTAAAATAAAGTGTATGGAGCTATAACTAAAATGGCTACACGACACTAGCTCCCTGAACAGTAACTATGCTCAGTGAGACTGTCATTTCTCCTTGTTCTGTAGGTTTCCACCCATCATGAGAAATTACACACTGTGACCAGGACATATCTCACACCATAGCAAACAGGTATTTTCATAAAGTCCATCTACAGCCGGTTCAAGGAACCACCTAATGTCCCTATGTGACTCAGTGTAACTTCTGTTCATTTGTCCACATTCAACTGTTGACAGATCACACGCCAATGACACAATTCTTCTACCTGTGTTCTAACTCAAGATTCAACCAGTGTTGCTTAAAGGACCTTACCATTGCATCCCTCCCTAAATGTGTGGGTCAGTAGAAACATCTTGTCATTTAGGATAGTAAACTATCTGGTAAAACAGTTTTTTCATCTACTAAAACCCAAATGTCATTCTCATCTTTCCAACAACTTGCTCTATCCCAACTCTATTGCTCTGCTTCAGACACAATCACTTGCATGAGTTTCAATTCGTCCCAATTGTCTTCTATTTTCATCAGCATAGAGAAGATATTTTCCTCTTCAGGTCCATTTATGAGCATTCCATTAAATGTACATGCCACAATTGCATAATAGCGTGCCACTTTGTCTGTGTATCTGTTGCCAACAGTGACACAACCATTGTGACTTCTGTGTGCTACACATTTTATAAAAGTATTTTCAGTTTGGAGTTGCAGAGCTTCTAGCAGTCTTCTTACTTGCTCCCCATTTCTTATAGATAATACAGATGATATTATGAAACATCTATGTGACCCCACCTATCCAAATTCATGGACCATACCAAAGCCATACAAACTATCTGTAAATATAGTCACTCTCATTTGGGCTGTAAAGTTGCAATCTCTATTAAGAGCAATTAATTCTGCAACTTGTGCCGAGGAAACTCATTGAAGCCATGAAGCTAATATTATTTCTTAGATTGTAGGGTCAGCATAAGCTGTTCTCAAGGATCCTTCATTTGTTTTCAAACATGAGCCATCCACAAATAGGATATAATCAGAGCTTATCAATTGTTCATCCTTTATGTCGGTTTTGGGATTGGTGAATAAATCCGTGACCACAAGACAGTCATGTTCAAATTAATCAGACACATCATTTTCAAGAAGGGGACATAGAATACTCAAATTTAGAATCTGGCATCTTTTCAGCACAAAGTTAGCAGCAGGAATTTGCTGCTCATACTTTGTCAAACAAGTATTGGTCTTGTGCTGTGCTGAAGTTCTGGTAAGCACAACTTCCACTAAATAAGAGACCATTACAGTCAAAGAATGGCCCATTGTTTTGCTTTCATACCGCCCTAAACTCTCACTCACTGCAGCTACTGCTTTAAAACACCCAGGTAAAGCAGCGACTACAAGAACAAGGGTAACAAAAAAGCATGCAGCTAGCTTTTTAGCATCTCAATGTATCTGTGTAAGCACACAGAGAGTGCATTCCTCCCTCTCACTGCAAAACAAAATTTAATTCTTGGTACAATCAGGCAACCCTAGTGCCGGGGCACGACAGAGACTTTCTCTCAGCTCTAGGAAAGCTTTCATGCATTCGTTTTCCCTTGGATTCAGATCTGGTACATCTCTGTGTGTCAACCTCAGTAGAACCTTTGCCACCTAGGAAAAGTTCGGTACCAATGTCTACAATAGCCAACCTATCCCAAAAGCAGCCTGACTTCTCTCTGTGTTTTAGGAGGACCCATTCACAAATTGCTTCAATTCTCTCTTGTGACACTTTTTTTGTTCTTATTTAAATGATATGTCCCAAACATTTAACTTCTTTTTTACAGTACCTCAATTTGATTGGAGACACTTTGGCCTTCATTATGACTTTGGTGTTAAATTCCACTTACTGCCATGCCAACTGCCGCCAATATACCGCCACCACGGCGGATATCCACTAACCATATTATGAAACACACACACCAATCCATCACTATTCAGACAGACACATAAATCCGAAAGCCCAAAGGTCAGTGATAGAGTGGCAGAAACAAAACCCACACCATTACACCAACAGAACAACGCCCATCACATTATGATCCACGAATCACCACGGCGGACATTCAATGGCGGTAAACCATTGGCGGTACATACCGCCACGCTCAAAATACACACAACACAAACAAAACAGCACCACATTGGACAATTCAAACTACACACACCTGACACCCATATGCACACCACACCCACACACCCACACCACTATAAAACACCCACCAACATTACCCACAACCGTTTACGACTACAAACCATTGCCAACAGACTGACATCACGACTACCGACAAGACCAGACCCACACACCACCATCACCTATACACCACCCACGCAGATTACAACACACACCCCAACCCATCACCATACACACACGCACCATACACACTACACTCATGGCACCACAATGACACCCCAGATTCTCTGAGGAGGAGCTAAGGGTCATGGTGGAGGAAATCATCCGGGTAGAGCCACAGCTATTTGGATCACAGGTGCAGCAGATATCCATTGCTAGGAAGATGGAGCTATGGCGGAGAATCGTGGGCAGGGTCAACGCCATGGGACAGCACCCCAGAACAAGGGATGATATCAGGAAGAGGTGGAACGACCTACGGGGGAAGGTACGTTCCATTGCACCAAGACCCCAACTCGCTTTACAGAGAACTGGCGGTGGACCCCCACCTCCTCCCCTACAACTAACAACATGGGAGGAACAAGTCTTGGCAATCATGCATCCCGAGGGCCTGGCAGGAGTAGCAGGAGGACTGGACTCTAGTAAGTCAACTCTATAATACTACTAACCACCTACCTGCATGCCATCATATAACCCCACCCTCACCCTCACTCCCATCACTCCACCACTTCCCACACAGCCCGCCATCACATCTCACTCATCACAATGCCAAACCCTGCATGCCATACCAATGCATGGACATCACACATAGTCCTGCATGGACACCTATCACAAAAGCATGCACACTAGAGAGAATCAGCTAGCCCACCAAATAACATCTCACACAAGGCAATGCTGCCAGGGCAATAATAACCATAGAGGGCAACCCACCCATGCACAAGATGTCACAAACAGAAACAATAACACTGCACTTACATCCCCACTGGTATCCCAGCCAAAGTCACCGGAGAAGAGGTGCCAGCAACATCCAGTCCCACCACAGAAGAAGCCCACGGTGATGACAGCAGCTCTGCTCGCCTGGATCCGGATGACCAACCTGGCCCATCAGGGACACCTGGACAGTCGGTTACCCAGCCACAGTCTCACACCACCACAGAGCCTCCCCCGTCAGGAAACACCACCACAGCACCTACCCAGTGGGCCCATAACTCTGTCCCCAGGACACATCAATCAGCATTGTGCCCACCACTACAGAGACCCCATGGCATCTCACAAACCTAGGACAATCAAGGACGTGGGGTCAATGGCAGTGGGCACACGGTTCAGGGGACAGAAGCACAGGACAACAGGGATGGACTGCTGTGCGACAGGGGGAGGACAGGCCCAGGGAACCGACCCTCCAGGAGGCACTCACTGCGAGCCTGGGAGCCTACCAACATTCCCAGGATACGCTGAGCCAGATTCTGGACAAGATGCAGGAGAACATGCGGCTGAAGGACGGACAGTACCTGGGGATCAGGGAGGACTTGAAGTCCATTAACACCACCCTGGTCTCCATTGTAGGGGTACTGGCGGACATGGCCAACAGTATGAGGGAGGCAGTGGCACACCACCGGGGGCCCCTAACACTAGCCTGACTACTGAACAACCCTCCACCTCCGCTGCCGCTAGCGGACATGAGGCCCCGTCACAGGACCAACAGGCCACCGGTACCCCTGCCCCTGTTGAAGGTGAACCACCCCGCAAAGTTCCCTGCGATCCATGCAGAAGCCAGAGACTATTGCCAAGATCCCCACCAGGAAATAAGACTCTCCTGATTGTCACCCTTGTGTCCCAATCTGTCACCCTGTCCACCTTGAACTGCCATTGCTCCCCTTCCTATGCCCCCTTGGACACTGCACCTGTGGTACAAATAGACTTGACTTCACTCTGGACTTTCCTCCATCATCAACCCAGCCCATTGCACTACCCCCTCTTCTTCAGAGCACTGCAATAAACACAAATAGAAAAAATACAAGTATGGTGTATGTCAAATGATTTCAAAATGTATTTGTTTAACAAGGTTCAAACATTGCTATTCAACTGTACAGTAATGTTTACATAGGAAAGACCTGTAGTTGGCTGCACTGAACACACCAGGAGCAATAGAGGGGCACCAAAATCTGCAAACAGAGATGCCAATGGGTACAGTGAGTGGGCATAGAAGTAGGAATTCACAGCCTGCCAGTGACAATGTCACACATCGAACTGTAGATGAAATGTGAAATAACATTGCCTTACCTGTATGTCATTGGAAGTATTGACGGATGACTGCACTTCTGTTGTCCTCATCCTCATCCTCTGCCTACTCATCTTCACTGTCCACAGGGTCCACTGCTGCCACCCAGCCATCTCCAGCCTTCTACTCCTGCAGAAAAGGCACATGGTGACACAAGGCAAAGTTATGCAACATACAGCATCACACGATGATCTGGAAGACCTTCTTGGGTGAGTAGCACAGGGATCCACCAGTTAGATGGAGGCAACGAAACCTGGCCTTCAGGAGGCTGACTGTTCTTTCTATTAACCTTCTTGTTCGCCCATGTGCCTCATTGTAACGTTCCTCTGCCATTTACTGGGATTCCTCATAGGGGTCAGTAGCCATGAGAGGTTGTGGTAACCAGAGTCACCTGCAAATATCGAGGGACAACTGTTAGCCACACACTCCCCCTTAGGGCCCACAACATACCCATAGACCAACCTTCACTGGGTGTGAACCAGGGCACACTTATTAGCCACAACATATGTCTCTTGTGTTGGGCCATCACATTTGGGATATTGCTATTCCTCAGGATAAAGGCATTATGCACAGAGCCAGGATACTTAGAAATGACATGGGTGATGTACTGGTCCGCAAGGCACACTATCTGGACATTCATGGAGTGAAAACTCTTTTGATTTCTGAAGACTTGTTCATTATGCCGGGGGGGAGGACAAATGCAATATGTGTTCCATCAATTGCCCCAATGATGTTGGGGATATGTCCCATTGCATAAAAGTCAGCTTTCACTTTGGCCAAGTCCTCTACCCGGGGGAGAACGATGTAGCTGCGCATGCGTTTAATCAGGGCAGCCAACACTCTGGTCAACACTATTGAGAACATTGGCTGTGACATTCCTGCTGCCAAGCCCACTGTCACTTGGAAAGAACCAGTTGCCAGGAAATGGAGCACCGATAGCATTTGCACAAGAGGGGGGGATCCCGGTGGGGTGACGGATAGCAGATATTAGGTCAGGCTCCAATTGGGCACACAACTCTGTGATTGTGGCCCTTTCAAGTCTATAGGTGAGGATAATGTGCCTGTCCTTCATTGTTGCCAAGTCCACCAGGGGTCTGTACATGGGGGGATGTCTCCCATTTATCCGCAGTGATTGCAATCTATGTGGCAAAAGAGTGAGCAGCTGGTCATTATCTGTACATTGCAACCATTACAGTTCTATGCATATTGTGATTGTTACACTAGTTAGGTGTGATAGGTCAAAAATGTGAATTTGTGTAGGATCCATGGCCTGCAACCCCCCTGAAATGGGTCCGCCTGTCCAGTATGGAGGGAGAGGTGGAAGTGAGGTAACTCCGCTGACGTTGTGCACCGTTGCGGGAGGCGGTCGAGAACCGCTGTGCAACTCCTCATTGGTTGTCATTGGGCCCTATGGGGTACAGTGGCCAATGGTGATGTATGCCGGCAGTGACGGTACGCACCGCTGCATACGTGACCTCCATTTTCTATCTGTTCAGTCGCATACTACCTTACCTTCAACAGGAGAGGATCTACACTGCATGTGCTGCTGTGACCTGTGTCTGGAACCGACCATGGCTCATGTGGCTGGGGAAAGGGACCCTACCTTCACCTCGGTGGAGTTGGAGAGACTGGTGGGTGGGGTCCTACCCCAATACCGATTGCTGTATGGACCTCCAGGCCAACAGGTGAGTACATCGTGAAAACGATGCATTGGACATAAATGCATGGAGTGCTGCGTGTGAAGGCCTCGTGTAGGGGGGCGTTGGTGGATGGGCCATGGGCAGCGTGCAGAATATATGCTGGACCATGTCTGTGCTAATGGGGATGGGAAGGGGCATGGTGGGCCATAAGTGTAACAGGCAGGACGGTCCAACTAATACCTTTCCCTGTGTGTATTTCCCTGCAGGTCAGCGCCCATCAAAAGAAGGGTATGCCAAGGACGTGCGGACCCTGTGGGTCTACAGCAGGCAGAGCACCAACTGTCGGAAAACCCTGGGAGGACCTGAGACGCTGGGCATGGAAGACGGCGGAGGCCTAGCTGGGGATGGCCTCCCAACGAGGAAGGGGTGCCTGTCGAACCCTGACCCCCCTTATGGCCCGCTGTAGGAAAGTAGCCTCTTTCTAGCATGTGGGTGTATGTCAGGGAGTTTTTACTGTGTCACTGGGATCCTGCTAGACAGGACCCCAGTGCTCATAGTTTGTGGCCTAATGTGTATGCCTATGTAGTGCCTAACTGTGTCACTGAGGCTCTGCTAATCAGAACCTCAGTGCCTATGCTCTCTCTCCTTTTACATATGTCACTGTAGGCCAGTGACTTCATTTACCAATTTCAGTTGGCATACTGGACCCCCCATCTAAGTCCCTAGTATATGGTACCTAGGTACCCAGGGCATTGGGGTTCCAGGAGATCCATATGGGCTGCAGAATTTCTTTTGCCACCCATAGGGAGCTCAGACAAACATGTGCACAGGCCTGCCATTGTAGCCTGCATGAAATAACGCGCACGTTATTTCACAGCCATTTTCACTGCACTTAAGTAACTTATAAGTCACCTATATGTCTAACCTTCACTTGTTGAAGGTTAGGTGCAAAGTTACTAAGTGTGAGGGAACCCTTGCACTAGCAAAGGTGCCCCCACAAGTTCAGGGCCATTTCCCCGGACTTTGTGAGTGCAGGGACGCCATTACACGTGTGCACTACATATAGGTCAAAACCTATATGTAGCTTCACAATGGTAACTCCGAATATGCCATGTAACATGACTAAGATCATGGAATTGTTCCCCCATTCCAAATCTGGTTTTGGGGATCCAATTCCATGCATCCTGGGGGCTCCTCCATGGACCCCCAGTACTGCCAAACCAGCTCTCAGGGGCTTGCACTGCAGCTACAGCTGCTGCCACCTCGAAGACAGGGTTCTGCCCCCCCTGGGGTCTGAGCAGCACAGTCCCAAGAAGGCAGAACAAAGCATTTCCTCTGAAACCTGGGTGTTACACCCTCTCCCTTTGGAAATAGGTGTTACAGGCTGGGAGGGGTAGCCTCCCTCAGCCTCTGGAAATGCCTTGAAGGGCACAGATGGTGCCCTCCTTGCATAAACCAGTCTACACCGGTTCAGGGGCACCTTCTCCCCTGCTCTGGTGGGAAATTGGACAAAGGAAAGGGGAGTGACCACTCCCCTGTCCATCACTACCTCAGGGGTGGTGCCTACAGCTCCTCCAGTGTGTCCCAGACTTCAGCCATCTTGCTTTGCAAGGTGTGGGGGCACTTGGGAGGCCTCTGAGTGGCCAGTGCCTGCAGGTGACGTCAAAGACCCCTCCTGATAGGTCCATACCAGATAAGGTACCCAATCCCCCTCTCAGGGATATTTAGGGTCTCTTCTGTGGGTTCTCTTTAGATTCCTCTTGCAAGTTTCCTTCAGGAAAGGAATCCTCTGCAACAACTTTAGACTCTTCTGACCTCGAATGAACTGCAGCCTGCTCCTAGAAACGCTGGAACTGCAACAAAGTGTCTACAAGAGACACCACTTTTCTTCAGCAACCTCCGCTCAAGTCAGCAACTGCAATAGTTTCCATTGTGTGTATGCTCTGGGGACTCCCTGTCTTCATCCTGCACCAGAAGAACTGAAGAAATCTCCAGTGGAGTGACGGAGTCACTCCTCTGCTCCAAGCAGGCACCTTCCAAGGCAATGACCAGTACCCTGGGACAAATCTCACAGCAACGAGCGTGCTCCTATGGACACAGAGGGTGGACATCATTGACATAGACTGTCCTGAGGTCCTTCTGACGCAATTTGGAGGAGGTATGGCCTTGCCTTCCCCAAGAACGATGGTCCCCTTGTGTATTGTGTCTTCTTCGCCTCCTTAGACCTCTGTGCACTCTTTGCAAAATTCCTTTGTGCACATTTTTGCCCAGGTCCCCTGCACTCCACCCTGTGATGCTCATCTCGCTGAGTTGTTTTCCGGCAGCATGGGCCCTTCTTTTGTTGTGCTGCATCAACAACATTTTGCACCTCATTTGAACCCAGAACCGGTGGCTTCTGGGGGTGCTGGCTGGCATCCTCAGTGCTCTGTAAAGTGCTGAAAGCCCCGTCTTCCTCCTCACATAGAGTTGGGGCCCTCAGGTCCTGCCTGTGTCCATCCTGCACCATTTTGATGAAAAACACACTTTTGCCGTAGCCAAGGCTTGTTGGCACCTTCCAACACGAAATCTCATCTGCAACGATCTTCACACTGTGGAACAACTTTTGCATCATGCAGAAACCCACTTACATCTTCCTATGGTGCAATTCTGCAGTCTTCGACTAACTAGGGACTCTTCTTTTGCACCCTCTTCTGGGTTGGCAGAGGCTCCTGTCCTTCCTGGAACTTCTTTCAACTCCTGGACGTGGTCCCCTTCCTTTGCAGGTCTTCATGTCCAATAATCCAGCAGTTGTTCTTTGCATACTTGGTTGGCTACTGCAAAATCCCCAAAACGAGGTGTAGTGTGTCCTAAGGAAACTTGCAGTACTTTACTCCTGCTTTTCTGGGCTCTGGGGTAGAGTAATGTACTTACCTTTACTGTATTCGTACTCTCCCAGTGATTCTGCACACACTACACTTGTCTAGGGGGGAATTCGTGATTCACATTCCACTTTTTTAGTACATGGTTTGTGATGCCCCAGACCTATTTTCTCCCATTGCATTCTATAGGATTTCCTACTGTTTGCATTGTTCTATGAATATTTACTTGTCTAATTTTGGTGTCTAGTGTATATATTGTGTATAATACTTACCTCCAGAAGGAGTATTATCTCTAAGATATTTTTGGTACTGTGTCACCCAAATAAATACCTTTATTTTTGGTAACATTGAGTATTGTCATTACTTGTGCATAAGTACTGTGTAACTATAAGTGGTATTGCTTGAGCTTTGTATGTCTCCTAGTTCAGCCTAAGCTGCTCTGCTATAGCTACCTCTATCAGTCTAAGCTGCTAGACACTACTACATTCACTAACAAGGGATAACTGGACCTGGTGTATGGTGTAAGTACCCAAGGTACCCACAACAAACCAGGCCAGCCTCCTACACCTGCATTCTGGCGTTGGCCCATCCGGATCTAGATGGGTACTTGGGGGCATCACAGCAGCAACAAGGGGGTGAGTACAGTGCCCTTCATTACAAATTATGCCTGGTGGGTTGGGCCTGGCATTTCAGAGTAGGTCCCATGTTGGGATCTGTAGGGTTCTGATTTAAAGGTCCTCCAACCAAGCTAGTAGGCATCCACTACTGAGCAGGGGTCTGTGGGTCTCAGGTATGCTGCAATTGACGTTAGGTGTCCCTATCCATGGGCTGGTGACTAGCATTGTGAATGGCAGTGCATTGCCTAGTGAGTAGGGCTGTTCCCTGTGTGTTGTGTACGCCAACAGTGGTGTTGGTGCCGCCATTGACCACATGTATCCTTTGTCTCTTCCCCCCTTTTTGTTTTGTCATCCTGTCCTTATGTTCATTAGCATCATCTGGTGGAGGAGCAGAGGCATCGGCGACAGAGGGAGCTGCATCCCACAGGACCCAGGAGGCCGAGTCCACCGATGGTGAGGGCACCAGTGGGACATGGGCGAGAGGAGCACCACGATGGAGACTGGAGGGGACAGTTTGGACACGGATACTTCGTCCGATGGAAGCTCCCTGGTGGTGGCAGACACCTCTATGCCCACCCCAGCTACAGCCACCACCCCTTGTACCAGCACCCCCCTCCCAGCAGCCCCTCAGTGATTTTCCAGTGACCACTCACCCAGGAGGGTGGGCATCTCCTTCGCCCCAGGCACCTCAGGCCCTTCCCCAGTCAGCACTGCTGCCTTGAGTGAGGGGGCTATTGACCTCCTGCGATCCATCTCTGTTGGGCAGTCAACCATTGTGAATGCAATCCAGGAGCTTGCAGCCCAAATGCAACAGACCAATGCATTTCTGGAGGGCATTCACACTGGCTTGACGGCCCAACAGAGATCAACCAGGCTCCGACCTCCTCTCTGATGGCAGCCATTGGCCCTGTTTCCACCCTTCCCCCTCCAACTTCCTCTACCCAATCCCATTCTCCTCAGCCCCAAATATCCCAACCCCACAGGCAGACGAGCAGGCACACAGGACAACACACAAGAGTGGACATGGCAAACACAAGCACCACACTTCATCCCACAGGCACTAACACAAACACCATCCAGATGCAGACATACCAACATCCACTGCCTCCACTGTGCCCCCCTTCTTGTCCACCTCCCTCCCAGTATTGTCTCCACTCACACCTGCATGCACTACATCCTCATCCATTACCAGCACACCTATCAGTACACACCCCTCACTGGCAGTCACCACCCCCACATCCATGCACAGGTACCCTGTGTCTTCTCCCACAGTGTCTGTGCCCCCTCCTCCCAAATTACACAAACACAAGCACTCAGGCACCCAACAGCCCTCCACCTCACAACAGCATCCAGCCCATGCACCTGCACCCAAACACAGCAGACTGACACCACCTACAACCACTCTCTCTTCCTCCACTCCGAAAGCTTCCCCCTCATCCCACACCAATGTCCCTAAGAAGCTTTTCCTCTCCACCATTGACCTCTTCCCTACCCTTCCCCCGTCCCTCATTTCAGGCCAGGGTGGTCAAAACCCAAGCAAGCACCTCAGCCACCCAGTCCACGGGCTCAGTAGTGTCACTAGCAACTCCAGGTTGAAAAGGATCCCGGCCAGTAGCCAGCAAGATGGAAAGGGTGCCTGCCCCAAGTGCTTCAAGAAGCCCGCCCCAGCTGCAGGAACGAAGGGCAAGGAGCCAGCCCTAGCTGCAGAAAGCAAGGGCAAGGAGCCAGTCCCACCTGCAGGAAGGGCAAGGAGCCAGCCCCAGCTGCAGGAAGGAAGGGCAAGGAGCTAGCAACTGCAGCAAGGAAGGGCAAGGAGCCAGCCCCAGCTGCTGGCAGGAAGGGCAAGTGTCCTGCATCAGCAGCCAGTAAGTACAAGGGGGCTGGTGCTAGGACTCAGTCAGAGCCCTCACCACCAACCATGGTGGTGCAGCCATCCGAGGCTGCAGGGGATGGGTTGGAGCCTCCCCCCCACCACCAGCAGCACCGCCACCACCACCACCAGCAGCAGCCCCAGTGGGCAGCCGTCCAAAGGCTGCAGGGGATGGGCTTGAGCTTCCCCCCACCACCAGCAGCACCGCCATCACCACCACCACCAGCAGCGGCCCCAGTGGGCAGCCGTCCGAGGCTACAGGGGATGGGCTGGAGACTCCTTCCACCACCACCAGCAGCACCGCCACCACCACCACCAGCAGCAGCTCCAGAGGGCAGCGGTCCGAGACTTCAGGGCATGGGCTGGAGCCTCCCCCAACTACCACCAGCAGTACTGCCACCACCACCACTAGAAGCCCCAGCGGGCAGCCATCCAAGGCTGCAGGGGATGGGCTGGAGTCTCCCCCCACCACTACCAGCAGCAGAAGCAGCAGCAGCACCACCACCACTGAACAGCCGTCTCCGCTGGCAGACAGTGTGTAGTCCTACGTCCATGGGCTATTGTGTGGCCTGGCCCCTGCAAATCCTGTAGGTATGACACCCAGCTGAGAGACTGTGACCTTGCACTCCCCAAGATCTGCATCACAGGGCACAATGCCCCCTCCAGAACCAGTGGAGAAGCCATCCTCTCACCCCAGCCTCCCCAGGATGAAGCTCACTGGGCCAAATGCCCCCTCCAGAACCAGTGGAGAAGCCATCCACTCACCCCATCCTCCCCAGGATGAAGCTCACTGGGCCCGATGCCCCCTCCAGAACCAGTGGAGAAGCCATACACTCACCCCATCCTCCCCAGGAGGAAGCTCACTGGGCACAATGCCCCCTCCAGAGCCAGTGGAGAAGTCATCCACTTGAGAAACTGTGGCCTTGCACTCCCCAGTACAGAGCAATGGGCATGTTGCCCTCTCCAGAGCCAGTGGGCAACTCACCCACTCGAGATACTGTGGCCTTGCACTTCCCAGGACACAGCAATGGGCATGTTGCCACCTCCAGGACCAGTGGCGTTGTACCATCTTCCGGCTCAGGTGCCCCCCGTTCCTTTTCCCCCTGAGGTGCCTGTCAATTTTCAACCTGATGTCCCTGCAGTGTTCTCTCTGTGTTGTTGCAGGAGTGAGGTTGGGCCTTGGACTTTGTGATGTGGTCCTGTGACCCACGAACATTGAGGAGTGCCCCTTGATTTGTAAATATCTATTTACTTTTTTATTTGGATGCACATATTCCTACAATATTTATCTTATTACACTCAATTTAATCTATTGGTGTTGTCCTTGTATTATTCATGAGGGGTACGGGGTCAATATCTTATGCTACTGCATATGCTTGTGTGTATGGGGGTGCGGGTGTTGCATGTTGCGTGTGTGTGTCACTCTCTTTTTCCTCCACCCTCCCCTGTGTGCTAGGTGGCTGTACTCACCATGGTCGTCTTCGCCGTTGTTGGTGTTCGTAGTGGGGCAGCACGTAGAAGAGCATGGGGAAGACATGCAACTCGGGCTCCACGCGGTGTGGTTCTTCCCTGAGCCTCCACAGGTGAGTCGTATGCCTTCTGTGCAGTATTTCTGCCAGGCTTTTGATGTCGTTGGTACCACCCCGAAAAAGGTGGTGGATTAGCATGTCTTAATACAGTGGGCGGAACATTGTCTTCTGCCTGGCTGTAGGCGGTTACCGCCGCGGTGCCTATTGTTTCCGCCCTGTCAGTCGTTGTGTTAAAGTGGCTGTCTGTTTGAGCTGTTTCCGCCGTGGTCATAATTTGGCAGTAATTACTGCCGGCCTGTTGGCGGTATTAACGCCACTTTATCACCGACCACCAGGGTTGTAATGAGGGCCTTTATGTCAGTTTTATGTCAAATGACCAATAATGCAATAGTATTGTTTTTGTAAGATTCTCTTGTCTCTGATTGTACTAGTAAATCAATGATATACTGCACCAGGGCTGAGTTAGAGGGCATTATGAGTGTTTCCAGATTTGTTTCCAAAATTTGGTTGAAGATAGATGGGTTCTCAGTATAGCCCTGTGGGACTCAACACCATCCTAATACTTTCTCTCAAAACACAAAGGAAAAGAGGTAGTGGCTATCTTTGAGTAATTGTATTGAGAAGAATGCTTAGCAGAGATCAACTACTGTAAAAGATTCTGCTGTACACAGAATCTTTTAAAGTATGATGCCTGGATTCGCTGCCACAGGGCAATATGGGATTCCCATATTATTCACCTTTCTCAAATACGGAACTATCCTATACTTACCATTAAGTTTCTGCAATCCCATAATCCGTAAATTGCATGGACTCCTAATTATCTATTTTAGCATCCCGTTCTGTATCATATCCTCAATTACTGGTATTCTTCCTGTTATTTCTTCAAGAGTCATTTGGTAAGGTGGTGTTCTTGAAAGGATCACATTTGACTTGAGATTTATTCTGAACTCCTTTGATTAATCCGAACTCTTTTCCAGTGAAATGTCATACTTTGGGTGCACTGTCTCTTGTAAATCTGGAGGTAAGTCGTTCATTGTCACCACTGGATAGATTCCTACTGCTTCTTGTTGGGCTATTTTAAAATCAACATCCTTATCATGAGTCAGAAATTCAGCTCCGTAAGGCTTACAATAGAAAGTGCAATTTAGCTTGCACAGCAAATCTCTTCCTAAAAGATTCACAGGACTCAAACCACAAACAACAAACTGATGATTTTCTTCAAAGGAACCTATTTTTACAGGAACGTCTTTGAAATTGGATTTGTAATCTCTCTATATTTGTAACTTCTACAACTTAAATCTTCTTTCTTGAGAGGCGTAGGTCTGGGACCTACACTGTTCTAACAGTGGAATGGGTTGCACCTGTATCAATAAGATATTATACTTGTTGGCCATTTACCTCACATTCTACTCTGGTCTGCCTCTAAGACTGCGCCAAAAATGAAATCTTCCCCTTCCAGGCACTGTCATTGTGACATGCCTAAATCCAAATCATTGTCTTCAAACAAAGGACTCTCGGCAATTGATTTGGGTTCAAATTCATGTTATCTATGCTACGCTGAACTATAGGTGCTTGTGGAACAGGTATTGTTTGCATCTGATTCTGTATTGGCACTTGCATGTGTTGTAAATTCACATTTTGCATTTGATTTACTCCCTGTATTTGATTATTGTTTAGTCTATCTGGATTAAGCCTACACTTGAGCTTCCAATGGCCCTACCTGTGACAAGGATGACAGGGAGTAATTTTCTTTATTGTGACAACATTAACACCTGCACTTAGATAAACTGGGATACCTCGACCTATACCCTAAGACACAAACATACCTCCCTGGAAGCCTTGCATTCCTACTTAAAATTAATCTGCATTCATACTATTTGAACTATTAATACCTTGCACTGCACCACCATTTCACATAAATGACTGATTCTGAAATCCTCTTCATTTGTGCCAACATAAACTTCTCTTTCAGTTCTCACTGCTTCATTTCCTGCTCCTCACTGCAATACTTTGCATATTTCAAGACTTCATCTAAGGATTTAGGCCCATATTTATACTTTTTTAGCGCTGCATTTGCGTCATTTTTTTATGCAAAAGCGGCACAAACTTGAAAAATACAATTGTATTTTGTAAGTTTGTTCTGCTTTTGCATCAAAAAGCGGGGCATATGCGGCGCTAAAAAAGTATAATACGGGCCTTAGTTTGCCCAAAAATCACATTCTTCTGTATATGCTGACTGATTTCAGGTCTAAATCCTAGCACAAACTCTGAAATAAAGAATCTGATATCTATAAGTTCAAGATGTGCTTGACCCTTATGCTGCTGAAATGCCTTCAGCAATCTCTCATAATAAACATGCTCAGACTCCTTCACTTCATGCTGAATTTGATTTAATCTTATATAATCCAAATCCTTTGGAGGAACTCTGCCTTTCAAAATTATAATCACTTCATTATACTTAGGGCCTGATTTAGATCTGGGGAGAAGGAAATACTCCCGTCAGCCGTATTACGATCCCATGGTATCTTATGAGGATCATAATAAGGCAGAGAGGATATTTAAATCAGATCTAAATCTGGCCCTTAGTCATCATTATAGGAGATGGTGCATCTCTTGCTGGCTTCACATATGGCTATTGAACAGCTATCTTACATTCAGCCACCAAATCATTAGTAACAACAATATCAAATAACGTATTCAAATCAACCCTCAACTCTTTTGAAATCTTGACAAACCTCTCAACTTGTGTGTACCACTACTTTGGATTTTCTCTCAATGTTGGAAAATTGTTTGTAAATGATGCAAGGTCTCCTTTTCTCGAGAGTAAATAAACATAACATCCATCTAATATTTTCCTCAATGGCTAAGCAGCAGTTCCTTTATCCTCATGATAATTTGCAGTTAGTTTTCTTTTTACCTCAGCTACTTCTGCCTGCTTCTTTTCCTTTTCATGTTTCTGTGAACATTTACTTTCTAATTTATAAAATTCCCTTCATCTGGGTACAGATTTTAAGAATTTAGTGAGGTGAATTCACATTCCTGAAGAATGCATGTTTTCGATTGACTCATCATCCAATTGCACCCTAAAACGTTTTCTGCACTGTAACACTTTTTGTGATATCAACATCATATTTTTGCCAATTCAGTCAATTTGCCATGAGTGGTTGCAGTGTTTCTCATAATTTCTTTACATAAATAAATAAATTATTTTTCTTGATACTAATTTACATGATCAAGATCAAACATCCCCTAATTATTTCCTCTAATTCAATTTTTTTTCTAGGGACATTCAATGGTCTTAGGCCCTCATTATGACATTGGTGGTAAATACCGAATACCGCTGCAGTGCCAACATACCGCAGCGGAGGCAAACATCCATCCGCCAGATCATGACACATACACACAAAACCGACAGAAACCAGGAACAACCACAAATCCGTTAGACCCACTGAATGCGTTAAACTGTTGGAACTACCACCCTTACAGTTATGCCACCAAAACAACGCCCTCCAAATAATAACCCATGAATCACCACAGTGGACATTGAACTGCAGTAAACCATTGGCGGTGCACACCACCAAGGAGCAAATGGCCACCCAAATACAAAATAAGACAACATTGGCCAGAACAAAAAAATCAACGCTGACACAATTACACAAACCCCACACACCCACCCATGGCATTATAAAACATACCCACACAACACCCACAAACCTTTGCAAACATGAGAAGACCGCCACAACTTGCCACGTCAAACCCAGACACAACTGTACCACATACCACAACTACCCATTCATCCATCACGCACCACATACCACACACCCCACCACATCACACATCACCCTCTGCACAACACACACACCACTTAACTCCCAGGTCCCCACGAAGGCACCCCTGTTTCACTGATGAGGAGTTTGTGGGTCATGGTGGAGGATATAGTCATGGTAGTGCCACAGCTGTTTGGAGCACAGGTATAGCAGATCTCCATTGCCAGGAAGATGGGGCTATGGCAGAGAATTGTAGACAGGGTGAATACAGTGGGACAACATCCACATAAAAGGGACTACATAAGGAAGAGGTGGAATGATCTACGAGGGAAGGTGTGTTCCATTGCAGCAACGCACCAGCTTGCCATCAGGAGGACTGGCGGTGGGCCCCCACCTCCTCCCTTACAGCTGACAGCATTTTAGGAGCAAGTCTCAGGAATGCTGCATCCTGAGGGACTCACTGGAGTACCCGGAGGACTGGACACTGGTGAGTCACCATTTACAACCTATCACCTGCATGCCATCTTACCCCCTCACCCTGACTCCCTATACCCCACTCCATCTTACACAGTGCACCACCCCAATTACCACAACTAAATGGCAACCTCTGCATGCCATACCCACTGCAAGCACATCCCTTCCAGCTCTGCATGCACACCCATCACCAATGCATGCACAGGATGTAGAACTACCAGTCCCACAGTCCATCACCACACACTATCAAAGGTGGGAAGACAACACCAATATCATTGGGAAAGCTAGGAATGCGGAATATGTCACAGACAAGTATCCTAACACATCACTTACATCTCCACAGGTGTCCCAGTCAATGTCAGCAGCGAGGAGGTGCCACGGCTACCTAGTCTCCCACCAAAAGATGCCCCCAGTGATGACAGCAACTCAGGAGGTATGGATCTGGATGAACTCCCTGGCCCATCAGGGACCACTGCTCAGTCGGCTACCCCATCCCACAGCCAGTCCACTACAGAGCCCCCCTGAACCTAACACCACAGCAGCCAGCCAATTACCCCCAGACCTCTGTCCCCAGGAGACATCGATCAGTAGTGTGCCCACCTGTATAGGGACCCGAGTCCACACCCCACAGGCAAGACAATGAGGGTCGGGTATCAGTTGGAGTGGGCCCCTCATTCAGGGGACACAGGCATAAGGGGCCAGGGACAGTGAGAGGACAGCTGTGCTCCAGGGAGAGGACGGGCCCAGGGAACCCACTGCCCAGGAGGCACTGACAAATGTCCTGGGAGCATACCAACAATCCCAGGACAGGAGGTGTCAGGTGCTCAACATCATGCAGGAGAACCAGCGGCTGCAGGGGGAACACCACCAGGAGGTCATGCAACAATTGTAGGTCATGAATACCACCATAGCCTCCACTGCAGGGGTGCTGGGTGAAATAGCCAACATCATGCGGGACTACACAGCACATCAGCGGGCCTCTACCACTAGCCAGTGTACTGACCAGCCCACCACATCTACTGCAGTTAGTAGACAAGAGGCCCTGCCACAGGACCCACAGGCCACTAGCACCCCTACCCCTGCAGAAGGTGAACCACCCCACAAACATTTCCTGCAACCCAGACAGACACCAGAGACAGTTGCCAAGACCAATACCACCGCCAGGAAATGATCCCCTCCAGAATGTCCCCTTGTGTTCCACTGTGTCACCATGTCCACTTTGAACTTTGAACTCTTCCTACGGCCCATTAGACACTGGACCAGTACTACAGACTGTCCCATTACTCTAGACTTTTCCCAACCATCACCCCACCCTATTCCACTTTGAATTGTATACCTAATTTATAAATAAACATCCTGCGACACAACTTGAGTAATAGTACTTTATCTGAAGGAACTGTCAATTTTATTGAACTATACTGAACTGCATGATCCTGTGCAAATGTTCTGTAATGTGTTCATCCACCCTACATATGTGTTTCAGTGGTCTGTACACATCGCGTATTACACTGTTGTACCCACACCAACATCTTCAACAGGGGAAGGCATAGGGGACAGTCAGTTGGGATGTAAAGGTAGTGACTGGCAAAATACCGCAGCCACACAGCACAACACTTAAATGGAGAAATGTATAATTCAACACTCTTACCTGAGTGTCATTGGAAGTTCTACTGAATGATATGTGTCCTGTTGTCCACATCCTGCTCCTACTCCTCACTGTCCTTAGTGTCCACTGCTGCCACAGGTGCATTGTCACCCCCCTCCTCCTGCAGATAGGGCACATGGCATCTGAGGGCCAAACTGTGTAGCATGCAGCACACCACAACAATTTTGCAGAACTTCTCAGGAGAGTTGCATAGGGATTCACCTGTCAGATGGAGGCACCTGAACCTTGCCTTCAAGAGACCGAAGATGTGATCAACAATTCTCCTGGTACACCCATGAGCATCATTGTATCTATTCTCAGCCTCTGTTCTCGGATTCCTCACAGGGGTCAATAGCCAGGACAGGTTTGGGTAGCCGGAGTCTCCTGGAAGAAGTGAGGGACACACATTAACCTTGCACAATGGCATGGGGTATGACTCCTGTAGGCATACATTGACATACATAGGTGGGGACTGAGGCTCACCTATAAGCCATAGTCTGTGCCTCTGTAGTCGTGCCATCAGCTGTGGGATGCTGCTATTCCTCAGAACAAAGGCATCATGCACAGACCCAGGATATTTGGCAGTGATGTGGGAGATGTACTGGTCAGCAAGGTACGCCATCTGGATATTTAGTGAATGGAAACCTTCCTATTCCAGTACACCTGTTCATTGGCCCTGGGGGGACTAAGGCAATATGAGTGCTGTCAATGGCCCCAATCACATGTGGTGTGTGTCTCATTGCATATAATCCAGCCTTCACAGTGGGCAAATCATCAACCTGGGGGAATGCGATGTAGCTGCACATGTGTTTGAGCAAGGCAGCCAAAACCCTTGCAAGCACATTTGAGAACATTGGCTGTAACATTCCTGCAACCAACCCCACAGTCACCTGGAAAGAACCTGTTGCCAGGAAATGGAACACTAAAAGTACCAGCACAAGAGGGGGTATTACTGTGGTGCAACGGATAGCAGGTAGCAGATCAGGCTCCGATTGTGCACACAGCTCTGTGATTGTGGCCCTATCCAGACAATAGGTGAGTAGGATGTACCTTTTCTCCAGTGTAGCCAAGTCCACAAGGGGTCTGTACACAGGTGCTTGCCTCCTCCTCCTATTTCTCCACAGTGGTTGGTACCTAAGTGACACAAAAGTAAAAAGAGAGTAACAACAGGACCTATGGACACACAACATCAGGGTACACAGAGCATGTAAGTATGTTGAAAACTAGTATTGTCTAGGTGTGTACAGTTGACACCAATGACACACTTTTAAATTAAATACATGAGTACTAGCAGTGAGAAATGGCAACCACCTGTCCTGTATGCAAGGACAGGTGGAAGTGACCTCACTTTGCCAGTGTTAGGCGTTATGGTCGCCATGGACATTTTCTTCCTACTACTTCACTTTATTCCTGACTTTCCACTGGACTACATCTCCACTGCATGTGCTGGTGTCACCTGTATCTGGTACCTGTCATGGCCCGTGCTACAGGGGAAAAGGCCCCAGCCTTCACGTCAGAGGAGTTGGAGAGGCTCATGGATGGGGTCCTACCACTGTATGGGCAGTTGTATGGGTCTCCAGGCAAACAGGAGAGTACATCATGGGTATGTTGCATGCAACATGGCTGCATGTAGATGTATGTGTGTGCTGGCAGTATGTCATTTGGGGGTATGGCTGCAGGCAATGTGAATGAAGAGGTACAGGTCATGTGTGTGCTTGATGAGGGGCAAATGCTGTATGTAGGCCAGATGTGTGACAGGCTGGATTATATGGTTCATGGTGTCCCTCTGTCTGTGATTCCTCTGCAGGTCAGCACCCATCAGAAAGAGGGGTTATGGTGTGCCATCGACAAGGACGTGCGGACCCTGGGGGTCCATAGCCGGCAGAGCACCAACTGCAGGAAACGGTGGGAGGACCTGAGACGCTGGGCCCAGAAGACGGCAGAGGGCCAGTTGGGGATGGCCTCCCAACAAGGGAGGGGTGCCCGTCGGAGCCTGACCCCTCTAATAGCCTGCATACTGGCAGTGGCCTACCCAGAGCTTGATGGGCGCTTAAGGGCAGCAGAGCAGCAGGGTGAGTACAGTGTGTGTGACATTCATCATTTTTTGCCTGGTATGGGATTTGGATGCATGGTTCTAGCCAGTGAATGCCCTAATATGGCAGTTTAGATATTGCTGCGTGGTCCAGCTTAGGTATGTTCGGTGGTATGCATATTTTTATTTGCTAGGTAGCTGGCTTTCCATGGCTTATAGGGCTTAGTTGGTCCCAGTAGGTGTGAAGATGTCAGTGTTTGGCTCCTACCTGCTGTAGTACCTAGCCAATGTTATGCAAGTGTAGCCCATACTGCTCATTCTTAGTCCCAGTTAGTGATAGTGATGTGTATGCCATCTGTGCTGTTGGTGCTATGATTGAACCAGTGCTCCCTTTCTTTCTCACCCCTCTCCTTTTGTCATCCAGTCCATGTGTGCATTAACATCATCTGGCAAAGGAGTAGGGGCACCAGCGAGTGAGGGAGCTGCAGCCCACAGGACACAGGAGGCTGAGTCCACCGACGCCAAGGGGACCAGTGGGACAGAGGGCGAAAAGTGCACCACGGGGGACAGGAGCTGATACAACTGACTCTGACTCCTCCTCCGATGGGAGCTCCCTGGTGGTGGCGGACCACTTTGGGACCAGCCCAGCTACTTCGTCTTTCACCACCCCATACCAGCACCGGCCCCCCAATTGGCCCCCACCCAGTTGCCCATGCCCGCTCACCCAGAGGGGTAGGTGTCTCCTTTGCCCCAGGCACCTTAGGCCCTGCCCCAGTCAGCCCTGCTGCCCTGAGTGAGGAGGCTATTGACCTCCTGAGATCCATCTCTGTAGGGCAGTCAACCATATTGAATGCCATCCAGGGGCTGGCATCCCAGATGCAGCAATGCAATGCCTTCCTGGAGGGCAATCACAGTAGCTTGGTGGCCCTACAGAGATAGTTTCAGGCTCTGGCCTCCTCTCTGATGGCAGCCAGTGTCCCTGTTTCTTCCGTCCCCTCTCCAACTACCTCTTCCCAGTCCCTGTCTCCTCTCACTCAACCCACACATTCTGACAAGCATGCACACAAAACAACAGACAGGACTCACACAGACAAACACAGGCAGCACACTTCAGTCTACAAGCACACACACAGCCAACACACAGATGCACAGACAACATCAACCACTGCCTTCACTGTTTCCACCTCCTCCTCCTCCCTCACAGTGACACCAGTACTCACACCTGCATGCACAGCATCAACATTCCCAGATTCTGTCACCTGCACAGCCTTGCCTGCAGTGGCCACAATAGCAGACCCGCAGACATGCACCCCTCACACCACATGTGCAGTCACCACCATCACCACCTCATGCAGCAAACCCACCTCACTTGCAGACACCATCACAACATCCATCCACATGTCCTGTTTGACCTCCGCCACCCTGTCTGCCCCCCTCCAAAGACACATAAACGCTCCCACTCAGACCACCAACAGCCATCCACCTCACACATGCATGCTGTCCATGCACCTGCACCCAAGTCCAGCACACCTCCTTCCTACAACCGCTCCATCTACCGCCACACCTTACCTCCTCCAACAACCTGTCCCATTGGTCCTAAGAAGTTTTCGTTTCCGGCCTTGACCTCTTCCCTCCCACTCTCCCACGTCCTTGTGTAAGCGAAAAGTTACACCACCCAGTACCTTCAGTACAAAATCAGGCCCTGTTCCTCCCCCTGAAACTTCAGCTGCCACTAAGGGGCACAAGAGTGGCACTCTGCCCCCCTGCCTCAAGCCCACACCTCCGCCCCCTAAACTGAAGGACAAGGACCTGCCCCTCCCAAAACCACCAAAACCAAGCCCAAGGACCCCCCTGTGAAAACGAAATACCCCCCACTGCCCCCTGAGGTGCCTGCCTACTCACTCTACTTGGCAGGGGCATAATGCCATTATGCCTCTGCCAAGTAGAGTGACTGGGCTGTCAGGACATTGCCCTGTGGTATTGTGCTTCACTTGGACTGGCCCACAGCCTTATCTGTACATATTTGCATTTCAAATCTTGAAATCGCTATACCGAACGTATTACAGTGGTTGGACCAAATGTATGTGTCTTGGCATTCTTTACTTCTAGATTATGTTGGTGTGGGATTTCTCTACAAATTATTTTAGACGTGTGGTATGTGTGTATGATGTGTGTTGTGCGTGTGTGAGGGTCACTCTCCTCTCCGTATCTCCCTTGTGGCTGTACTCACCATTATTGTCTTTGTTCGCGTTGGTGCTCCTAGACTGCCATGGCATGGTACAGCATCGGGAAGACTTCCAGCTCTGGTTCCATGGCGGCCCCGGACTCCTCTGTGTCCCTGGAGGTGAGTGTCTACTTTTATATGATGTGCTTCCACCAGGTTTTTGGTGCCGTTGCTAAGGCCCAGGAAATCCTGGCGGTCTGCTATGTCATAATATTGTGGGTGGATCCTTGTCTTCCACCTGCCTGGAGATTGCTACCTGTGAGGGATCAGCAGCATGGTCATCATTTGGCAGTCATTACCGCCGGCGTGGCGGTCAGATGACCGCCAATGTCATAATGACTATCTTAGTGTTTCTGCACCTGTACTAGTACTTGATGTTTTAGCATCTTCTGCGTTTGCACTGTTCCTCATAGCCTCCTCAAACCATAGGGGAACAAACCCTTAATCTATCAAACCTGCATCTCCGTATAATTGCGGTGTTGCAACAGCAAATCATCTTCCTTCCCCTAATGCTTGCACTTCCTGTGGTGGGGTCCACACAACAAAATGTGAATTCTGAGTTGTTGGAATATATTCCATTACAAGTGTACCTCCAGTAGCTTCTTGAACTACTCTGTCTGGCATGCAAACAACATGTGTGGGTGTTGTTTGTGTCATAATTAATCCAGTAATTTGTGCAAGAGTAATTATTAGAGAGACTGTGGAATCTGTAGGCACTATAGCTTTGGCAGTTCCCATTTCTGCAGGAACACTTGTAATCACTTGCTGAGCAACAGGCTGTGTAGTAAGGCTATGTGTAAATAGTCTGGGTTATAGTAGACTGTCAGTACTGGTTGTTCAACAACCAGCTGTACTACTTCTATCGAACCAGTAACCTGAAGTGCATTAGTGTCCACAGTAGCCATAGCTATTGACACATTATTAGTCAACTGTGATTCAGCACTTGGTAATGGAGCCACATGGGGTTGCAGACGTGTAGGATGTCATCACCCATGTCATTGTCAGATTTTGTCTCATCTTTGGGTTCCTTGTTCCCTCTAATCTTTTTCTTTTTAGGCTTTTCACATTTTTCTGATTGTCACCTTCCTCATTTGTTATTACAGGATATAATCTTGTTGCTTCTATTATATTCTTTCGACACCTTTGATGTTGATCATTCTATATTGCATCTGCATAATTTTTCATAGCTCCTTTTGTTCATCTTTGCTATTTCTCTCTCACTATTTCGAGCCATTCTTTTTCAAACACTAATTGCTTCAAACTGTGCTGGTCTAGGAGATGGCTTCATTTCACAAAAGGTTTCTCTTAATTTGTCAATAGTTCTCCAGTTAAATGTACCCCATCTTGGAAAGCTCAGAACACCCTCTCACTTTCTTTCTCAGTGATCTTGCACTATTGACAAATCCATACACATGTATGTAACCCTTCCTCAAAAATTATATGATATGCTAGCATACCCTTAAGAGGTGTGTGTGAGAAAGTAGACTCTTTCTAGCCTTGTTACCCCCACTTTTGGCCTGTTTGTGAGTGTATGCCAGGGTGTTTTCACTGTCTCACTGGGATCCTGCTAGCCAGGGCCCAGTGCTCATAGTGAAAACCCTATGTTTTCAGTATGTTTGTTATGTGTCACTGGGACCCTGCTAGTCAGGACCCCAGTGCTCATAAGGTTGTGGCCTATATGTGTGTGTTCCCTGTGTAGTGCCTAACTGTCTCACTGAGGCTCTGCTAACCAGAACCTCAGTGGTTATGCTCTCTCATTTCTTTCAAAATTGTCACTAACAGGCTAGTGACCATTTTTACCAATTTACATTGGCTTACTGGAACACCCTTATAATTCCCTAGTATATGGTACTGAGGTACCCAGGGTATTGGGGTTCCAGGAGATCCCTATGGGCTGCAGCATTTCTTTTGCCACCCATAGGGAGCTCTGTCAATTCTTACACAGGCCTGCCACTGCAGCCTGAGTGAAATAACGTCCACGTTATTTCACAGCCATGTTACACTGCACTTAAGTAACTTATAAGTCACCTATATGTCTAACCTTTACCTGGTAAAGGTTAGGTGCAAAGTTACTTAGTGTGAGGGCACCCTGGCACTAGCCAAGGTGCCCCCACATTGTTCAGAGCCAATTCCCTGAACTTGTGAGTACGGGGACACCATTACACGCGTGCACTACATATAGGTCACTACCTATATGTAGCTTCACAATGGTAACTCCGAATATGGCCATGTAACATGTCTATGATCATGGAATTTCCCCCTCTATACCATCCTGGCATAGTTGGCACAATCCCATGATCCCAGTGGTCTGTAGCACAGACCCTGGTACTGCCAAACTGCCCTTCCTGGGGTTTCACTGCAGCTGCTGCTGCTGCTGCCAACCCCTCAGACAGGCATCTGCCCTCCTGGGGTCCAGCCAGGCCTGGCCCAGGATGGCAGAACAAAGAACTTCCTCTGAGAGAGGGTGTGACACCCTCTCCCTTTGGAAAATGGTGTGAAGGCAGGGGAGGAGTAGCCTCCCCCAGCCTCTGGAAATGCTTTCTTGGGCACAGATGTGCCCAATTCTGCATAAGCCAGTCTACACCGGTTCAGGGACCCCTTAGCCCCTGCTCTGGCGCGAAACTGGACAAAGGAAAGGGGAGTGACCACTCCCCTGACCTGCACCTCCCCTGGGAGGTGTCCAGAGCTCCTCCAGTGTGCTCCAGACCTCTGCCATCTTGGAAACAGAGGTGCTGCTGGCACACTGGACTGCTCTGAGTGGCCAGTGCCACCAGGTGACGTCAGAGACTCCTGCTGATAGGCTCCTTCAGGTGTTAGTAGCCTATCCTCTCTCCTAGGTAGCCAAACCCTCTTTTCTGGCTATTTAGGGTCTCTGTCTCTGGGGAAACTTTAGATAACGAATGCAAGAGCTCATCCGAGTTCCTCTGCATCTCTCTCTTCACCTTCTGATAAGGAATCGACTGCTGACCGCGCTGGAAGCCTGCAAACCTGCAACATAGTAGCAAAGACGACTACTGCAACTCTGTTACGCTGATCCTGCCGCCTTCTCGACTGTTTTCCTGCTTGTGCGTGCTGTGGGGGTAGTCTGCCTCCTCTCTGCACCAGAAGCTCCGAAGAAATCTCCCGTGGGTCGACGGAATCTTCCCCCTGCAACCGCAGGCACCAAAAAGCCGCATTACCGGTCCCTTGGGTCTCCTCTCAGCATGACCGAGGTCCCTCGAATCCAGCGACTCTGTCCAAGTGGCCCCCACAGTCCAGTGACTCTTCAGTCCAAGTTTGGTGGAGGTAAGTCCTTGCCTCACCTCGCTGGGCTGCATTGCTGGGAACCGCGACTTTGCAGCTACTCCGGCCCCTGTGCACTTCCGGCGGAAATCCTTTGTGCACAGCCGTGCCTGGGTCCACGGCACTCTAACCTGCATTGCACGACTTTCTAAGTTGGTCTCCGGCGACGTGGGACTTCTTTGTGCAACTTCGGCAAGCACCATTTCACACATCCTTGTAGTGCCTGTTTCTGGCACTTCTCCGGGTGCTACCTGCTTCAGTGAGGGCTCTTTGTCTTGCTCGATGTCCCCTCTCTCTTCAGGTCCAATTTGCGACCTCCTGGTCCCTCCTGGGCCCCAGCAGCGTCCAAAAACACCAAACGCACGATTTGCGGCTAGCAAGGCTTGTTGGCGTCCTTTCGGCGGGAAAACACTTTTGCACGACTCTCCAAGGCGAGAGGGATCCGTCCACCAAAGGGAAGTCTCTAGCCCTTTTAGTTCCTGCAGAAACCTCAGCTTCTTCTGTCCAGTAGAAGCTTCTTGCACCCGCAACTGGCATTTCCTGGGCATCTGCCCATCTCCGACTTGCTTGTGACTTTTGGACTTGGTCCCCTTGTTCCACAGGTACCCTAGATTGGAAATCCACAGTTGTTGCATTGCTGGTTTGTGTCTTTCCTGCATTATTCCTCTAACACAACTACTTTGTCCTTAGGGGAACTTTAGTGCACTTTGCACTCACTTTTCAGGGTCTTGGGGAGGGTTATTTTTCTAACTCTCACTATTTTCTAATAGTCCCAGCGACCCTCTACAAGGTCACATAGGTTTGGGGTCCATTCGTGGTTCGCATTCCACTTTTGGAGTATATGGTTTGTGTTGCCCCTATCCCTATGTTTCCCCATTGCATCCTATTGTAGCTATACATTGTTTGCACTGTTTTCTAAGACTATACTGCATATTTTTGCTATTGTGTATATATATCTTGTGTATATTTCCTATCCTCTCACTGAGGATACACTCTAAGATACTTTGGCATATTGTCATAAAAATAAAGTACCTTTATTTTTAGTATAACTGTGTATTGTGTTTTCTTATGATATTGTGCATATGACACTAAGTGGTACTGTAGTAGCTTCACACGTCTCCTAGTTCAGCCTAAGCTGCTCTGCTAAGCTACCATTATCTATCAGCCTAAGCTGCTAGACACCCTATACACTAATAAGGGATAACTGGGCCTGGTGCAAGGTGCAAGTACCCCTTGGTACTCACTACAAGCCAGTCCAGCCTCCTACAGTGTGTGCTCACCCTCACTTACTAGAATAGTCACATCACCTCTAATTAAACTTCTAAGAGCTTTAAAAAATATATATATTTCAATTAAATGTCAACAAATAAACAGCTAATCGAATTTCAAAGTCTCAATTTTTTTACTATGTTCCATATATGTCAAATCTGAGAGCACTTTTACTCCAAATCCTAATATGGTTCAGTAATCCAACCAACCAATGCTTCCTACTCTTGACATAGCTCAAGCAATCACAGTGCGTTAGTTACACCAACTGACCAAAACGAGTGCAGTCCAATATGATGCAACAACTCATTCCTTACAGCAGCTCTCCCTCCTTTGCAATTTCTTCATAAATGGGGGTCTCCAGTTGGCAGGGGTATGTACCCAGTCCAAGTAGGGACCAACACACTAGTCAGAGTAAGTCAGATGCACACTACCTGTGCTCACCCTCTGGTAGCTTGGCACAGAGCAGTATAGGTTCCTAAGGAGGTAATATATAAAATATTTTTGCAACACAACACAAAGCACCACAGTGACAACACCACAAAAAGACTCCACAACAGGTTAAAGAAATAGGCAATAATTATATAAATACATCAAAAATGACAACAATCCAATGAATAAATGGTGAGATATGTTTTTTTTAAGAATGAAAAGAGTTCTAGCACTTAGAAGCAAGTAGAGCTTTAGGGGTTACTTGTGGTTGCGCTGGACTGGGGAAAAGTCAACTGTTCAAGCCAACTGCAATGGCGCGTGGGCAAGGTGCTGAAGCCATGTAGGTCCAAAGAACAGAGCAAATGCATTCTGGTCACAAGCACTAGATGCAGGGGTGATGCGTGGGTAGCTGTGTCAATGTCACTCCTGAAGTCAAGAAGATGTGTTGATGTTTCCCACACATTGATGGCGATGCGCTAGTTTCCTAGGACAAGCATCAAAGCCACAATGTGTTGATTCCAAGGCCGATGCAACAGGTTTCTCCATGCTGTCAAAGGGATGTGTCGATAGTCCTTAAGTAATGGTGCTGATGTTATGGTTTCAGTGCTGGGTCGATGCTAATGTGCCGGGTGACGCTTCCAGCAGGCAGGGGATGGATCGGTTGATACGGCAGTTCTTGAGGTGCTGCACAGGCACCAAGTACGATGTGATGGTTTTACTCTCGCACCAGTGTTGATGCATCAGTTGCTGCTTCTAGAATGCCGGATATGCATTGATTTCTCTGGTGCAAGCATCTGGGTCCACTTCCAGTGCACCAGGAATAGGAGTGAATTCAAAGATGTTGATGTCCTTGAGCCTTTAGCAACATGAAACTAGCCATCAAGCCCTTGGATATCACTTTGGAGTGCAAGGGAGAGTCCAGCTCTCCCTCACAAGGTCAGAGAGCAGCAGGAAGCAGGACAGCACAGCAGAAAAGCAGTCCTTCTAGGTCAGCAGTACAGCAGAGTGACAGTCCATGAAGTAGCACAGCAGTTCTTCTGACAGAGTCCATTTTTAGGTCAAGTAGTGTCTGATTTGGTGGAGTCAGAGTCCCATAACTTATACCCAAATGTGCCTTTGAAGAGGGAGTGACTTAAAAAAGTGTCTATAAAGTGCACAAGTATCCTTTCTTCCTCAACCCTGGCTCCAGACTATCAGTACGGGATAATCAGCCCTTTTGTGGGGACAGGTACTGCCTATTCAGGTTTGTCAGGCATCCTGCCCGTCCTGTACGGGAAGAGCCATAAAAATGCAAATGAACGCACTGAGAAGCACCCGACCTTCATATGTTTGTGGCTGTCTAGAGGGAATGCACAAAGTATAAAAGTGGCCTACCACAGACGTGTATTGAAGACAGGCTGCAGTCACACAGAACTGTCAGAGCAGAGAAATGTCCTCTTTCTAAAAGTAGCCTTTCAAAAATAGTAAGGTTAAATCTGACTGTACAAGTAAAGAAGATTTATCATTATCATTTAAAAGATATGAAACATGATACAGCTACTCATTTCTAATTAGGAATTACAGCTTAAAAGTGTATTAAGGAAGACCCAGTGTTAACCTATGAGAGGAGTAGGCCTCACAGTATTGAAAAACAACTTTGGCATCTTGTATCTAACAGGAAATGTAAAACCTAAGGGTACACATCCTACATAGCACCCTGCCCTATGGGCGACCTAGGGCTTATATTAAGGGTGACTTACATGTAATAAAAGCGGAGTTTAAGGCTTGGCAAGTGGTTTTAAATGCCAAGTCGAAGTGCCAGTCAAACTGCACACAGAGACTCTGCAGTTGCAGGCCAGAGACATGTTTAAAGGGTTACTTCAGTGGGTGGCAAAATCAGTGCGGGAGGCCAATTAGTAGCATTTAATTTAAAGGCCATGAGCATATAGTATATGACTTTACAAGGAACTTTCAAATAAGTTAAATATGCCAATTGTGTATTCATCAATGTTGCCATGTTTAGGAGAGAAGCAGATGCACTTTAGCACTGGTCAGCAGTGGTAAAGTTCTCAGAGTCCTAAGGCCAACAATAAGAATCAGCAAATATATAAGGCAAGCACGCCAAAGGTTTGGGTCAAGACCACCCTCAGGCTGACAGTTATACACAAAGCTTCAATTCTAATAACTATGTAACATAAAATAACATCAGTCTTTGTCTGCTTCAAACACGATAGAACAGTTCATTGATTGGAACTTCAAGGTTTTTAAATCTTCAGATTTTTCGGAAATCCCCTAATCAATGTTGTGGTACCTTTGTGCGCCAGATTTCTCAAACACTGATTAATATTAGTACCAACACAACAATTTATTACCTCCCTAATTAAATTGTGCAGTCAACGATATCTCATGATTTGCACTTTGCATACCAGACAAGAATACCATAAAATAAATTCCATATGTTGCTATCTATTTCCGAGAATTTTAAACTACTTCTTAGTCTGATAACTTCTTTATCTTCGACAAAAGTGTATAAGCATCAGCAATGCAATTCAAAACATCAATAAGCAATTCTCTATGTAATTCACAATGCATAATCCAGTTTACTCATCAAAATTTCAACACATGATCCTATTGATACTCACACTCATAAATCACCGATCTACAATTGCTACAGGCAACCGCTTCAGGAACTGCATTCAATCAGTCTTCAAATTCAGATACTGGGCAATTGGGCAATTGGGCATTTATCTCACGTGGGCTCTTTTTAATTATTGCAGCTTATTTTTCTTATTATCTAACTATACCTCGGCTACCAACTTTTTGGGAAAGTGGAGACATGTAAAAAAAAATATTTTACAATCCCCGCTAGTCACTGGACCCTGAGGTGATAAATCTCAGAGACAAGTGAGAAGTGAGCTGCACATCTAAACATTTAAATGATTACAACTCTCAATTATATTTATTTTCAGGAGTCAATGATGTGAGATTAATTTCTTATTTTAAAACGTTTACTAATCATTACTTCTAAATCTCTGTATTATCAAAATCATAGAGTTACACAACATAGCATAAAGTATGTCCCATAAAAATCTGATCTCTAATCCAATTCTCTAGTTATGGAAAGTGCATTTAGTTGAAAGGCTCATAAAGATTTCTCTCATACAATAGTAAAAACTTAGCAAACAGAAAAGTATAGGAGTCAGAGAATTATCAAATAATTCTCATCTATAATAGCAAAAAGGAACAATGTCTGAGAGTCTGTTTATCCACTAAGGCTGTTGATTGACTCTGAGTCTACCTGTCATATGTGCAAATTCAAAGGGCAAAAGCTAAAGACTGGACTGTGCTATCTCTTTCTCTGGAACACCTTTATACAATTTATACATCATAACAAAAATTAACAATGGTGCAGATAAAATTATTCTTCCAACCAATGGGAGAATAAAATCTTCGTGTGAACAGGACAGTTTCCATTGAGATTGTAAATTCTAAAAACGCACATTCTAAACAAATGACACATTTAAGAAAACTTTTAACTATACTGTAACATTGGATAAATGTTCTCATCTAAATTAATCTCTGAAAGAACTCTCACGAAAGTTGAGGTATGAGCACATTTTGTCATTCATATTCTCACACGTCCTCACACCAAACGTTTATTCATAAAGAAACACGTTGAAGATTAATCTAGCATATCTGAAATTATTATACAGTTCAAGCGATTAGAATGCATGCAAAGAAGACAATGCTCTTGTTTTGTTAGCAGAGGACATGTTCTTTGTGAAATGTGCAAATGGCCATGACTGAGGTCAGAAACAAAAAACAATTTAGCTGCACTATAGCAGTTAGGAATTTGCCACCTTTAAAGTTTCTTGTTAACTGCATGTTTTGCAGGCTTTACAAAGGAAAATTCTCATTTCATATTCAGCGTTTAGTAAGACCTATAATTGAACCATACTGTTTTACTGCATTTATTTTTATTAAAATCTCTAGCATTGACATCCCTCTAACTCCATTCCCAGAAATAGTGGGATATCCTGCTTGGCATTGGAGATGTGGGACTGTTTCTGGTGCTCCAAAATTCAACAAGTCTTGAAATATATCGTTTAGTAAGACTGGTCTTTATTTCTCACAGCAAAGAAGTAGCAGTGCATCTAAACCTAGGGCGTCTCTTGATGACACTAACAGGAAATGCCGCTCAGCAACCAGAGCTGTGTTGATCTCTGTGGTGTCCAAAACTCCCTCAACAGTTTTGACAGAAAGCCACTTGCTTTTCCATTCTCTGTTATTTCGTTGCCAATAAAAAAAGCACTGTTCAGATGACCTGAAAGCATTACAATACTTCCACATTTAAAAAACATTATGGTGGTCATTACAACCCTGGCGGACGGTGTTAAAGCTGCGGAAATACTGCAAACAGGCCGGCGGACAAAAAAAGGGAATTATGACCCTGGCGGAAACTGCCAACAAAGACAGCCACTTTAACACTCCGACCGCCACGGCGGTACAGACAAACAGCGCGGCGGTTACCGCCAACAGACAGGCGGGAGACAATGTACCGCCCACACTATTACAACCCGCCAATCCGCCACCTTTTCCGGGGCGGATTCACCGTGGATAAAAACACGGCGGAAACAGCTTTTGCTATGGGAAAACGCTCACCTGAACACATCCCACGAGGAACGACAACTCCATGGAACCAGAGCTGCAAATACTCCCTGCCCTTGTCTTTCTGCTCCTCTACGAACAACAGCTACGTAGGCGCAGAAGACACTGGTGAGTACTGCACCTACGACACGGGGGGAGGCAAAAGTTAGGGGGACACCCACCAAACACCCCCACCCTCGCATATCACAACATACACACCAATGCATTCACAAAAATCACAAGAACAACCCACAATCCTCCCGGAAGAATGAAAACACAATGCGAAATTCGGTCAAACATTCTAATGTGCCAATATACATGTCATACAAAAATATACTGATATATATTAGAAAATCACTCATAATTATATACAATACGAGAAGTAGTGCAGATATGTACACAACAATGTCCGTGCACCAACAGTCCAAAAATGCATGGCCGAGGTCCACAAACGACACCTGACCACAATCGGAGAGAACACTGCCGGGGCATCAGATAGAAATACTACAGGCATCTCAGGGGGAAGGGAAGGGGGGGCACCTCAGCCAGATGAATGCGAAGCCAGATCTACGACGGGGCACCATGCCCATTGACGTATCCTGGGGAGTGCAAAGCCACAGTCTCTCAAGTCTCTACAGTGGGTGGGTTGCCCACTGTGCCATCCTGGGGAGTGCAAAGCCACAGTCTTCCAAGTCTCTACAGTGGGTGGGTTGCCCACGGTGCCATCCGGGGGAGTGCAAAGCCACAGTCTCTCAAGTCTCTACAGTGGGTAGGTTGCCCACTGTGCCATCCTGGGGAGTGCAAAGCCACAGTCTTCCAAGTCTCTACAGTGGGTGGGTTGCCCACGGTGCCATCCTGGGGAGTGCAAAGCCACAGTCTCTCAAGTCTCTACAGTGGGTGGGTTGCCCACTGTGCCATCCTGGGGAGTGCAAAGCCACAGTCTCTAAAGTAGATGCAGTTCTCTACTGGTACTGGGTGGGACTGGTGCCCAGACTGGATGAGTCTCCATGTGAAAGTTCCTGTCCTGTCACTGTCCCAGCTGCACATGGGATAAGGATGGCTGATGTGGCGGTACATTCATTCCTACATGGTGCCTGCCCTGTTCAGCAGTGCTTTGCCATAGCGGTCTTTGCCCTGTTCAACGGTCTTCACCATGGCGGTCTTTGCCCTGTTCAGCGGTGCTTTGCCATAGCGGTCTTTGCCCTGTTCAGCGGTCTTCACCATGGCGGTCTTTGCCCTGTTCAGCGGTGCTTTGCCATAGCGGTCTTTGCCCTGTTCAGCGCTGCTTTGCCATAGCGGTCTTTGCCCTGTTCAGCGGTCTTCACCATGGCGGTCTTTGCCCTGTTCAGCAGTGCTTTGCCATAGCGGTCTTTGCCCTGTTCAGCGGTCTTCACCATGGCGGTCTTTGCCCTGTTCAGCAGTGCTTTGCCATAGCGGTCTTTGCCTGTTCAGCGGTGCTTTGCCATAGCGGTCTTTGCCCTGTTCAGCGGTCTTCACCATGGTGGTCTTTGCCCTGTTCAGCGGTCTTCACCATGGCGGTCTTTGCCCTGTTCAGCAGTGCTTTGCCATAGCGGTTCTGGTACGGACATTGGTGTGTGGCATGACTTTCCCTACACTGGGCATTGGTGTGTGGCATGACGTTCCATCATTGCCCAGCGGGGCTGTGGCAGCCGGGGCCCTCCTGGGCTGTGACTCTGGCGGTGGTCTCTGGACCAGTGACGATACTTGGGTCCTCCTGGGCTGTGACTCTGGCGGTGGTCTCTGGACCAGTGGCGATACTTGGGCCCTCCTGGGCTGTGACTCCGGCGGTGGTCTCTGGACCAGTGACGATACTTGGGCCCTCCTGGGCTGTGACTCCGGCGGTGGTCTCTGGACCAGTGACGATACTTGGGCCCTCCTGGGCTGTGACTCCGGCGGTCGTCTCAGGACCAGTGACGATACTTGGGCCCTCCTGGGCTGTGACTCCGGCGGTGGTCTCTGGACCAGTGACGATACTTGGGCCCTCCTGGGCTGTGACTCCGGCGGTGGTCTCTGGACCAGTGACGATACTTGGGCCCTCCTGGGCTGTGACTCCGGCGGTGGTCTCTGGACCAGTGACGATACTTGGGCCCCCCTGGGCTGTGACTCTGGCGGTGGTCTCTAGACCAGTGACGACGGTGCTGGAGGTTGTGTCTGGACCGCCGGAAATGATGGCGCACTTCTCCGCCGTGACACTCACAACAGGCTGGCAAGACTTCCTCTGGACCTTCCCCACCTTTGGTGGAGTCACATCTGACTCTCCAATCCCCTCCGAACCCAGGTCAGTTGTTGTTCCACCAGGAGTCTTAACACGGTCCCGTCGTCCACTCTCCAATTTTAGAGCCTTTACAGGGGGTGGGCTGCCAGTGCCTTGGCTCCGGGTCCTACTGCCTGCCATAGTGGCCGGTGCACTCCACAATCCCTGAACTTGCACCACTGGTATTGGAGGCTTTTTGGCTGAGGCGCTACGACGGGACTGATGAATTGGAGGGAGGGGTGGGGGCAAAAAGGTAAATTTTACACAGGGACAGTTTCTGACGAACACTGGGATGGGTAGCTGGAGGGGGTCTGGGAGTGGAGGAAGAGGAGGTGGTTGTAGGAGGTGTTACTTTTGCTGTTTTGGGTGCAGGTGCAGGTACAGGAGGCTGTCGTGAGGTGGATGGATGTTGGGTGAGTGATTGCCGGCGTTTGGGTACTTTGGGAGGGGGCGTCACAGACACACTGGGAGAGGACACAGGGGACGTGTAAATGGCAGTGGAGGTGGTGAGTGGCTTGTGGTGCTGGGTGTCCTGGTGCGATTCCTGGTGCCTGTAGATGTGGTGCATGCAGGTGTGTGTGTAGACGAGACTGGGAGGGAGGAGGGAGAAGAGGAGGAGGGGGACACAGTGGAGACAGTGGATGTTGCTGTGTCTGTATGGGTGTGATGCTTGTGTGAGTGCCTGTGGTATGTGTGGTGCCTATGTTTGCTTGAGCTACTTTTGGGTGTTGACTTGTGTGCATGCTGGTCTGTAGGTGTGCTTGGGATGGGCTGGGGTACAGGGGATTGGGTCTGGGTGGAGGAAGGTGGAGGCTCGACACAGGGACAATGGCTGCCATCAGTGAGGCCAGAGATTGCAGGGTTCGCTGAAGGACAGCCTGACCAGAATGAATGCCCTCCAGGAATGCATTACCGTGTTGTAACTCTCGTTCTACACCCTGGATGGCATTCACAATGGTAGACTGCCCAACAGTGAGTGACCTGAGGAGGTCAATGGCCTCCTCACTGAGGGCAGCAGGGGTGACTGGGGCAGTGCCTGAGGTGCCTGGGGCGAAGGTGATGCCCACCCTCCTGGGTGAGCGGGCACGGGACGAACGTTGAGGGGCTAGTGGGAGGGCGGTGCTGGTAGGGGAGGTGGCGGCTGTTCCTGTAGAAGTGGTGCGCACAGATGGTGGCGCCACCACAAGGGAGCTCCCATTGGCGGACGAGTCCGTGTCGCTGGTTGGTGATCCGGTGGCCGACGTGAAGCTCCTCTCGCCCTCTGTCCCACTGGTGCATTCAGAGTCCGTGGTGTGGCCCTCCATGGCCATGTGGGATGCAGCTCCCTCGTACTCCAGTGCCACTGTACCTCCGCCTGTTGATGCTGATGTACAAAAGGACAGGGAGAGCAGGAAAAGGGGGGAGACAGAAGAAGGAGATTTTTAGTGCATGGTATTCTGCTACCGTTGGCGGACAAGACAGACGCAACAGCCCCCTGCATTACGGCGTGCTCCTGCACTCTGCACACGCAATTTTTGGGTTATGGACTACATGGCAATGGTGGACATCTGCACACATGGATGCCACAGGGGCAAATATACCTCGACTTGGCACTCTGCTGAGGTGGGGTTGAGTGCCACATGGCCTACATAACGGAGGGGCCTTGCCTACCGAACTCGCCCTGG